>NW_028283658.1:0-324491 GCF_059441095.1 Idiotropiscis lumnitzeri | reverse complement strand
TACTCCATAAAATTTACAAAAAGCGAGGTGAAACACTCAACCAGGGCTGCTTTTTTGAACATTTCTCGAGGGCCATGGCGAGCCATTTCAAAAAAGCTGCACAACTAACGTATAAAATATTGATAAATTTGCTCTGCCTGATGTGTGTGTCAAGTTTCACGAGTTGTCGTTCATATTTAGAACCTCATAATCAGCGTTGTTTTATTGCCGAACCGTGCAATGCCACTCCCACAACTTTTCACGAAAAAGGATGAATTTCGTATTGTGACATCCTCATGGCCGAAACAGTCCTCCGAGCATATATGAGGGCGACCTTGTTGAGTTGCACGGAGAAAAACATCCAAGAAAATAACTTGTATTAGCTTTTACCAGTTGGTGGCGCTACTACTACGATGAAAAATAAGTTGGTAGATGTCTTCAGGGCTGAAGTATCCTCAAATGTGTACAACTTCGAGAAGATAGGATCATCTGAGTCATGTTGCCGGAGCTTTTGTTGCCACAAAGTACAATCGGACTTTTCAGCACCGTAATAGCCACGCCTTTTGCCAAAACGTCACAAACTCGGCAGAGAGTAAGATCATTGTCTTGAGTCTTTTCTGACTAATTTTCAGTCGGATTCGTCAAAAGGGCACCGTGCAGTACGTGAAAATTAAAATAAAAACAAATTTTTGATTCCACTTGGCGGCGCTGTGTGTATAACAAAATAATAACATTAAGATGTCTTCAGGTCGGGACATTTTATTTACAGGTGAAGGTTTGGATTTTTAGGAGCATGTGCAGGGGAGTTATTAAGCATTCATTTATTTGCATTAGGTTCATTTTGTCTTCTTATTATTGATATTTGACTGATTCATTAAAAGCAGACAATTATGTTTTAGGTAAATTTTTTACCTGACATGTTTCAGCGAGTCTTTCGCCTTCTTCAGAGTGTCGCATGATGGTGTCTTGAGACCCGTCTTTATCAGCTGATGTTCCATGAGGGTGTGACTTACCTGTCAAAAAAATTAAAAATCAGAGCAGTAAAAGAATAAGCACAACATGAACATTACAAATCAGCAATCACTGACCACTGCAAAAGGGAAAACCACATCATGGACCGGGAGAAGGGCAGGGTCATCCGCACCGAAGAGAACAAACAACAGCGCTGGATCAGAGAGGCCATTGAGATCTGCAAGCGAGGCATAAAAACCATGAACAGAGACAAGGGAGCCTTCATCCTCTCTACCACCTGGAGCAGCATCTTGGCGGAGTGAACGGACAGCGGGGGGTGTGACTTGCCTTCATTCTTGTGACAGGTAAGTCACGCCCTCATTGAACATCAGCTGATAAAGACGGGTCACAATACACCATCATGTGACACTCTGAAGAAGGCGAAAGACTTTCGTATTGTGACATCCTCAAGGCCTAAACACTCATCCGAGCAAATATAAGGTAGATTTTGTGAACCTGCCCGGAGAAAAACATCAACGAAAATAATTTGTATTTGTTTTAACCAGTTGGTGGCGCTACCACTGCGATCAAAAATAAGTTGGCAGCCGTCTTCAGGGCCTGAATATCCTCAAATGTGAAAAATTTCGAGAAGATGGATCATCTGAATCATTTTGCAGGAACTTTTGTTGCCACGGAGAATAATCAGACTCTGCGGCACCGCAATAGCCACGCCCTTTGAAGGAAAGTCACAAAAATAGGGATAGCGTAAGATCAATGTCTTGAGTCTTTTCTAGCCAATTTTCAATCGGATTCGTTAAAAGGGCACCGTGCAGTACGTCAAAATGTAAAAAATGATATTGATTGGCGCAAGGTGTATAACAGAATATAAACATATAGATGTCTTCAGGTACCGACTCTTTATGTACATGTGAAGTTTTGGATTTTTAGCAGCATGTGCATGAGAGTTATTAAGCATTTTGTCCATTGCGGCGAAGGAAATCTTAAGTGAAAACTTCGAAGCCCCGCCCCCGTCATATAGTATTTCGGAAACAAAAGATTTTAGCCCCAGTGTTTGTCCCAGGTCTTAAGATGCTACAGACAGAATTTTAAGGCAATCAGATGAAGCCTTTAGGATCAGGGTGCAAAAGAATGACCCCTGTAAACATGCAAAAAAGGGCAAAAGTCGGACTTTCAAAAATTCATAACTCACTTCCTGTTCATATTAGACGTTAAAATATCAAATTTTTCGCCATGCCCGATGAGACTGCCAAGTTTGGTGAGTTTTTGTGCATGTTTCGGGGGTCAAAAATGCGATCGAACAATCGGAAAAATAATAATAATAATTATTTCTACAAAAACAACAGGGACTTCGCAGCGGTCGCTGCTCAGGCCCTAATAATAATAATAATAATAATAAAAGTATTAATATTTTCTACAAAAACAATAGGGACCTCGCAGCCGTCGCAGCTCGGGCCCTAATAACAATTTCTAGAAAAACAATAGGGACCTCGCAGCGGTCACTGCTCGGGCCCTAATAATAATAATAATAATAATTTCCACAAAAACAATGGGGACCTCGTAGCGGTCGCTGCTCGGGCCCTAATAATAATTTCTACATAAACAATAGGGACCTCGCCGCGGTCGCTGCTCGGGCCCCAATAATAATTTCTACACAAAGTCCATTGTGGTGACCCGCCCCTTTTAAGTAAATTCAAAATGGCCGACTTCCTGTAAAACCTAGCTCATTGCTCCAAGAGACTTTTTTGTAGGTCTTGGTCTTATACATACAGTGAACCCTCGCTACTTCGCGGTTCACCTTTCGCGGGTTCAGTGCTTCGCGGGTATAAAAAATATTCGGGGGCATTGTAGTTTCGCTGAGCGGCACGACGGGCGCTGGAGCGGTTAGACGGCCGGCGTGCGCCGAAGAAGAGCGTGGGCGAAGAGGAGAGTGGACGAAGAAGAGCACGTTCCCCCGGACACGATCGGTGGCGACGTTTCGCGCGGTTCGGACCGTACCAGAGCTCCGGCCGGCGTGCGTGGCAGTTAAGCCGTAGAGGAGCACCTTCCCCGGGCACGGGCGGTGCCAAGCGGCCCCTAAGTTTAACCGAATGGAAGCTCCGGAGGAGGAGGGCATGCTCGCGTTACAGTAAGCCGAAGAGGAGCACCTTCCCCGGGCACGGGCGGTTCCAAGCGGCCCCTAAGTTTAACCAAATGGAAGCTCCGGAGGAGGAGGGCATGCTCGCGTCACAGTAAGCCGAAGAGGAGCACCTTCGCCGGGCACGGGCGGTTCCAAGCGGCCCCTAAGTTTAACCGAATGGAAGCTCCGGAGGAGGCGGGCATGCTCGCGTCACAGTAAGCCGAAGAGGAGCACCTTCCCCGGGCACGGGCGGTGCCAAGCGGCCCCTAAGTTTAACCGAATGGAAGCTCCGGGGGAGGAGGGCGGGCGTGTGTCACAGTTAAGCCGAATTGGAACACCTCTTCCGCCCGGGCACGAACGGAGCGCGAAGCTGTCAGTTATGAATGAATAAATGAATGAATAAATAAATAAATAAAGAATGCCACCTTTCATTTCACAGGGCACACCGGACGGCGTACCAGCAGGTAATAGTCGGAGTAATTAAATAAATACAAAAAGAATGGCTGGGGAATAAAAAAATAATACGTTTTAATAATAATTTGTTTTTTTTGTTATAACATGAATTTCACTCTCTCTCTCTCTCTGTATATATATATGTATATCTATATATATATATATATATATATATTTATTAGATATATTGTATTTTTTTTTAAGCATTTTTGAAGGTGCGCCGCTACTTCGCGGATTTTCAGTTTCCGCGGGTGGTCTCGGTCCCCATTAACCGCGACAACCGAGGGTTCACTGTACTCCATAAAATTTACAAAAAGCGAGGTGAAACACTCAACCAGGGCTGCTTTTTTGAACATTTCTCGAGGGCCATGGCGAGCCATTTAAAAAAAGCTGCACAACTAACGTATAAAATATTGATAAATTTGCTCTGCCTGATGTGTGTGTCAAGTTTCACGAGTTGTCGTTCATATTTAGAACCTCATAATCAGCGTTGTTTTATTGCCGGACAGTGCAATGCCACTCCCACAACTTTTCACGAAAAAGGATGAATTTCGTATTGTGACATCCTCATGGACGAAACAGTCCTCCGAGCATATATGAGGGCGACCTTGTTGAGTTGCACGGAGAAAAACATCCAAGAAAATAACTTGTATTAGCTTTTACCAGTTGGTGGCGCTACTACTACGATGAAAAATAAGTTGGTAGATGTCTTCAGGGTTGAAGTATCCTCAAATGTGTACAACTTCGAGAAGATAGGATCATCTCAGTCATGTTGCCGGAGCTTTTGTTGCCACAAAGTACAATCGGACTTTTCAGCACCGTAATAGCCACGCCTTTTGCCAAAACGTCACAAAACTCGGCAGAGAGTAAGATCATTGTCTTGAGTCTTTTCTGACTAATTTTCAGTCGGATTCGTCAAAAGGGCACCGTGCAGTACGTGAAAATTAAAATAAAAACAAATTTTTTATTCCACTTGGCGGCGCTGTGTGTATAACAAAATAATAACATTAAGATGTCTTCAGGTCGGGACATTTTATTTACAGGTGAAGGTTTGGATTTTTAGGAGCATGTGCAGGGGAGTTATTAAGCATTCATTTATTTGTATTAGGTTCATTTTGTCTTCTTATTATTGATATTTGACAGATTCATTAAAAGCAGACAATTATGTTTTAGGTAAATTTTTTACCTGACATGTTTCGGCGAGTCTTTCGCCTTCTTCAGAGTGTCGCATGATGGTGTCTTGAGACCCGTCTTTATCAGCTGATGTTCCATGAGGGTGTGAATTACCTGTCAAAAAAAGGAAAAATCATAGCAGTAAAAGAACAAGCACAACATGAACATTACAAATCAGCAATCACTGACCACTGCAAAAGGGAAAACCACATCATGGACCGGGAGAAGGGCAGGGTCATCCGCACCGAAGAGAACAAACAACAGCGCTGGATCAGAGAGGCCATTGAGATCTGCAAGCGAGGCATAAAAACCATGAACAGAGACAAGGGAGCCTTCATCCTCTCTACCACCTGGAGCAGCATCTTGGCGGAGTGAACGGACAGCGGGGGGCGTGACTTGCCTTCATTCTTGTGACAGGTAAGTCACGCCCTCATGGAACATCAGCTGATAAAGACGGGTCACAAGACACCATCATGTGACACTCTGAAGAAGGCGAAAGACTTTCGTATTGTGACATCCTCAAGGCCTAAACACTCATCCGAGTAAATATAAGGTAGATTTTGTTAACCTGCCCGGAGAAAAACATCAACGAAAATAATTTGTATTTGTTTTAACCAGTTGGTGGCGCTACCACTGCGATCAAAAATAAGTTGGCAGCCGTCTTCAGGGCCTGAATATCCTCAAATGTGAAAAATTTCGAGAAGATGGATCATCTGAATCATTTTGCAGGAACTTTTGTTGCCACGGAGAATAATCAGACTCTGCGGCACCGCAATAGCCACGCCCTTCGAAGGAAAGTCACAAAAATAGGGATAGAGTAAGATCAATGTCTTGAGTCTTTTCTAGCCAATTTTCAATCGGATTCGTTAAAAGGGCACCGTGCAGTACGTCAAAATGTAAAAAATGATATTGATTGGCGCAAGGTGTATAACAGAATATAAACATATAGATGTCTTCAGGTACCGACTCTTTATGTATATGTGAAGTTTTGGATTTTTAGCAGCATGTGCAGGAGAGTTATTAAGCATTTTGTCCATTGCGGCAAAGGAAATCTTAAGTGAAAACTTTGAAGCCCCGCCCCCGTCATATAGTATTTCGGAAACAAAAGATTTTAGCCCCAGTGTTTGTCCCAGGTCTTAAGATGCTACAGACAGAATTTTAAGGCAATCAGATGAAGCCTTTAGGATCAGGGTGCAAAAGAATGACCCCTGTAAACATGCAAAAAAGGGCAAAAGTCGGACTTTCAAAAATTCATAACTCACTTCCTGTTCATATTAGACGTTAAAATATCAAATTTCTCGCCATGCCCGATGAGACTGCCAAGTTTGGTGAGTTTTTGTGCATGTTTCGGGGGTCAAAAATGCGATCGTACAATCGGAAAAATATTAATAATAATAATTTCTACAAAAACAACAGGGACTTCGCAGCGGTCGCTGCTCAGGCCCTAATAATAATAATAATAATAATAATAAAAGTAATAATATTTTCTACAAAAACAATAGGGACCTCGCAGCCGTCGCAGCTCGGGCCCTAATAACAATTTCTAGAAAAACAATAGGGACCTCGCAGCGGTCACTGCTCGGGCCCTAATAATAATAATAATAATAATAATTTCCACAAAAACAATGGGGACCTCGTAGCGGTCGCTGCTCGGGCCCTAATAATAATTTCTACATAAACAATAGGGACCTCGCCGCGGTCGCTGCTCGGGCCCCAATAATAATTTCTACACAAAGTCCATTGTGGTGACCCGCCCCCTTTTAATAAATTCAAAATGGCCGACTTCCTGTAAAACCTAGCTCATTGCTCCAAGAGACTTTTTTGTAGGTCTTGGTCTTATATATACAGTGAACCCTCGCTACTTCGCGGTTCACCTTTCGCGGGTTCAGTGCTTCGCGGGTATAAAAAATATTCGGGGGCATTGTAGTTTCGCCGAGCGGCACGACGGGGCGCTGGAGCGGTTAGACGGCCGGCGTGCGCCGAAGAAGAGCGTGGGCGAAGAGAAGAGTGGACGAAGAAGAGCACGTTCCCCCGGACACGATCGGTGGCGACGTTTCGCGCGGTTCGGACCGTACCAGAGCTCCGGCCGGCGTGCGTGGCAGTTAAGCCGTAGAGGAGCACCTTCCCCGGGCACGGGCGGTGCCAAGCGGCCCCTAAGTTTAACCGAATGGAAGCTCCGGAGGAGGAGGGCATGCTCGCGTCACAGTAAGCCGTAGAGGAGCACCTTCCCCGGGCACGGGCGGTTCCAAGCGGCCCCTAAGTTTAACCGAATGGAAGCTCCGGAGGAGGAGGGCATGCTCGCGACACAGTAAGCCGAAGAGGAGCACCTTCCCCGGGCACGGGCGGTGCCAAGCGGCCCCTAAGTTTAACCGAATGGAAGCTCCGGGGGAGGAGGGTGGGCGTGTGTCACAGTTAAGCCGAATTGGAGCACCTCTTCCGCCCGGGCACGAGCGGAGCGCGAAGCTGTCAGTTATGAATGAATAAATGAATAAATAAATAAATAAATAAAGAATGGCACCTTTCATTTCACAGGGCACACCAGACGGCGTACCAGCAGGTAAAAGTCTGAGTAATTAAATAAATACAAAAAGAATGGCTGGGGAATAAAAAAATAATACGTTTTAATAATAATTTGTTTTTTTTGTTATAACATGAATTTCACTCTCTCTCTCCCCGTATATATATATATATATATATATATATATATATATATATATTTATATATATATATATATATATATATATATATATATATATTTATATATTTATTATATATATTGTATTTTTTTTTTAAGCATTTTTGAAGGTGCTCCGCTACTTCGCGGATTTTCAGTTTTCGCGGGTGGTCTCGGTCCCCATTAACCGCGATAACCGAGGGTTCACTGTACTCCATAAAATTTACAAAAAGCGAGGTGAAACACTCAACCAGGGCTGCTCTGCATGTTGTGCTGGGCCACCTGGAACAACAGCGGAGCTATGCAAGGATGCTCTTTGTGGACTACAGCTCGGCATTCAACACGATCATCCCAGACATCCTCGTCGCCAAACTGGACACTCTCGGCCTCCCTGCCCTCACACGCATCTGGATTAAGGACTTTCTGACCAACAGACCCCAGACTGTGTTGCTCGGCCCCTACATGTCCTCCACCCTCATGCTGAGGGTCTGATCTCGGAAGGTGACGAGACAGCCTACAGAGAGGAGGTAGGGAGACTGACAACTTGGTGCAAGGACAACAGACTGCACCTTAACTCTGCTAAAACAAAGGAGATTGTCGTCGACTTCAGGAGGAACAAGACGCTGCCGCCCCCCCTCTGCATCGAAGGCGTGTGTGTGGAGAGGGTCCACACGTTCAAGTTCCTGGGTGTACAGATCTCCGATGACCTTTCTTGGAGTCACAACACCACAGCAGTGGTAAAGAAGGTCCGCCAACGTCTGCACTTCCTGAGAGTCCTCAGGAAATTCAACCTGGACAGGAAGCTGCTGCTGGCCTTCTACCACTCGTCCATCGAGAGCCTGCTGACGTACTGTGTCTCCACCTGGTACAGCGGCTGCACTGAGGCGGACAGAGTGAGGCTCCAGAGGACAGTCAAAACAGCGCAAAGGATTATTGGCTGCCCTCTCCCCTCGCTGTCGGACATCTACACCGCCCGGTGCCTCAGAAGGGCTCTCAACATCGTCAAAGACAATACCCACCCAAACTCACACCTGTTCGACCTGTTGCCCTCTGGCAGGCGCTACAGATGCATCAAATCAAGGACCAATAGACTGAGAAACAGTTTCTTTCCGAGAGCCATCTCCATACTGAACTCTCACACACACACGAGACCACCCTAACCTTGCAAAACAGCATTGTGATGTGTTTCTATATGCCCTATTCAGTACTGAATTCCATTGCACTGTCTTATTTATTTATCTAATTTATATATTGTCTGTATTATTGTTGTATTGCACTGGAGAGGGGAGCCCTCTAATCTCGTTGCACACTTGAGTACAATGACAATAAAGGGATTTCTATTTCTATTCTATTCTTTTTTTAACTTTTCTCGAGGGCCATGGCGAGCCATTTCAAAAAAGCTGCACAACTAACGTATAAAATATTGATAAATTTGCTCTGCCTGATGTGTGTGTAAAGTTTCACAAGTTGTCGTTCATATTTAGAACCTCATAATCAGCGTTGTTTTATTGCCGAACAGTGCAATGCCACTCCCACAACTTTTCACGAAAAAGGATGAATTTCGTATTGTGACATCCTCATGGCCGAAACAGTCATCCGAGCATATATGAGGGCGACCTTGTTGAGTTGCACGGAGAAAAACATCCAAGAAAATAACTTGTATTAGCTTTTACCAGTTGGTGGCGCTACTACTACGATGAAAAATAAGTTGGTAGATGTCTTCAGGGCTGAAGTATCCTCAAATGTGTACAACTTCGAGAAGATAGGATCATCTGAGTCATGTTGCCGGAGCTTTTGTTGCCACAAAGTACAATCGGATTTTTCAGCACCGTAATAGCCACGCCTTTTGCCAAAACGTCACAAAATTCGGCACAGAGTAAGATCATTGTCTTGAGTCTTTTCTGACTAATTTTCAGTCGGATTCGTCAAAAGGGCACCGTGCAGTACGTGAAAATTAAAATAAAAACAAATTTTTGATTCCACTTGGCGGCGCTGTGTGTATAACAAAATAATAACATTAAGATGTCTTCAGGTCGGGACGTTTTATTTACAGGTGAAGGTTTGGATTTTTAGGAGCATGTGCAGGGGCGTTATTAAGCATTCATTTATTTGTATTAGGTTCATTTTGTCTTCTTATTATTGATATTTGACTGATTCATTAAAAGCAGACAATTATGTTTTAGGTTAATTTTTTACCTGACATGTTTCGGCGAGTCTTTCGCCTTCTTCAGAGTGTCGCATGATGGTGTCTTGAGACCCGTCTTTATCAGCTGATGTTCCATGAGGGTGTGACTTACCTGTCAAAAAAATGAAAAATCAGAGCAGTAAAAGAACAAGCACAACATGAACATTACAAATCAGCAATCACTGACCACTGCAAAAGGGAAAACCACATCATGGACCGGGAGAAGGGCAGGGTCATCCGCACCGAAGAGAACAAACAACAGCGCTGGATCAGAGAGGCCATTGAGATCTGCAAGCGAGGCATAAAAACCATGAACAGAGACAAGGGAGCCTTCATCCTCTCTACCACCTGGAGCAGCATCTTGGCGGAGTGAACGGACAGCGGGGGGCGTGATTGCCTTCATTCTTGTGACAGGTAAGTCACGCCCTCATGGAACATCAGCTGATAAAGACGGGCCACAAGACACCATCATGTGACACTCTGAAGAAGGCGAAAGACTTTCGTTTTGTGACATCCTCAAGGCCTAAACACTCATCCGATCAAAAATAAGTTGGCAGCCGTCTTCAGGGCCTGAATATCCTCAAATGTGAAAAATTTTGAGAAGATGGATCATCTGAATCATTTTGCAGGAACTTTTGTTGCCACGGAGAATAATCAGACTCTGCGGCACCGTAATAGCCACGCCCTTCGAAGGAAAGTCACAAAAATAGGGAAAGAGTAAGATCAATGTCTTGAGTCTTTTCTAGCCAATTTTCAATCGGATTCGTTAAAAGGGCACCGTGCAGGACGTCAAAATGTAAAAAATGATATTGATTGGCGCAAGGTGTATAACAGAATATAAACATATAGATGTCTTCAGGTACCGACTCTTGATGTACATGTGAAGTTTTGGATTTTTAGCAGCATGTGCAAGAGAGTTATTAAGCATTTTGTCCATTGCGGCGAAGGAAATCTTAAGTGAAAACTTCGAAGCCCCGCCCCCGTCATATAGTATTTCGGAAACAAAAAATTTTAGCCCCAGTGTTTGTCCCAGGTCTTAAGATGCTACAGACAGAATTTTAAGGCAATCAGATGAAGCCTTTAGGATCAGGGTGCAAAAGAATGACCCCTGTAAACATGCAAAAAAGGGCAAAAGTCGGACTTTCAAAAATTCATAACTCACTTCCTGTTCATATTAGACGTTAAAATATCAAATTTTTCGCCATGCCCGATGAGACTGCCAAGTTTGGTGAATTTTTGTGCATGTTTCGGGGGTCAAAAATGCAATCGAACAATCGGAAAAATAATAATAATAATTTCTACAAAAACAACAGGGACTTCGCAGCGGTCGCTGCTCAGGCCCTAATAATAATAATAATAATAATAATAAAAGTATTAATATTTTCTACAAAAACAATAGGGACCTCGCAGCCGTCGCAGCTCGGGCCCTAATAACAATTTCTAGAAAAACAATAGGGACCTCGCAGCGGTCACTGCTCGGGCCCTAATAATAATAATAATAATAATTTCCACAAAAACAATGGGGACCTCGTAGCGGTCGCTGCTCGGGCCCTAATAATAATTTCTACATAAACAATAGGGACCTCGCCGCGGTCGCTGCTCGGGCCCCAATAATAATTTCTACACAAAGTCCATTGTGGTGACCCGCCCCTTTTAAGTAAATTCAAAATGGCCGACTTCCTGTAAAACCTAGCTCATTGCTCCAAGAGACTTTTTTTGTAGGTCTTGGTCTTATACATACAGTGAACCCTCGCTACTTCGCGGTTCACCTTTCGCGGGTTCAGTGCTTCGCGGGTATAAAAAATATTCGGGGGCATTGTAGTTTCGCCGAGCGGCACGACGGGCGCTGGAGCGGTTAGACGGCCGGCGTGCGCCGAAGAAGAGCGTGGGCGAAGAGGAGAGTGGACGAAGAAGAGCACGTTCCCCCGGACACGATCGGTGGCGACGTTTCGCGCGGTTCGGACCGTACCAGAGCTCCGGCCGGCGTGCGTGGCAGTTAAGCCGTAGAGGAGCACCTTCCCCGGGCACGGGCGGTGCCAAGCGGCCCCTAAGTTTAACCGAATGGAAGCTCCGGAGGAGGAGGGCATGCTCGCGTTCACAGTAAGCCGAAGAGGAGCACCTTCCCCGGGCACGGGCGGTTCCAAGCGGCCCCTAAGTTTAACCAAATGGAAGCTCCGGAGGAGGAGGGCATGCTCGCGTCACAGTAAGCCGAAGAGGAGCACCTTCGCCGGGCACGGGCGGTTCCAAGCGGCCCCTAAGTTTAACCGAATGGAAGCTCCGGAGGAGGCGGGCATGCTCGCGTCACAGTAAGCCGAAGAGGAGCACCTTCCCCGGGCACGGGCGGTGCCAAGCGGCCCCTAAGTTTAACCGAATGGAAGCTCCGGGGGAGGAGGGCGGGCGTGTGTCACAGTTAAGCCGAATTGGAACACCTCTTCCGCCCGGGCACGAACGGAGCGCGAAGCTGTCAGTTATGAATGAATAAATGAATAAATAAATAAAGAATGCCACCTTTCATTTCACAGGGCACACCGGACGGCGTACCAGCAGGTAATAGTCGGAGTAATTAAATAAATACAAAAAGAATGGCTGGGGAATAAAAAAATAATACGTTTTAATAATAATTTGTTTTTTTTGTTATAACATGAATTTCACTCTCTCTCTCTCTCTGTATATATATATATATATATCTATATATATATATATATATATATATATATATTTATTATATATATTGTATTTTTTTTTAAGCATTTTTGAAGGTGCGCCGCTACTTCGCGGATTTTCAGTTTCCGCGGGTGGTCTCGGTCCCCATTAACCGCGACAACCGAGGGTTCACTGTACTCCACAAAATTTACAAAAAGCGAGGTGAAACACTCAACCAGGGCTGCTTTTTTGAACATTTCTCGAGGGCCATGGCGAGCCATTTAAAAAAAGCTGCACAACTAACGTATAAAATATTGATAAATTTGCTCTGCCTGATGTGTGTGTCAAGTTTCACGAGTTGTCGTTCATATTTAGAACCTCATAATCAGCGTTGTTTTATTGCCGGACAGTGCAATGCCACTCCCACAACTTTTCACGAAAAAGGATGAATTTCGTATTGTGACATCCTCATGGACGAAACAGTCCTCCGAGCATATATGAGGGCGACCTTGTTGAGTTGCACGGAGAAAAACATCCAAGAAAATAACTTGTATTAGCTTTTACCAGTTGGTGGCGCTACTACTACGATGAAAAATAAGTTGGTAGATGTCTTCAGGGTTGAAGTATCCTCAAATGTGTACAACTTCGAGAAGATAGGATCATCTCAGTCATGTTGCCGGAGCTTTTGTTGCCACAAAGTACAATCGGACTTTTCAGCACCGTAATAGCCACGCCTTTTGCCAAAACGTCACAAAACTCGGCAGAGAGTAAGATCATTGTCTTGAGTCTTTTCTGACTAATTTTCAGTCGGATTCGTCAAAAGGGCACCGTGCAGTACGTGAAAATTAAAATAAAAACAAATTTTTTATTCCACTTGGCGGCGCTGTGTGTATAACAAAATAATAACATTAAGATGTCTTCAGGTCGGGACATTTTATTTACAGGTGAAGGTTTGGATTTTTAGGAGCATGTGCAGGGGAGTTATTAAGCATTCATTTATTTGTATTAGGTTCATTTTGTCTTCTTATTATTGATATTTGACAGATTCATTAAAAGCAGACAATTATGTTTTAGGTAAATTTTTTACCTGACATGTTTCGGCGAGTCTTTCGCCTTCTTCAGAGTGTCGCATGATGGTGTCTTGAGACCCGTCTTTATCAGCTGATGTTCCATGAGGGTGTGAATTACCTGTCAAAAAAATGAAAAATCATAGCAGTAAAAGAACAAGCACAACATGAACATTACAAATCAGCAATCACTGACCACTGCAAAAGGGAAAACCACATCATGGACCGGGAGAAGGGCAGGGTCATCCGCACCGAAGAGAACAAACAACAGCGCTGGATCAGAGAGGCCATTGAGATCTGCAAGCGAGGCATAAAAACCATGAACAGAGACAAGGGAGCCTTCATCCTCTCTACCACCTGGAGCAGCATCTTGGCGGAGTGAACGGACAGCGGGGGGCGTGACTTGCCTTCATTCTTGTGACAGGTAAGTCACGCCCTCATGGAACATCAGCTGATAAAGACGGGTCACAAGACACCATCATGTGACACTCTGAAGAAGGCGAAAGACTTTCGTATTGTGACATCCTCAAGGCCTAAACACTCATCCGAGCAAATATAAGGTAGATTTTGTTAACCTGCCCGGAGAAAAACATTAACGAAAATAATTTGTATTTGTTTTAACCAGTTGGTGGCGCTACCACTGCGATCAAAAATAAGTTGGCAGCCGTCTTCAGGGCCTGAATATCCTCAAATGTGAAAAATTTCGAGAAGATGGATCATCTGAATCATTTTGCAGGAACTTTTGTTGCCACGGAGAATAATCAGACTCTGCGGCACCGCAATAGCCACGCCCTTCGAAGGAAAGTCACAAAAATAGGGATAGAGTAAGATCAATGTCTTGAGTCTTTTCTAGCCAATTTTCAATCGGATTCGTTAAAAGGGCACCGTGCAGTACGTCAAAATGTAAAAAATGATATTGATTGGCGCAAGGTGTATAACAGAATATAAACATATAGATGTCTTCAGGTACCGACTCTTTATGTATATGTGAAGTTTTGGATTTTTAGCAGCATGTGCAGGAGAGTTATTAAGCATTTTGTCCATTGCGGCGAAGGAAATCTTAAGTGAAAACTTTGAAGCCCCGCCCCCGTCATATAGTATTTCGGAAACAAAAGATTTTAGCCCCAGTGTTTGTCCCAGGTCTTAAGATGCTACAGACAGAATTTTAAGGCAATCAGATGAAGCCTTTAGGATCAAGGTGCAAAAGAATGACCCCTGTAAACATGCAAAAAAGGGCAAAAGTCGGACTTTCAAAAATTCATAACTCACTTCCTGTTCATATTAGACGTTAAAATCTCAAATTTCTCGCCATGCCCGATGAGACTGCCAAGTTTGGTGAGTTTTTGTGCATGTTTCGGGGGTCAAAAATGCGATCGTACAATCGGAAAAATAATAATAATAATAATTTCTACAAAAACAACAGGGACTTCGCAGCGGTCGCTGCTCAGGCCCTAATAATAATAATAATAATAATAATAAAGGTAATAATATTTTCTACAAAAACAATAGGGACCTCGCAGCCGTCACTGCTCGGGCCCTAATAATAATTTCTACATAAACAATAGGGACCTCGCCGCGGTCGCTGCTCGGGCCCCAATAATAATTTCTACACAAAGTCCATTGTGGTGACCCGCCCCCTTTTAATAAATTCAAAATGGCCGACTTCCTGTAAAACCTAGCTCATTGCTCCAAGAGACTTTTTTGTAGGTCTTGGTCTTATACATACAGTGAACCCTCGCTACTTCGCGGTTCACCTTTCGCGGGTTCAGTGCTTCGCGGGTATAAAAAATATTCGGGGGCATTGTAGTTTCGCCGAGCGGCACGACGGGGCGCTGGAGCGGTTAGACGGCCGGCGTGCGCCGAAGAAGAGCGTGGGCGAAGAGAAGAGTGGACGAAGAAGAGCACGTTCCCCCGGACACGATCGGTGGCGACGTTTCGCGCGGTTCGGACCGTACCAGAGCTCCGGCCGGCGTGCGTGGCAGTTAAGCCGTAGAGGAGCACCTTCCCCGGGCACGGGCGGTGCCAAGCGGCCCCTAAGTTTAACCGAATGGAAGCTCCGGAGGAGGAGGGCATGCTCGCGTCACAGTAAGCCGAAGAGGAGCACCTTCCCCGGGCACGGGCGGTTCCAAGCGGCCCCTAAGTTTAATCGAATGGAAGCTCCGGAGGAGGAGGGCATGCTCGCGACACAGTAAGCCGAAGAGGAGCACCTTCCCCGGGCACGGGCGGTGCCAAGCGGCCCCTAAGTTTAACCGAATGGAAGCTCCGGGGGAGGAGGGTGGGCGTGTGTCACAGTTAAGCCGAATTGGAGCACCTCTTCCGCCCGGGCACGAGCGGAGCGCGAAGCTGTCAGTTATGAATGAATAAATGAATAAATAAATAAATAAATAAAGAATGGCGCCTTTCATTTCACAGGGCACACCAGACGGCGTACCAGCAGGTAAAAGTCTGAGTAATTAAATAAATACAAAAAGAATGGCTGGGGAATAAAAAAATAATACGTTTTAATAATAATTTGTTTTTTTTGTTATAACATGAATTTCACTCTCTCTCTCCCCGTATATATATATATATATATATATATATATATATTTATATATTTATTATATATATTGTATTTTTTTTTTAAGCATTTTTGAAGGTGCGCCGCTACTTCGCGGATTTTCAGTTTTCGCGGGTGGTCTCGGTCCCCATTAACCGCGATAACCGAGGGTTCACTGTACTCCATAAAATTTACAAAAAGCGAGGTGAAACACTCAACCAGGGCTGCTCTGCATGTTGTGCTGGGCCACCTGGAACAACAGCGGAGCTATGCAAGGATGCTCTTTGTGGACTACAGCTCGGCATTCAACACGATCATCCCAGACATCCTCGTCGCCAAACTGGACACTCTCGGCCTCCCTGCCCTCACACGCATCTGGATTAAGGACTTTCTGACCAACAGACCCCAGACTGTGTTGCTCGGCCCCTACACGTCCTCCACCCTCATGCTGAGCACCGGTTCCCCCCAAGGATGCGTGCTGAGCCCTCTCCTGTACGCCCTCTACACCTACGACTGCAGCCCGGCCCACGGCAACAACACCATCGTCAAGTTTGCTGACGACACGACAGTGGTCGGTCTGATCTCGGAAGGTGACGAGACAGCCTACAGAGAGGAGGTAGGGAGAATGACAACTTGGTGCAAGGACAACAGACTGCACCTTAACTCTGCTAAAACAAAGGAGATTGTCGTCGACTTCAGGAGGAACAAGACGCTGCCGCCCCCCCTCTGCATCGAAGGCGTGTGTGTGGAGAGGGTCCACACGTTCAAGTTCCTGGGAGTACAGATCTCCGATGACCTTTCTTGGAGTCACAACACCACAGCAGTGGTAAAGAAGGTCCGCCAACGTCTGCACTTCCTGAGAGTCCTCAGGAAATTCAACCTGGACAGGAAGCTGCTGCTGGCCTTCTACCACTCGTCCATCGAGAGCCTGCTGACGTACTGTGTCTCCACCTGGTACAGCGGCTGCACTGAGGCGGACAGAGTGAGGCTCCAGAGGACAGTCAAAACAGCGCAAAGGATTATTGGCTGCCCTCTCCCCTCGCTGTCGGACATCTACACCGCCCGGTGCCTCAGAAGGGCTCTCAACATCGTCAAAGACAATACCCACCCAAACTCACACCTGTTCGACCTGTTGCCCTCTGGCAGGCGCTACAGATGCATCAAATCAAGGACCAATAGACTGAGAAACAGTTTCTTTCCGAGAGCCATCTCCATACTGAACTCTCACACACACACACGAGACCACCCTAACCTTGCAAAACAGCATTGTGATGTGTTTCTATATGCCCTATTCAGTACTGAATTCCATTGCACTGTCTTATTTATTTATCTAATTTATATATTGTCTGTATTATTGTTGTATTGCACTGGAGAGTGGAGCCCTCTAATCTCGTTGCACACTTGAGTACAATGACAATAAAGGGATTTCTATTTCTATTCTATTCTTTTTTTAACTTTTCTCGAGGGCCATGGCGAGCCATTTCAAAAAAGCTGCACAACTAACGTATAAAATATTGATAAATTTGCTTTGCCTGATGTGTGTGTAAAGTTTCACGAGTTGTCGTTCATATTTAGAACCTCATAATCAGCGTTGTTTTATTGCCGAACAGTGCAATGCCACTCCCACAACTTTTCACGAAAAAGGATGAATTTCGTATTGTGACATCCTCATGGCCGAAACAGTCATCCGAGCATATATGAGGGCGACCTTGTTGAGTTGCACGGAGAAAAACATCCAAGAAAATAACTTGTATTAGCTTTTACCAGTTGGTGGCGCTACTACTACGATGAAAAATAAGTTGGTAGATGTCTTCAGGGCTGAAGTATCCTCAAATGTGTACAACTTCGAGAAGATAGGATCATCTGAGTCATGTTGCCGGAGCTTTTGTTGCCACAAAGTACAATCGGATTTTTCAGCACCGTAATAGCCACGCCTTTTGCCAAAACGTCACAAAATTCGGCACAGAGTAAGATCATTGTCTTGAGTCTTTTCTGACTAATTTTCAGTCGGATTCGTCAAAAGGGCACCGTGCAGTACGTGAAAATTAAAATAAAAACAAATTTTTGATTCCACTTGGCGGCGCTGTGTGTATAACAAAATAATAACATTAAGATGTCTTCAGGTCGGGACGTTTTATTTACAGGTGAAGGTTTGGATTTTTAGGAGCATGTGCAGGGGCGTTATTAAGCATTCATTTATTTGTATTAGGTTCATTTTGTCTTCTTATTATTGATATTTGACTGATTCATTAAAAGCAGACAATTATGTTTTAGGTTAATTTTTTACCTGACATGTTTCGGCGAGTCTTTCGCCTTCTTCAGAGTGTCGCATGATGGTGTCTTGAGACCCGTCTTTATCAGCTGATGTTCCATGAGGGTGTGAATTACCTGTCAAAAAAATGAAAAATCAGAGCAGTAAAAGAACAAGCACAACATGAACATTACAAATCAGCAATCACTGACCACTGCAAAAGGGAAAACCACATCATGGACCGGGAGAAGGGCAGGGTCATCCGCACCGAAGAGAACAAACAACAGCGCTGGATCAGAGAGGCCATTGAGATCTGCAAGCGAGGCATAAAAACCATGAACAGAGACAAGGGAGCCTTCATCCTCTCTACCACCTGGAGCAGCATCTTGGCGGAGTGAACGGACAGCGGGGGGCGTGACTTGCCTTCATTCTTGTGACAGGTAAGTCACGCCCTCATGGAACATCAGCTGATAAAGACGGGCCACAAGACACCATCATGTGACACTCTGAAGAAGGCGAAAGACTTTCGTATTGTGACATCCTCAAGGCCTAAACACTCATCCGATCAAAAATAAGTTGGCAGCCGTCTTCAGGGCCTGAATGTCCTCAAATGTGAAAAATTTCGAGAAGATGGATCATCTGAATCATTTTGCAGGAACTTTTGTTGCCACGGAGAATAATCAGACTCTGCGGCACCGTAATAGCCACGCCCTTCGAAGGAAAGTCACAAAAATAGGGAAAGAGTAAGATCAATGTCTTGAGTCTTTTCTAGCCAATTTTCAATCGGATTCGTTAAAAGGGCACCGTGCAGGACGTCAAAATGTAAAAAATGATATTGATTGGCGCAAGGTGTATAACAGAATATAAACATATAGATGTCTTCAGGTACCGACTCTTGATGTACATGTGAAGTTTTGGATTTTTAGCAGCATGTGCAAGAGAGTTATTAAGCATTTTGTCCATTGCGGCGAAGGAAATCTTAAGTGAAAACTTCGAAGCCCCGCCCCCGTCATATAGTATTTCGGAAACAAAAAATTTTAGCCCCAGTGTTTGTCCCAGGTCTTAAGATGCTACAGACAGAATTTTAAGGCAATCAGATGAAGCCTTTAGGATCAGGGTGCAAAAGAATGACCCCTGTAAACATGCAAAAAAGGGCAAAAGTCGGACTTTCAAAAATTCATAACTCACTTCCTGTTCATATTAGACGTTAAAATATCAAATTTTTCGCCATGCCCGATGAGACTGCCAAGTTTGGTGAATTTTTGTGCATGTTTCGGGGGTCAAAAATGCAATCGAACAATCGGAAAAATAATAATAATAATAATTTCTACAAAAACAACAGGGACTTCGCAGCGGTCGCTGCTCAGGCCCTAATAATAATAATAATAATAAAAGTATTAATATTTTCTACAAAAACAATAGGGACCTCGCAGCCGTCGCAGCTCGGGCCCTAATAACAATTTCTAGAAAAACAATAGGGACCTCGCAGCGGTCACTGCTCGGGCCCTAATAATAATAATAATAATAATTTCCACAAAAACAATGGGGACCTCGTAGCGGTCGCTGCTCGGGCCCTAATAATAATTTCTACATAAACAATAGGGACCTCGCCGCGGTCGCTGCTCGGGCCCCAATAATAATTTCTACACAAAGTCCATTGTGGTGACCCGCCCCTTTTAAGTAAATTCAAAATGGCCGACTTCCTGTAAAACCTAGCTCATTGCTCCAAGAGACTTTTTTTGTAGGTCTTGGTCTTATACATACAGTGAACCCTCGCTACTTCGCGGTTCACCTTTCGCGGGTTCAGTGCTTCGCGGGTATAAAAAATATTCGGGGGCATTGTAGTTTCGCCGAGCGGCACGACGGGCGCTGGAGCGGTTAGACGGCCGGCGTGCGCCGAAGAAGAGCGTGGGCGAAGAGGAGAGTGGACGAAGAAGAGCACGTTCCCCCGGACACGATCGGTGGCGACGTTTCGCGCGGTTCGGACCGTACCAGAGCTCCGGCCGGCGTGCGTGGCAGTTAAGCCGTAGAGGAGCACCTTCCCCGGGCACGGGAGGTGCCAAGCGGCCCCTAAGTTTAACCGAATGGAAGCTCCGGAGGAGGAGGGCATGCTCGCGTCACAGTAAGCCGAAGAGGAGCACCTTCCCCGGGCACGGGCGGTTCCAAGCGGCCCCTAAGTTTAACCAAATGGAAGCTCCGGAGGAGGAGGGCATGCTCGCGTCACAGTAAGCCGAAGAGGAGCACCTTCGCCGGGCACGGGCGGTTCCAAGCGGCCCCTAAGTTTAACCGAATGGAAGCTCCGGAGGAGGCGGGCATGCTCGCGTCACAGTAAGCCGAAGAGGAGCACCTTCCCCGGGCACGGGCGTTGCCAAGCGGCCCCTAAGTTTAACCGAATGGAAGCTCCGGGGGAGGAGGGCGGGCGTGTGTCACAGTTAAGCCGAATTGGAACACCTCTTCCGCCCGGGCACGAACGGAGCGCGAAGCTGTCAGTTATGAATGAATAAATGAATAAATAAATAAATAAATAAAGAATGCCACCTTTCATTTCACAGGGCACACCGGACGGCGTACCAGCAGGTAATAGTCGGAGTAATTAAATAAATACAAAAAGAATGGCTGGGGAATAAAAAAATAATACGTTTTAATAATAATTTGTTTTTTTTTGTTATAACATGAATTTCACTCTCTCTCTCTCTCTGTATATATATATATATATATATCTATATATATATCTATATATATATAGATATATATATTTATTATATATATTGTATTTTTTTTTAAGCATTTTTGAAGGTGCGCCGCTACTTCGCGGATTTTCAGTTTCCGCGGGTGGTCTCGGTCCCCATTAACCGCGACAACCGAGGGTTCACTGTACTCCATAAAATTTACAAAAAGCGAGGTGAAACACTCAACCAGGGCTGCTTTTTTGAACATTTCTCGAGGGCCATGGCGAGCCATTTAAAAAAAGCTGCACAACGAACGTATAAAATATTGATAAATTTGCTCTGCCTGATGTGTGTGTCAAGTTTCACGAGTTGTCGTTCATATTTAGAACCTCATAATCAGCGTTGTTTTATTGCCGGACAGTGCAATGCCACTCCCACAACTTTTCACGAAAAAGGATGAATTTCGCATTGTGACATCCTCATGGACGAAACAGTCCTCCGAGCATATATGAGGGCGACCTTGTTGAGTTGCACGGAGAAAAACATCCAAGAAAATAACTTGTATTAGCTTTTACCAGTTGGTGGCGCTACTACTACGATGAAAAATAAGTTGGTAGATGTCTTCAGGGCTGAAGTATCCTCAAATGTGTACAACTTCGAGAAGATAGGATCATCTCAGTCATGTTGCCGGAGCTTTTGTTGCCACAAAGTACAATCGGACTTTTCAGCACCGTAATAGCCACGCCTTTTGCCAAAACGTCACAAAACTCGGCAGAGAGTAAGATCATTGTCTTGAGTCTTTTCTGACTAATTTTCAGTCGGATTCGTCAAAAGGGCACCGTGCAGTACGTGAAAATTAAAATAAAAACAAATTTTTTATTCCACTTGGCGGCGCTGTGTGTATAACAAAATAATAACATTAAGATGTCTTCAGGTCGGGACATTTTATTTACAGGTGAAGGTTTGGATTTTTAGGAGCATGTGCAGGGGAGTTATTAAGCATTCATTTATTTGTATTAGGTTCATTTTGTCTTCTTATTATTGATATTTGACAGATTCATTAAAAGCAGACAATTATGTTTTAGGTAAATTTTTTACCTGACATGTTTCGGCGAGTCTTTCGCCTTCTTCAGAGTGTCGCATGATGGTGTCTTGAGACCCGTCTTTATCAGCTGATGTTCCATGAGGGTGTGAATTACCTGTCAAAAAAATGAAAAATCATAGCAGTAAAAGAACAAGCACAACATGAACATTACAAATCAGCAATCACTGACCACTGCAAAAGGGAAAACCACATCATGGACCGGGAGAAGGGCAGGGTCATCCGCACCGAAGAGAACAAACAACAGCGCTGGATCAGAGAGGCCATTGAGATCTGCAAGCGAGGCATAAAAACCATGAACAGAGACAAGGTTGCCTTCATCCTCTCTACCACCTGGACCAGCATCTTGGCGGAGTTAACGGACAGCGGGGGGCGTGACTTGCCTTCATTCTTGTGACAGGTAAGTCACGCCCTCATGGAACATCAGCTGATAAAGACGGGCCACAAGACACCATCATGTGACACTCTGAAGAAGGCGAAAGACTTTCGTATTGTGACATCCTCAAGGCCTAAACACTCATCCGAGCAAATATAAGGTAGATTTTGTGAACCTGCCCGGAGAAAAACATCAACGAAAATAATTTGTATTTGTTTTAACCAGTTGGTGGCGCTACCACTGCGATCAAAAATAAGTTGGCAGCCGTCTTCAGGGCCTGAATATCCTCAAATGTGAAAAATTTCGAGAAGATGGATCATCTGAATCATTTTGCAGGAACTTTTGTTGCCACGGAGAATAATCAGACTCTGCGGCACCGCAATAGCCACGCCCTTCGAAGGAAAGTCACAAAAATAGGGATAGAGTAAGATCAATGTCTTGAGTCTTTTCTAGCCAATTTTCAATCGGATTCGTTAAAAGGCACCGTGCAGTACGTCAAAATGTAAAAAATGATATTGATTGGCGCAAGGTGTATAACAGAATATAAACATATAGATGTCTTCAGGTACCGACTCTTTATGTACATGTGAAGTTTTGGATTTTTAGCAGCATGTGCAGGAGAGTTATTAAGCATTTTGTCCATTGCGGCGAAGGAAATCTTAAGTGAAAACTTTGAAGCCCCGCCCCGTCATATAGTATTTCGGAAACAAAAGATTTTAGCCCCAGTGTTTGTCCCAGGTCTTAAGATGCTACAGACAGAATTTTAAGGCAATCAGATGAAGCCTTTAGGATCAGGGTGCAAAAGAATGACCCCTGTAAACATGCAAAAAAGGGCAAAAGTCGGACTTTCAAAAATTCATAACTCACTTCCTGTTCATATTAGACGTTAAAATATCAAATTTCTCGCCATGCCCGATGAGACTGCCAAGTTTGGTGAGTTTTTGTGCATGTTTCGGGGTCAAAAATGCGATCGTACAATCGGAAAAATAATAATAATAATAATTTCTACAAAAACAACAGGGACTTCGCAGCGGTCGCTGCTCAGGCCCTAATAATAATAATAATAATAATAATAAAAGTAATAATATTTTCTACAAAAACAATAGGGACCTCGCAGCCGTCGCAGCTCGGGCCCTAATAACAATTTCTAGAAAAACAATAGGGACCTCGCAGCGGTCACTGCTCGGGCCCTAATAATAATAATAATAATAATTTCCACAAAAACAATGGGGACCTCGTAGCGGTCGCTGCTCGGGCCCTAATAATAATTTCTACATAAACAATAGGGACCTCGCCGCGGTCGCTGCTCGGGCCCCAATAATAATTTCTACACAAAGTCCATTGTGGTGACCCGCCCCTTTTAAGTAAATTCAAAATGGCCGACTTCCTGTAAAACCTAGCTCATTGCTCCAAGAGACTTTTTTGTAGGTCTTGGTCTTATACATACAGTGAACCCTCGCTACTTCGCGGTTCACCTTTCGCGGGTTCAGTGCTTCGCGGGTATAAAAAATATTCGGGGGCATTGTAGTTTCGCCGAGCGGCACGACGGGCGCTGGAGCGGTTAGACGGCCGGCGTGCGCCGAAGAAGAGCGTGGGCGAAGAGGAGAGTGGACGAAGAAGAGCACGTTCCCCCGGACACGATCGGTGGCGACGTTTCGCGCGGTTCGGACCGTACCAGGGCTCCGGCCGGCGTGCGTGGCAGTTAAGCCGTAGAGGAGCACCGTCCCCGGGCACGGGCGGTGCCAAGCGGCCCCTAAGTTTAACCGAATGGAAGCTCCGGAGGAGGAGGGCATGCTCGCGTCACAGTAAGCTGAAGAGGAGCACCTTCCCCAGGCACGGGCGGTTCCAAGCGGCCCCTAAGTTTAACCAAATGGAAGCTCCGGAGGAGGAGGGCATGCTCGCGTCACAGTAAGCCGAAGAGGAGCACCTTTGCCGGGCACGGGCGGTTCCAAGCGGCCCCTAAGTTTAACCGAATGGAAGCTCCGGGGGAGGAGGGCGGGCGTGTGTCACAGTTAAGCCGAATTGGAACACCTCTTCCGCCCGGGCACGAACGGAGCGCGAAGCTGTCAGTTATGAATGAATAAATGAATAAATAAATAAATAATTAAAGAATGCCACCTTTCATTTCACAGGGAACACCGGACGGCGTACCAGCAGGTAAAAGTCGGAGTAATTAAATAAATACAAAAAGAATGGCTGGGGAATAAAAAAATAATACGTTTTAATAATAATTTGGTTTTTTTGTTATAACATGAATTTCACTCTCTCTCTCTCTCTCTCTCTCCCCGTATATATATATATATATATATATATATATATATTTATTATATATATTGTATTTTCTTTTAAGCATTTTTGAAGGTGCGCCGCTACTTCGCGGATTTTCAGTTTCCGCGGGTGGTCTCGGTCCCCATTAACCGCGATAACCGAGGGTTCACTGTACTCCATAAAATTTACAAAAAGCGAGGTGAAACACTCAACCAGGGCTGCTTTTTTGAACATTTCTCGAGGGCCATGGCGAGCCATTTCAAAAAAGCTGCACAACTAACGTATAAAATATTGATAAATTTGCTCTGCCTGATGTGTGTGTCAAGTTTCACGAGTTGTCGTTCATATTTAGAACCTCATAATCAGCGTTGGTTTATTGCCAAACAGTGCAATGCCACTCCCACAACTTTTCACGAAAAAGGATGAATTTCGTATTGTGACATCCTCATGGCCGAAACAGTCCTCCGAGCATATATGAGGGCGACCTTGTTGAGTTGCACGGAGAAAAACATCCAAGAAAATAACTTGTATTAGCTTTTACCAGTTGGTGGCGCTACTACTACGATGAAAAATAAGTTGGTAGATGTCTTCAGGGCTGAAGTATCCTCAAATGTGTACAACTTCGAGAAGATAGGATCATCTGAGTCATGTTGCCGGAGCTTTTGTTGCCACAAAGTACAATCGGACTTTTCAGCACCGTAATAGCCACGCCTTTTGCCAAAACGTCACAAAATTCGGCAGAGAGTAAGATCATTGTCTTGAGTCTTTTCTGACTAATTTTCAGTCGGATTCGTCAAAAGGGCACCGTGCAGTACGTGAAAATTAAAATAAAAACAAATTTTTTATTCCACTTGGCGGCGCTGTGTGTATAACAAAATAATAACATTAAGATGTCTTCAGGTCGGGACATTTTATTTACAGGTGAAGGTTTGGATTTTTAGGAGCATGTGCAGGGGAGTTATTAAGCATTCATTTATTTGTATTAGGTTCATTTTGTCTTCTTATTATTGATATTTGACAGATTCATTAAAAGCAGACAATTATGTTTTAGGTAAATTTTTTACCTGACATGTTTCGGCGAGTCTTTCGCCTTCTTCAGAGTGTCGCATGATGGTGTCTTGAGACCCGTCTTTATCAGCTGATGTTCCATGAGGGTGTGAATTACCTGTCAAAAAAATGAAAAATCATAGCAGTAAAAGAACAAGCACAACATGAACATTACAAATCAGCAATCACTGACCACTGCAAAAGGGAAAACCACATCATGGACCGGGAGAAGGGCAGGGTCATCCGCACCGAAGAGAACAAACAACAGCGCTGGATCAGAGAGGCCATTGAGATCTGCAAGCGAGGCATAAAAACCATGAACAGAGACAAGGGAGCCTTCATCCTCTCTACCACCTGGAGCAGCATCTTGGCGGAGTGAACGGACAGCGGGGGGCGTGACTTGCCTTCATTCTTGTGACAGGTAAGTCACGCCCTCATGGAACATCAGCTGATAAAGACGGGTCACAAGACACCATCATGTGACACTCTGAAGAAGGCGAAAGACTTTCGTATTGTGACATCCTCAAGGCCTAAACACTCATCCGAGCAAATATAAGGTAGATTTTGTTAACCTGCCCGGAGAAAAACATCAACGAAAATAATTTGTATTTGTTTTAACCAGTTGGTGGCGCTACCACTGCGATAAAAAATAAGTTGGCAGCCGTCTTCAGGGCCTGAATATCCTCAAATGTGAAAAATTTCGAGAAGATGGATCATCTGAATCATTTTGCAGGAACTTTTGTTGCCACGGAGAATAATCAGACTCTGCGGCACCGCAATAGCCACGCCCTTCGAAGGAAAGTCACAAAAATAGGGATAGAGTAAGATCAATGTCTTGAGTCTTTTCTAGCCAATTTTCAATCGGATTCGTTAAAAGGGCACCGTGCAGTACGTCAAAATGTAAAAAATGATATTGATTGGCGCAAGGTGTATAACAGAATATAAACATATAGATGTCTTCAGGTACCGACTCTTTATGTACATGTGAAGTTTTGGATTTTTAGCAGCATGTGCAGGAGAGTTATTAAGCATTTTGTCCATTGCGGCGAAGGAAATCTTAAGTGAAAACTTCGAAGCCCCGCCCCCGTCATATAGTATTTCGGAAACAAAAGATTTTAGCCCCAGTGTTTGTCCCAGGTCTTAAGATGCTACAGACAGAATTTTAAGGCAATCAGATGAAGCCTTTAGGATCAGGGTGCAAAAGAATGACCCCTGTAAACATGCAAAAAAGGGCAAAAGTCGGACTTTCAAAAATTCATAACTCACTTCCTGTTCATATTAGACGTTAAAATATCAAATTTCTCGCCATGCCCGATGAGACTGCCAAGTTTGGTGAGTTTTTGTGCATGTTTCGGGGGTCAAAAATGCGATCGTACAATCGGAAAAATATTAATAATAATAATTTCTACAAAAACAACAGGGACTTCGCAGCGGTCGCTGCTCAGGCCCTAATAATAATAATAATAATAATAATAAAAGTAATAATATTTTCTACAAAAACAATAGGGACCTCGCAGCCGTCGCAGCTCGGGCCCTAATAACAATTTCTAGAAAAACAATAGGGACCTCGCAGCGGTCACTGCTCGGGCCCTAATAATAATAATAATAATAATTTCCACAAAAACAATGGGGACCTCGTAGCGGTCGCTGCTCGGGCCCTAATAATAATTTCTACATAAACAATAGGGACCTCGCCGCGGTCGCTGCTCGGGCCCCAATAATAATTTCTACACAAAGTCCATTGTGGTGACCCGCCCCTTTTAAGTAAATTCAAAATGGCCGACTTCCTGTAAAACCTAGCTCATTGCTCCAAGAGACTTTTTTGTAGGTCTTGGTCTTATACATACAGTGAACCCTCGCTACTTCGCGGTTCACCTTTCGCGGGTTCAGTGCTTCGCGGGTATAAAAAATATTCGGAGGCATTGTAGTTTCGCCGAGCGGCACGACGGGCGCTGGAGCGGTTAGACGGCCGGCGTGCGCCGAAGAAGAGCGTGGGCGAAGAGGAGAGTGGACGAAGAAGAGCACGTTCCCCCGGACACGATCGGTGGCGACGTTTCGCGCGGTTCGGACCGTACCAGAGCTCCGGCCGGCGTGCGTGGCAGTTAAGCCGTAGAGGAGCACCTTCCCCGGGCACGGGCGGTGCCAAGCGGCCCCTAAGTTTAACCGAATGGAAGCTCCGGAGGAGGAGGGCATGCTCGCGTCACAGTAAGCCGTAGAGGAGCACCTTCCCCGGGCACGGGCGGTTCCAAGCGGCCCCTAAGTTTAACCGAATGGAAGCTCCGGAGGAGGAGGGTGGGCGTGTGTCACAGTTAAGCCGAATTGGAGCACCTCTTCCGCCCGGGCACGAGCGGAGCGCGAAGCTGTCAGTTATGAATGAATAAATGAATAAATAAATAAAGAATGGCACCTTTCATTTCACAGGGCACACCGGACGGCGTACCAGCAGGTAATAGTCGGAGTAATTAAATAAATACAAAAAGAATGGCTGGGGAATAAAAAAATAATACGTTTTAATAATAATTTGTTTTTTTTGTTATAACATGAATTTCACTCTCTCTCTCTCTCTGTATATATATATATATATATATATATATATATTTATATATTTATTATATATATTGTATTTTTTTTTTAAGCATTTTTGAAGGTGCGCACGGGCGGTGCCAAGCGGCCCCTAAGTTTAACCGAATGGAAGCTCCGGAGGAGGAGGGCATGCTCGCGTCACAGTAAGCCGAAGAGGAGCACCTTCCCCAGGCACGGGCGGTTCCAAGCGGCCCCTAAGTTTAACCAAATGGAAGCTCCGGAGGAGGAGGGCATGCTCGCGTCACAGTAAGCCGAAGAGGAGCACCTTTGCCGGGCACGGGCGGTTCCAAGCGGCCCCTAAGTTTAACCGAATGGAAGCTCCGGAGGAGGCGGGCATGCTCGCGTCACAGTAAGCCGAAGAGGAGCACCTTCCCGGGGCACGGGCGGTGCCAAGCGGCCCCTAAGTTTAACCGAATGGAAGCTCCGGGGGAGGAGGGCGGGCGTGTGTCACAGTTAAGCCGAATTGGAACACCTCTTCCGCCCGGGCACGAACGGAGCGCGAAGCTGTCAGTTATGAATGAATAAATGAATAAATAAATAATTAATTAAAGAATGCCACCTTTCATTTCACAGGGAACACCGGACGGCGTACCAGCAGGTAAAAGTCGGAGTAATTAAATAAATACAAAAAGAATGGCTGGGGAATAAAAAAATAATACGTTTTAATAATAATTTGTTTTTTTTGTTATAACATGAATTTCACTCTCTCTCTCTCTCTCTCTCTCTCTCCCCGTATATATATATATATATATATATATATATATATATATATATATATATATATATATATATATATATATATATATATATTTATTATATATATTGTATTTTCTTTTAAGCATTTTTGAAGGTGCGCCGCTACTTCGCGGATTTTCAGTTTCCGCGGGTGGTCTCTGTCCCCATTAACCGCGATTACCGAGGGTTCACTGTACTCCATAAAATTTACAAAAAGCGAGGTGAAACACTCAACCAGGGCTGCTTTTTTTAACATTTCTCGAGGGCCATGCCGAGCCATTTCAAAAAAGCTGCACAACTAACGTATAAAACATTGATAAATTTGCTCGGCCTGATGTGTGTGTAAAGTTTCACGAGTTGTCGTTCATATTTAGAACCTCATAATCAGCGTTGTTTTATTGCCGAACAGTGCAATGCCACTCCCACAACTTTTCACGAAAAAGGATGAATTTCGTATTGTGACATCCTCATGGCCGAAACAGTCCTCCGAGCATATATGAGGGCGAACTTGTTGAGTTGCACGGAGAAAAACATCCAAGAAAATAACTTGTATTAGCTTTTACCAGTTGGTGGCGCTACTACTACGATGAAAAATAAGTTGGTAGATGTCTTCAGGGCTGAAGTATCCTCAAATGTGTACAACTTCGAGAAGATAGGATCATCTGAGTCATGTTGCCGGAGCTTTTGTTGCCACAAAGTACAATCGGACTTTTCAGCACCGTAATAGCCACGCCTTTTGCCAAAACGTCACAAAACTCGGCAGAGAGTAAGATCATTGTCTTGAGTCTTTTCTGACTAATTTTCAGTCGGATTCGTCAAAAGGGCACGTTGCAGTACGTGAAAATTAAAATAAAAACAAATTTTTGATTCCACTTGGCGGCGCTGTGTGTATAACAAAATAATAACATTAAGATGTCTTCAGGTCGGGACATTTTATTTACAGGTGAAGGTTTGGATTTTTAGGAGCATGTGCAGGGGAGTTATTAAGCATTCATTTATTTGTATTAGGTTCATTTTGTCTTCTTATTATTGATATTTGACAGATTCATTAAAAGCAGACAATTATGTTTTCGGTAAATTTTTTACCTGACATGTTTCGGCGAGTCTTTCGCCTTCTTCAGAGTGTCGCATGATGGTGTCTTGAGACCCGTCTTTATCAGCTGATGTTCCATGAGGGTGTGACTTACTGTAAGATGGGCTGAGGATAGTTAATGAGTTTGTGTATTTATAATCATGTTTTTATACACTCATTCATGTTTAAACACACACACATAGACACTTACTTGTTATTTTAGCACACACGCACACAGACACTGTATCCTGATGATGTGTATAGTTAAATTGACCTTTACACTGTGAGTTGTGATTCTCTGCCTGCTAGAGTTACTGATGATTAGTTATTGATGTTTTCTGTCTTCTGTTGATTAGTTTAGTCTAAAACAGACCACCATTGTTAATTAATCTCCTGTATTCTGGTGATTTAGTTTAGGCTAAACAGACCTTCATTGTATTCTAATTTCATGTGATTCTTGAGTCAAACTAATAAAAGCCGAGCCGGTGAGAAGAGGGGGAGAGGAGTTGCATGGGGCGGCCGCGAGCAGGCTGCTCGCGGCCTCTCTGTCCCACTCTTTTCCCCCGCCGGCGAGGAAAATGAACAACGGTGTCTGGTTCCTCCTGGCCATTCAGCTAGCGTTTTATTTCGGCCGTTACATTTAGTAAGTTATTTCAGTAAGCCCTCCCAAAATGGGCATTTAAACCTGACATTTATTTGGTGGAGAATGCGGGCAACCGCACTCGGACGGGCGTCGTCTCGGATCCTTGGACGCCATAGAATCTGACGTCAGCGCTTCAACATTGAGAAAGCGAGGCCTCCAAGTTCCTGCGACGGCGCACCGCCCGGATGCCGGTTGCCGATCGGACAAGGCTGACCCAGGGGCAACCAGGTATTGTTTTCAAATTATTTTGTGCCACCATTTTAAAATTTAAAATAATAAGGAATTCGTAAGGGGTGATTTTTGTGAGTAAGGAAGCGCGCGCCGGCCGTTTTGCAGTAGTTCGGTCGAAAAGAAAATAAACTGGATCGTGCTCGTCTAAGGAGTTATAGAAAAATAATTAGGCCATAACTCATCGCGCTGAAGGGAAGCTGGACTTCTCGGGAGGCTGGATCTCCCCTACGGAGGGCACGGTAGTATAAAAGAACGTTCTGAGGTACGTCTAAACCACGATCGTGTTGTTTAGGGAGTTACAAAAAGAAGAAATTAGGTCGTAACTCGTTCAAACCGACATCACGGTAGCATCGATTAAAAGTTCCTCGGTGTCGATAAATAGAGAAATTATCGACGACTTAGAGGTCTACTCACAATTTCACATTGAAATTTAGGGAATAATAAGGCATTATTTTCGGTGGTTTTTATTTGAATTTTTATTTTGGTAAGCAGACTGCTTGTTTGACTGAGACGTGTGTGCGTGAATTGTGGCACTGCGCAGCTGTGTGTGTGTGAGAACGAAAAGCGTGTGTGTGTGAGGTGAGTGAAAGTAACAAACGTCATACAATCAAAGATGGATCAAAAGGTAGAAAAAGAGTGGTAAGCAAAGTAGTGAGAAAAGAATTTGCAGAGAAAGAAAGTCAGACATGGAATGATAAGTTTGCTTGTGAATGTTTGCGGAAAACTATGCAAAGTGAGTGAATGGTGTGATTGGGGATTAGAAATACCATTTGGTATTTTATCCCATGTAATACAGTAAGTGTTATAAACAGGAAATTTGAGTTGCTGTCCTACTGATGAGAAACCAGTTTTTAGAACACCCTAGGTGTTGACAAACTGGACCAAATTTTCTAAAACGGGGATACTAGGTAGTAAAAGAAAACCCAGGAATATGCTGCAGTGTAAGGATTGGACGCATGTGAAAAAAATAGGATCTTAATAAAATAAAATAAAAATTTGGGTTAAATGGAAAATTAAATAAATTTTATATAAATTCGGAGGTTAGTTAAACACTCACAAAAGTACTATACAGTACCGCCAAAATTACTAACCATAGACAAGACAAAGAATAACTCTAAAGAGATAGAGAAATTTGCGCATAAATAAATTTAGGAAATATTCAATTGAATAAATAGTGGATATGGGATCCATTGGCATAAATAAAAGGTCAATAGAGACATAGTAGTTCAATTGAAGGACTTATTATGGACCATAGATAAAGATGGATTGTGTTGCTGTTATTGCTAAAATGTTATTGTTGTTTGTAGTTGTTGAGTGTTGAGAACTATGTGTGTCGTTTTGTGGGCCCGTGTATATGTCTGTGTGTCTGTCTGTGTGTCTAAATGTCAGGGAGAGTGATAAAAGTGGTTGGAATTGTGTTAGAAGGATTGATGAAGTAAAGATAAAATGGAATTAATAATTAGTAACCAACAAAAGGCTACTTATGAGTGACGAGATCTTATTGAGAAAAATAATTCCCAAATTTACAAAAGAAATTCATAAAGAAGATGATTTGAGGAGATAAATTCATTTAAATTTGAAATTAAATAATTTATACAACGGGCTAGGCTTAAAAGAAAGGCCTGATGTGCGTTTTCTGAAAAATAAAAAATTGAACCTAGACGCCTAGGCTGGTTTAAAAAGTTTATCAGATGAAAAAAAGGTAAGATGACGAGACTGGAGTCAGAGGCAAGAGAGGAAGTGCACTGTTCAATGAGCGAACCCACACTGCCGCGCAAGCAGGAAGACAGGCGGCCACAGCCCCAGAGACGGAGCCAAGTGACGTTGAGATGCCGCCCCTGGAGAGCGAGGAGAAAAATGACACTTCCCGCTCCTCACACACGGCCCCTCCTGCCTCATTCGATTCCACACAGCGACCCCCCGCGGCTGGAACAAGGGAGCAAAAGAAAAAGGGAGCACAAGCACAGCCGATGGAAAAATCACTCAATAACCCTGAAAGAGCATAAGTCTTTCAAGCCACGAACCTCTACCCATCGCTACCCAGTGTAGAGGCCTACCCGATGGTGGCCGTAGCCAACCCAGCTTTTGGGACTAATGATGCAAATGGCCACCCACATGAACCTACCATCATGGTCTACAGGCCTTGGACCCAAGATGAATGCAAGGCGGCCTTGCCAATCAATCCCACCAATCGAAGCGGATGTGGAGAAATGGATTGAGAATATGCACGACCTAATGAATAGCTACCACCTGAATGGAAAAGAATTTGAAACATGCATGAGAATGATCTTAGGGTATAGATATGGCAGAATCAGAGGTGCCTTCACCCCTTACGATGTCACAGGCCAGCCTCTCCCGCCTGGAGCTCCCGAGCTCGCAAACGCAATCCGCGCCATGTTTGATGAAGCAAGAAAAATCTTCAAGAAGCAACCAGACAACACAAAGATCAGACAATGTCACCAAGAAGACATGGAATCTGCCCGCCGGTATTTGGAAAGGTTATCTGGAGTTTACAGGCTCTATTGCGGCCTACAGGAAGACAATGCAGACAACAGCCCATACCAAATCCTCTTGGAGTCGGCCTTCCTAGATGGTATCCACGAATCCACCAGAGACTTCATCTGCAAACACCACGTTGGGTGGCGAACTGCAAACCTTGACACGCTCATCGAATATGCCTCCCATGCCGAGGAAATCCAGAAGAAAAAGGAGGAGCGAAACACATCAACCACTTTGGCTGCCGTGATGGAAGGCCTTTCCACAGCGGCCTCCGCCCCCATCTACTATCAAGGTCAAGGGGACAGAGGACGAGGACGAAAGCGCGGCAGATATTCTGGCGCCAGGGGACAAGGTCGAGGACGGTTTTCTAATAGAGATGACAGCTGCTACAAATGTGGCAAATTAGGACACTTTGCCAGAAATTGCCGTCAAACATTCAGGAAGACCACACCAGAGGAAGACTATACCGGTAACATGTGACTAGTAAGTTACCAGCCACAGGGCGAAGAACAACCTGAGCAGAGGCCGCTCAGCAATAGCGAAGATGAAGAAGAAGTAACCTTAGAATCGCCACTGGTCGTTCTAGATTTATCTGTTTTGTTTGGAATGGCCTCTACAGTGGACCCACCAATGAGAACACTACAATTAGGCCCAAAGAAAACAACAAAACAATTTATAGTTGACTCTGGAGCAGAAAGTTCAGTAATCAAGGCCCTACCTGCAGGGACCAAACTGTCAAATAAAGCTGTCATGGTGATAGGAGTAGGAGGAAAGGCAGCGCAACGGTTTTATACCAAACCCCTCACAATAGAAGACGAAGATGGAAGTTTATATCGAGGCAAGAGGTTAGTCGTAGTTCCAGAATGTCCATCCAACCTTTTGGGAAGAGACTTAATCAAAACCCTCCAGCTCGTTCTCACTGTAGAAGGAGAAAAAATGACAGTGATGAAACGAGGACAGGAAGTCAAACAAATGATGATCTTGGAAGGAAAAGGAGGCCCTTTCACCTTCTACAGCTTGGACCTAATAACCACAGGACCACAATCGAGTACTGAAGACCTCCAAGAAATGCCCAATAAACTACTCCAAGGGAAAGACAAAGAAACAGGAATGAGAAAAAAATACAGGCTTTTCAAATAAAACAACCTAATTTAAATTGGCCAACTTGTAAAATGGAAAAGAAAATTATGCACAAAAAGCATGAACGTGTTGAGCAGAAGGAAGAAAAAAAAGGAGAAAGCAGAAAGTCTTGTTACAAACATTAACTTTTCAGGACGAGTTGTGGTAGCAACGGAGGATCACGTGACGTAAAAAAACAAACATAAAAAGAGTGTGTAGAAGGAGTTCTACATCAACATGCGTTTTACTTATTAGGCTGTGATACACTGATACAATTGGACTTTAATATCAGAATTAATAAGCAAGGGCGAATTCAAACAGACGTCAAAACTTTAAAAGGGCGCATTATCGGTGATAAGCAAAAAGGAAAAACATTGCCAGAGCATTAAAACCAATAACAGAGAAGTTAATTATGTTTTTATAGGTGTTTAATTCATGATTTGCAAATTACTCAGAAATCACACGACCATTGCTGGACATCATTTATGATAAGCCAATGATATTTGCAAGAAGAGAATACTTGTTTGAACACTTGAGGCTGACAAAGCTTTTGAACTTGTCAAGCATGAACTCATTGATTACGATGTGTTAGCACTACCAACTTGATATTTAACTGCTAAATTGAGTCATGGAAATTCCCATGTCTCAACAGGGGGGATTGATATCCATAGTACAGCTAGGACAACAAACCTTTTTAAAAAAAATTTGTAGGTCATGTGTAGTGTGTAGTAAACATAATGTTCAAGGGAACATGAGACCAAAAAGGAGATTCTATCGACAAAGCATCTTAACGCACTACCAAATTACTATGAGCATTGAGCAAACAGTGACTGCAAAAATGGCTTCATGGACTTGTGTTGCTGCAGAAACACAGGAAAGTGAAACCATTTGCATATTAGTCACAATAATTTGATCCCGTGGTAAGAGCCACGTCAGAGTGTGTTCAAGCAGTCTTGACTGCTGCTTCAGGAATTAAAAAATTACATTCTTGTCCACCACATTCACATTGCACGGCGACCTAATTGTCACAGGGACACATTACACTGATAAGGTGCGGTGCGTTTCAGCCAAGCGTCACTTTTCCCGCACCAGTAGAAGGCGCCACACGACTGTGGAAGCCACTCCAAATTATCACCAAACCGCGACTTGACCTTATGGACACTTTTTTTTTTTCTTAAGGACATTTTTCTCCCGACTGGAGGAACATTTTTTGTTTTGGGGATTGCATATGGAAATTTTGTTTCAAGGGATGCTAAATTCTGTATGTTCAAGACAAGCAGCATGATGTTTTGCACTGATTCAGGCGTGTAAGACACAAAAACCAGGTGCACATTCCAGACTGTTAAGAAAGAAATGAGGTGCACATTCCGGACTGGTGAGGAGTAGAAGCGTTTGAGAACTAAGGTCACAAAACAGATCATTTGTAAGAGAGAAATTGTTAGGATAAGCAGGAAGAGCGTAGCAGGTGTGAGCTAATTAAAATTTAGGGTTTCCCATCTTGTATGGGTTGTATGGTTACAATGTGAACTGACAGTCAAGATGAATGTTCATGTGTTCTGTCGACATTGGGCAGACAAGGGCTTTAAAACCACAACAAGAAACGAAATGTTGTGCATAAAACATGCCTAAATGGTTATTTGAAAAGCAAAACTTACTTAATGAAATGACCCAATTACAATTGGAAACTGCCTCGCTGACAATGCAGCGAAGGCTGCAGCCCAAAGCATGACCTCAAAGTCGGCACTGCATTACTATAAAGGAAATTGAACACATACACACACACACACACACACACACACCCACAGCAAGTCAACTTGACAATTTGATATCGCGCCAGGAAAAATACACCACTAATTGAATGCACACATTGGGGGAACAAAGGTGCAAACATTGCTGAGGACAGGATCAGCAAATTGGCAGATGGCAAATCCTGGCTGCCTAATTAATTGATTAGAGGAATAAGATGATTGACACACGAGCAGATAGTCGTGTGTCAACAGTGGGGAAGTATGATATGAAATTGTTCCCACATACAGACTTTTCAACAAAAAACCTTTTTTTTAGACAATGTGTTATTTGTTTGAGATGCAATGTTGTTTGGTTGTAATTAATGTTATCAAAATGGGTTAAGTTGTTTCCAACAAGATATGATGATGCTAAAACAGTTGGAAAAAGTGTTGTGTAATCAAATGATCCTGACATTTGGACTTTCAAGAAGTGATTTGAAGTGAAAATGATGCATTTTGTGAATGATGTAACGAAATGGGACACTAATGGAACTATTAAGGCCAGACTTATCAAGAGAAAAAAAAAAAAAAGACAATGGCCAGACTATTTTTCAATCACATCAATGAGGATAGTGCCAGCCGAAGGAAGGACACTATCCCCTTTTGAAATCCTATATGGCTTCACACATAAACTCTCAGGTTCATCAGAACCACCAGTGACTGGCACATCGGTCTCAGTCCACATGAAAAACATGTTTGACTGACAAAGATGCAAAGACACAATTACTGGTCAGTGTGTTCTGATCCACAGAGAAATCACGTCCGTGTGGGAGACCAAATCTTCTTCAAGGTGTTGAAACGACTTCGTTGGGACAAGTGAATGCTGAGATGGCCCTCGCCAGATGATGGCAGTGACCCCAGCGGCAGCAAAGGTCGCGGGGCGTGGTGACTGGATCCACCAGTCGCAGTGCAAGCTGAAAGGCCTAGCAACGCGAATCCCTCGAAAAGGAGCCCACCTGAGTCACAATCTCGGACCACACGCACATCAGAACCACACAACCAGCCACAGATACGAATGTTGGAGCCACAGAACAAAAGGATTAGATAATGCTTGGAAATTAATGACGTACATAACAAAATTTCAGCCTTGATTGGAGAACATTATTGCATTTAAATTTTTTGATAAAAATGAAACAATTATTGATGTTATGATCACTATGAAGAATTTGAAAGACACGATTTATCGCGATAATTATAGTTTTCATTTTGTTATGTGTAGTATGTTCATGTTGCATTATTTTTATGACAAAGAGGATGGTTAATCGCATGTTTGTTGCCCAAATGTACCATTACAACCTGATTGATGTTGAGAATGACGAATTCGAACTGGACACTGAAACGTAAAAACACATGGACCTTTTACACCTGCCCCCTACACGTGCGCACACACACACCATACATGAAGATCCGAGAGGCAAAGACAGCTGTCTCCTCTTACAACAAGGCAAGGGGCCTTCATCAAGTCACCCCAGGGACAAGCTCTGCGTGGAGACAATTTTATTATTTTTCACTAGGTATATTGAAATGTTTATTTATGTTTTATTCCCGAGTGGTCATCAGACCATGAGGTTCTCGTTTTGTGCAGAGGGGAATTTTTCCCTAATGAGAGGTTTTCGCCCATCCACTGATCACTGTTGTATGATTTCACTATGATGATCTGTCTTAAAGCCATAAGGCCATGATTTTTAAATCCACAACAGGGGGGAAATGTAAGATGGGCTGAGGATAGTTAATGAGTTTGTGTATTTATAATCATGTTTTTATACACTCATTCATGTTTAAACACACACACATAGACACTTACTTGTTATTTTAGCACACACGCACACAGACACTGTATCCTGATGATGTGTATAGTTAAATTGACCTTTACACTGTGAGTTGTGATTCTCTGCCTGCTAGAGTTACTGATGATTAGTTATTGATGTTTTCTGTCTTCTGTTGATTAGTTTAGTCTAAAACAGACCACCATTGTTAATTAATCTCCTGTATTCTGGTGATTTAGTTTAGGCTAAACAGACCTTCATTGTATTCTAATTTCATGTGATTCTTGAGTCAAACTAATAAAAGCCGAGCCGGTGAGAAGAGGGGGAGAGGAGTTGCATGGGGCGGCCGCGAGCAGGCTGCTCGCGGCCTCTCTGTCCCACTCTTTTCCCCCGCCGGCGAGGAAAATGAACAACGGTGTCTGGTTCCTCCTGGCCATTCAGCTAGCGTTTTATTTCGGCCGTTACATTTAGTAAGTTATTTCAGTAAGCCCTCCCAAAATGGGCATTTAAACCTGACACTTACCTGTCAAAAAAATGAAAAATCAGAGCAGTAAAAGAACAAGCACAACATGAACATTACAAATCAGCAATCACTGACCACTGCAAAAGGGAAAACCACATCATGGACCGGGAGAAGGGCAGGGTCATCCGCACCGAAGAGAACAAACAACAGCGCTGGATCAGAGAGGCCATTGAGATCTGCAAGCGAGGCATAAAAACCATGAACAGAGACAAGGTTGCCTTCATCCTCTCTACCACCTGGACCAGCATCTTGGCGGAGTTAACGGACAGCGGGGGGCGTGACTTGCCTTCATTCTTGTGACAGGTAAGTCACGCCCTCATGGAACATCAGCTGATAAAGACGGGCCACAAGACACCATCATGTGACACTCTGAAGAAGGCGAAAGACTTTCGTATTGTGACATCCTCAAGGCCTAAACACTCATCCGAGCAAATATAAGGTAGATTTTGTGAACCTGCCCGGAGAAAAACATCAACGAAAATAATTTGTATTTGTTTTAACCAGTTGGTGGCGCTACCACTGCGATCAAAAATAAGTTGGCAGCCGTCTTCAGGGCCTGAATATCCTCAAATGTGAAAAATTTCGAGAAGATGGATCATCTGAATCATTTTGCAGGAACTTTTGTTGCCACGGAGAATAATCAGACTCTGCGGCACCGCAATAGCCACGCCCTTCGAAGGAAAGTCACAAAAATAGGGATAGAGTAAGATCAATGTCTTGAGTCTTTTCTAGCCAATTTTCAATCGGATTCGTTAAAAGGCACCGTGCAGTACGTCAAAATGTAAAAAATGATATTGATTGGCGCAAGGTGTATAACAGAATATAAACATATAGATGTCTTCAGGTACCGACTCTTTATGTACATGTGAAGTTTTGGATTTTTAGCAGCATGTGCAGGAGAGTTATTAAGCATTTTGTCCATTGCGGCGAAGGAAATCTTAAGTGAAAACTTTGAAGCCCCGCCCCGTCATATAGTATTTCGGAAACAAAAGATTTTAGCCCCAGTGTTTGTCCCAGGTCTTAAGATGCTACAGACAGAATTTTAAGGCAATCAGATGAAGCCTTTAGGATCAGGGTGCAAAAGAATGACCCCTGTAAACATGCAAAAAAGGGCAAAAGTCGGACTTTCAAAAATTCATAACTCACTTCCTGTTCATATTAGACGTTAAAATATCAAATTTCTCGCCATGCCCGATGAGACTGCCAAGTTTGGTGAGTTTTTGTGCATGTTTCGGGGTCAAAAATGCGATCGTACAATCGGAAAAATAATAATAATAATAATTTCTACAAAAACAACAGGGACTTCGCAGCGGTCGCTGCTCAGGCCCTAATAATAATAATAATAATAAAAGTAATAATATTTTCTACAAAAACAATAGGGACCTCGCAGCCGTCGCAGCTCGGGCCCTAATAACAATTTCTAGAAAAACAATAGGGACCTCGCAGCGGTCACTGCTCGGGCCCTAATAATAATAATAATAATAATTTCCACAAAAACAATGGGGACCTCGTAGCGGTCGCTGCTCGGGCCCTAATAATAATTTCTACATAAACAATAGGGACCTCGCCGCGGTCGCTGCTCGGGCCCCAATAATAATTTCTACACAAAGTCCATTGTGGTGACCCGCCCCTTTTAAGTAAATTCAAAATGGCCGACTTCCTGTAAAACCTAGCTCATTGCTCCAAGAGACTTTTTTGTAGGTCTTGGTCTTATACATACAGTGAACCCTCGCTACTTCGCGGTTCACCTTTCGCGGGTTCAGTGCTTCGCGGGTATAAAAAATATTCGGGGGCATTGTAGTTTCGCCGAGCGGCACGACGGGCGCTGGAGCGGTTAGACGGCCGGCGTGCGCCGAAGAAGAGCGTGGGCGAAGAGGAGAGTGGACGAAGAAGAGCACGTTCCCCCGGACACGATCGGTGGCGACGTTTCGCGCGGTTCGGACCGTACCAGGGCTCCGGCCGGCGTGCGTGGCAGTTAAGCCGTAGAGGAGCACCGTCCCCGGGCACGGGCGGTGCCAAGCGGCCCCTAAGTTTAACCGAATGGAAGCTCCGGAGGAGGAGGGCATGCTCGCGTCACAGTAAGCCGAAGAGGAGCACCTTCCCCAGGCACGGGCGGTTCCAAGCGGCCCCTAAGTTTAACCAAATGGAAGCTCCGGAGGATGAGGGCATGCTCGCGTCACAGTAAGCCGAAGAGGAGCACCTTTGCCGGGCACGGGCGGTTCCAAGCGGCCCCTAAGTTTAACCGAATGGAAGCTCCGAAATAAATAATTAAAGAATGCCACCTTTCATTTCACAGGGAACACCGGACGGCGTACCAGCAGGTAAAAGTCGGAGTAATTAAATAAATACAAAAAGAATGGCTGGGGAATAAAAAAATAATAAGTTTTAATAATAATTTGGTTTTTTTGTTATAACATGAATTTCACTCTCTCTCTCTCTCTCTCTCTCTCTCTCTCTCTCTCCCCGTATATATATATATATATATATATATATATTATATATATTGTATTTTCTTTTAAGCATTTTTGAAGGTGCGCCGCTACTTCGCGGATTTTCAGTTTCCGCGGGTGGTCTCGGTCCCCATTAACCGCGATAACCGAGGGTTCACTGTACTCCATAAAATTTACAAAAAGCGAGGTGAAACACTCAACCAGGGCTGCTTTTTTGAACATTTCTCGAGGGCCATGGCGAGCCATTTCAAAAAAGCTGCACAACGTATAAAATATTGATAAATTTGCTCTGCCTGATGTGTGTGTCAAGTTTCACGAGTTGTCGTTCATATTTAGAACCTCATAATCAGCGTTGTTTTATTGCCAAACAGTGCAATGCCACTCCCACAACTTTTCACGAAAAAGGATGAATTTCGTATTGTGACATCCTCATGGCCGAAACAGTCCTCCGAGCATATATGAGGGTGACCTTGATGAGTTGCACGGAGAAAAACATCCAAGAAAATAACTTGTATTAGCTTTTACCAGTTGGTGGCGCTACTACTACGATGAAAAATAAGTTGGTAGATGTCTTCAGGGCTGAAGTATCCTCAAATGTGTACAACTTCGAGAAGATAGGATCATCTGAGTCATGTTGCCGGAGCTTTTGTTGCCACATGGTACAATCGGACTTTTCAGCACCGTAATAGCCACGCCTTTTGCCAAAACGTCACAAAACTCTGAAAAAGCTGAGTGAGCCTCAAACCAGACATACACATTCACTGACAAATATCCTGTGACACCAGATATATTAGAAGTCTTGTCTAATCAGCACACGTCTATCTAACTGCAATTTTAACATCTCGAGACACGACAGGATGAGTACACGATACGCATACCTCCATTTCTGAGTCTGTAAAGCCTGGAGGAGGCTGCTTCGATGTTTTAGTAGCATCATAAATTTATTGAATTAATTATACTTGAGGTTGGATTAGATTTTTACACATTTTAAGCCTTAGCCACCCAAAACAAAACATAAGCTCATGAATGAAATAAAACTAATTAATTTCGCCCATGCCAATTAATCTTCTGTAGACACGTGTTGTGACCAGTGTTGTTTTTGGCAGGCATTTTAGATTTTGTCCAAGTCATTTGGACAAAGTGCTGATTTGTTTACATCACATTTAGTCATCCCAATTCGTTATAGTTTTAGTCCAGTTTTAGTCAACGAAAACTAAAAAAAGGGTTTTAGTCCAGTTTTAATCGACGGAAACGCAAAAAAAGTTTTACCCTAGTTTTCGTCAATTTATTCACAAAGGTTTTAGTCCAAGCGGCACGGTGGCCCAACTGGTTAGCAGGATGGCCTCACAATATTGAGGTCGTAGGTACGATTCTGGCTCCGGCCTTCCTGCGTGGGTTTCCTCTGGGTAATTCGGTTTCCTCCCATATTCTTAAAACATGCATGGCAAGTTGCTTGGACACTCTAATTGCCCCTAGGCATGAGTGTGAGCGTGGATGGTTGTTCGTCTATGTATGCCCTGCGATTGGCTGGACACCAATTCAAGGGTGTACCTCGCCTACTGCCGAAGACAGCTGGGATCGGCTCCAACACCCCCCGCGACCCTAGTGAGGAGAAGCGGTACAGATAACGGATGGATGGATGGATGGGTTTAAGTCCATTTGAGTTAAAACAAGGCATTCAAGGTTTCCACCCAATAACAAAGACTTTTGGATGGACTACAAAGGATTCTTCATTACAAACAGAAAAAAGTGGCAACAGTGGAATCAATGCTCACTGCTCCAAAATAAGCAGAGAAGCAAAACATTTTGTTGGGCAACTGTTGTGGCTTTATTTCACTAAAAGCAACATAAAATAATTTATGAACCACATGCTAACAATTTTGTCTCGTCAACGAAAAAAATTCATGTACATCACGTCATGTTTTCGTCATAAAAGAACCTCGTTTAGCTTGTCATCGTCATTAAAAAAGGGCGTTAACGAAGTATTTTCGTCATAGTCATCAGTGACGAAAACAACACTGGTTGTGACTGATATTTCAGTCCCAGGTTGTCTCCTGAACACCACCAATTGGGCAAGGGAGCGCAGGAAAGCCTGGGGTCTTCTATTTTTACAGTATAGAAAGGCTAAATATCAAATTGAAACAGTGTTTTATATCATGAATATACAGGGTTGGTGCTGGTTCTGGTAGGGAAACCACAACATAAAGATGTCCTTAATTAGTCCCACAATGGGGATATTTGCAATATGGCATATGATGGCCTAACAGGGCCACCGCCCAGAAAAGAGTAACGCAGAACTTTGTAATACTGTCACTCCCTGACCAGTTCGTTGTTCCTGAAGAGCCAAACTTTGACTCAGACCCACAAATTTGAATTACAGATAGTGGACAATGGAGAACTCCCCCAGTCAGTCAGCATGTTCAACTTCCATAGAAACCTCAACATACATTTATTAGATTGCCAAACTAATTGGAAACTACATCACCAGAACACCACAAGTGGGCTCTGTTATTGTACTTAAAGATGCATCTTACAAACCTGTGTTCTCCAAGGCCAGCTGGTCCATAGTCTTAAGTTATTTCTTCGCCAACATCAATGTCTCGGAGCGCAAACAGACAGAGGTGTGGTCTGTCCTCTGTTGTCTTCTTCTTCATTTTACAGTTGGGGTGCATGTGGTCATCATTAACCAGTCTTCCCAGACTGCCATCTTCTTGAGCGGCATCAACACTTAAAATAGATTTAAAAAAAAAAAAACAATTATTCAATCAATGTCAGAAATTAATCTTTGAGACAATCTTGTGTACACAAAACATAAAAATAGGAAATCCACAATTTTTAAATCTTCTAAATCAAATCATACAAGAAATTTCTATTGGAATCAGACCCTATTAACAGCTTGTCTTTGAGACTTCATGGTCTATATTTTCATTTGTACAGATTCAACGCATGAATAAAAGTAATCACCGTATTTTCGCAGTCATAAGCAAACAAAGCGCCCTGTCAGTCGATGCGTCCATTAAATGGACAAAGTACCACTCACGTCCATCAGCCCTTGTCATCAACGAGCTGTTGGAAGTGCATGTTAGCACACCCTGCTGGGCAAAGAGTGAGTTGTCCATGCTTACAATCGACCGTGACAAATACACCATCTGACTATAATGTTTGGGTGATGGTGTTGGAAAAAGCTGGACAAAGGGCAGCTGTCCACAATGTTTTAGTCTGTCTTATCATTTATGTTATTGCAAGCAAGAAACGTCCCAGGTTTAGACAACAGACAAAAAGTCCAAAGCATAACAGCACATCTCTTTAAACAGCCATGCAAATCTCTCTAAACAGCTATGGGATTGTGGGTCTCTGCTCCCAGAATGCATTGCTTGAATTAGCTAAGGCTGAGTGGCTTTTGTATTATTTTCATTTTTTTTGGGTATATTGATGGCATGAGAGATACATGTTTGTGTTAATCTTATTTCTATGTTTCATTGTTTGCTTGTATGATGAGTTTTTTATTTTTTGTGTGTGGTGAGCAGCCAAGTCCCTCCCCTGACGTTGCTTTGTAGGCTATTGCCAATGCACCTAATATTGGCCTGAGCCATTGTCAGCTATTGTCAATAGAGACTTGGCGTCTGCTGCAACAATGGGGTGATTGCTCATGTTATTGGGGCATAGTAGGCTGCTATCGGCTGTGTCAGTGTGGGCAGCTCTGCCAAGTTCATGCTATGCTAACAGCAGCTGTGCTATCGTCTTGTCAGGCGGTGCGTCCAGTATATGTTACAAAGACAGAAATAGCGGCCTCAACAGGTGTTGCGCCCTTTGACACGGCGCGTCTTTTGGGTGCGAAAATACGGTATACATTTTTGCTGAGAGAATGATTTTTCCCCTAACACTTATGGGATGAGTATGTGTTTATTTTTTTAAATAAAAACAAAAATAAGATAACATCTCAATCTTTGCCTCACCTCCAAGTTTTTTCTTGCCGGCGGAAGTCAAACAAAAAGACAGTGCCTCTTCCATCCATCTTCCTGCGTTGAGATTTATCAGAATCTATCAATTTTCCTCTGTACTCCATAATAAAGAATAAAGTCGTCTTTCCTGAAAGGGGCCTTGGTAAATACTCCTCGACCTAGTTAACAGGGAAATCAAGATAGCTTCGTCATATTTTTAAGCACACAAATAAGGAGTCATCATATTCATTTGGGCCACTATACTAATGTAGGGTGGTTTGAAACATTGCTTCTTGTGAGGGATAGAGCAGAGCCCTTCTTTATGATTTTAAAGGAACAGACCAGCCAAAATTCATTTTCCAGCATTGCATTAGCCAGTATGTATTAGGACTGAAAGTACAAATGTCAATGGCACCTGGTTACGTAAAAAAAAAACTTTAAGATTATTTAGTTTCATAACAATGACATACACTGTATACACAGTCATATTGGATCGCGTCACGTGATCTCTGTGACGTATAACGTGCTTTACACTAGACTATCAATATCGGACTTGTTCACCGGTCTATTGTGGTATAAAAATGCCGGAGGGCGTCATCAAGTACAGCCTTAATTTAGATAGAACTCCTACCATCAGGTTTCACGCTCACTGAAATAACTTGAAACTGACAAAAGAAAAGGTCAAGACACTCTTAATGTAAAATAACCACTTAAAAAACGATGTCAGCTTGGTTATCAGAAAACAATAATATATCTTAGCAAAAGCGTTAACATCATACCTTTAAATGAGTTTATATACTTCGCTTCTAACTCTGCAGTCTTGTCCAGACCCTTGACTGCATGTTCAATAGTATCCTGCTTTGGGGACTTCCTGCATCTCAGGGAAGGCATTGTTTATTCTATAAAGAAAAAAGACAGTTTTGTGTTGAGAATTATTAATACTATAGGCTAAATGGAGTTTTAACAATATCAGTGTAAGAAAAATAAATTATAAATTAAAAAAATATCAATCCCTCCATCCCAATTAACGATTTCAACCATAATAGTTTATATTGAAGTTTAAACAACAGACAGACAGATTTATGCAGTGTGACTACAAAAATCTTACCAAAATTGCATTCACAGTAACCTTTGCTTTAAGAATCATGTAATTAACCAGTGAACATCGTGTCTTACACAAAAATTAATGACAGAAATTATCATGGTACTTGCATTCTGTTGTTCTATAACAAAAGTGCAAGCTGTTAGCTCCGCAAAGCTAACGCAACAAGCTAGCGTCCCTCGTGCTCACATTCAATGCAAACCTGACCACCGGATGAAAATACGCGTCGGTTTAGTTCTTTAAATGAGTAAAAGCACCATGACGTTTTATAATTATTCAATGCTTAACTGGAGCTCGTCAATTATGTCGATGTAGGAGCACATGTTTGCTAGGCCAGTGTTGTAGGCCCACATCCATGGTGCTACTTTGTATAGTGTTTTCCACACAACTATCTCTAACCATGAACAAATGCACTCGAGGCATGTTTTGAATAAAAACAAACGAAAAACACTTACCTCTCCGTTTCAACAGCAGTTCGAACTTCGAAGTGGTGATATTCTCCAGCGTTAAGCACCTGCTCGAACTGCGAATAGGTCAAATTCAACAGCGTCTTTTTTCTGTCTTAATAAGGACGCGATGAGAGGAGGAGCGCTTGCCTTTTCGTCAGCACGCCCCGCGCGGGTGGTGCTGCTTTATCACTCTCTATCTGTGCCCGCCCGCCGGCATGTCGATAGAAAAATAATATTCCTTCAAACATTACTTTCATCTTCTTAACGTTTTGTAGTGAATTTAACAGGTTCACCACTTTTTTCAAATACACCAATGGAAAACAGGTCTTAATTGAGGAAACATACAAAGAGCGTCTCACAAACACCTTATGATGAGCAATGTAATTTGATCACGTTTTTTGTCACTGCCTGGACGTCCTGGTGGCAGTGGCTTGTAGACACTGTCACTGAGTGGGAACGGATCTCAAGGTGGGTCAAACTAACCCAAGCAGTGGATCGGTCCGTTTTTTAAATTTATTAATTTTTTTATTTTATGTATTTATTTATTATTTAATACAAGGGCTTCGGCTCACTACCAGTGGGCGGGACCAAAGAATTTGGGTTTCCTTTGAGCTAGGAGGCAGTCAAAGGCAGTCCAATCCCCGGCAACATAAAGCGCCTAGCTCTGGGGACATGGAATGTCATTTCTCTGGTAGGGAATGAACCCGAGCTGGTGTGTGACTAGACCAGTGGTTCTCAATTATTTCCTGTCATGCCCCCCCTACCAAGAAGAAAACAATTCGCACCCCCCCCCACCACAATTTTTTTTTACATTTCGTACTAATGTACATGTTCTTTGCATATTAATGTTAGATTGTCAATAAAATATCTTACCTTAACAAAGCTAAATTGATAAAAAAAAATATCATTTTGAGAACGACTATTGTGAGGATCTCGAAACTCAGTACTCTGTGGTGCTAATATTGATGAGATGATAAATATGTTGAAGCCACAGAACAAAAAGATTAGATATTGTTTGGAAATTAATGACGTACATAACAAAGGAATATCAGCCTTGATTGGAGTACATTACTGCATTTAAATTTTTAATAAAAATGAAACAATTGATGTTATGACCACTATGAAGAATTTAAAAAAACAATATATAGGGATAATTATAGTTTTCATTTTGTTATGTTTAGTCTGTTCATGTTGCATTATTTTTATGACAAAGATGATGGTTAATCGTAGGTTTGTTGCCCAAATGTACCGTTACAACCTGATTAATGTTGAGAATGACGAACTCAAACTGGACACTAAAACGTAAAAACACATGGACTTCTTGCCCCTGTCCACACACGTGCACACACACACACACCATACACGAAGATCCGGGAGGTAAGGACGGCTGTCCTCTCCTACAACGAGGCAAGGGCCTCCACCAAGTCACCCCAGGGACAAATTTTATTCCCTGATGGTCATCAAATTATGAGGATCTCATTCTACGCCGGAAGGGAGGAGGGGAATTTTTCCCTAATGTGAGGTTTTCGCTCCTCCACTGATGATCACACTGTTGTATGATTTCATTATGATGATCTGTCTTAAAGCCGTAAGGACATGATTTTTAAATCCACAACAGGGGGGAAATGTAAGATGGGCTGAGGATAGGTAATCAGTTTGTGTATTCATAATCATGTTTTTATACACTCATTAATGTTGAACACACACAGAGACACTTACTTGTTATTTTAACACACACACACACAGACACCGTATCCTGAAGATGTGTTTAGTTAAACTGACCTTGGGTTATGATTTTCTGCCTGCTGGAGTCCCTGGTGATTAGTTATTGATGCTTTAGTTAAACTGACCTTTATACCGTGAGTTATTGATGTTTTCTGTCTCTTGGTGATTAGTTGTTGATGCTTTTCTGTCTTCTGGTGATTAGTTATTGATGAGTTAGTTTCAATAAAAAGGCAGAACGGAGGGTGAGAGTCAGAGGGTGTGCGGGATTGAACTGGCAAGACGGCTGTTTCGCCTCCTGGCTCCCTCTCCCATTCTGAATGGCACAAAACGAAAACTTTAGTAAGTTATTTCAGTCTAAAAAAGGCGTCAGGGCATTTTTAAACCGGACAGTAAGTCGTCACTGTCTTGGTTCCTTTTTGTGCCTTGACCCATCCCGGAATTATTGAAAGGATGCAGTCCTATTTACAGGCCCCAGTGACACCCCAGGTTTCTGTTGTTTGTACGAGGGCGCTTAATAGGTACTGCTATTCACAATCGTCTTAGGCTGTTTCTTTGCAGAAGTTTATGGACAATGTGTAGTGCTGTAGGATGCAGTCTAGAGCATTCTTGACATTTAAGCTTTTGTTTCCAGCAACTGCTAATGCGACCGTGCATCAAACATGCAAAACACAGACCCTTGCTCCTCAAGAAGTCAATCTTATCCTTGTGATGCTTTCTCCTAAATTCCTTACAAATTGTGAGACTGTTGCTCTCCATTACAATTAGCACATGGTTTGGCAATAGCATCCACTGAAACAGGTTCTGCCTTTGGCGTGGTGGTTTTGTTGTTTTCCATCTTGGCGGGCACAATGACTGTTGTGAAGACTTTCTTTGATTTTGGTGTTTCTGTGATTTTGTTTTCTGTTTTATAGAATCTTTCGTGCTTGTCAACAAAGTCAACAAAATCCTTAAACTTCACTCTTCTATTTGTTCTTTCTTGGAGATTGCAGGCAAATTTTCTCCAAGATTCTATAAGTCTGTATGGAAGTTTGTTTGCCAATGCCTTTATATTAGCCATGTTGTCCAAGTCCTCCATGTAATTAACATCTGCCATTATGTTCAAACAGCCCATAAGGAATAATGTGAAAGACTGAAGTGCAACACCATCTTCAGACTTGATTGTTGGCCAATCCATGGCTTCCTTTAAATATGCTTCTGCTATCATGAAGTCATCACCATAAAACTCCTTCAAGATTTGTTTTGCTTTGGTATATCCTGTCAGAGGTTCCATATGGATGCAGCTCTTCACCAACTCATGTGGTTGTTCACTAGTATACTGCAGCTAAAATTGAGGATGATCACGGTTATCACTTGTACGGCCTTCAATCCCATGTTCAATGGCACCTATACAGGTTTTATAATGCAGAGGGTCGCCTTTAAACGTAGGAATGGAAAGTTCGGGAAGTAGCGATGCTTTTTGACTCTTTGCTAAGTATTCTGCGACACTGGCTTGCTGTGAGATTGCTTGGCAAAGGCCATCAAGCACATGTCCCTGTTGTTCTCTACTTTCTGTCTGATGTGGAAATCTAGCCATTGGAATAGTCGAAGTGGGAGCATTTCAGGTCAACACTGCTTGTTGCTCTGATAGGCTGTGATGGTAATTGAATGTTTTTCCTTGTTTAAATTGTAACACACTCATCAGGAATGTGGATACCATCCTCCTGGGTATTTTCATATCTTCTCAAGACATCCAATTTAGCATCAGACTCAGGGAGTGCCGTTTGCATTGCATGCATTTGCTTCTTTGCCTTAATTGCAGCTTCTTCTTGCTCAAGTGCCAACCTTTGTTGTAAATCAGCAGCCTTTGCCTTTAAACATGCTCGTTCCATTTGAGCCTTTAATTTAATTGAAGACGTTGACAGAAGTGAGCTTCTGTCTGTTAGATTCTTTACTTCTACTTCTATGGGTGTAGTTAGTTGATGCAGATCTACTATCATCAGGTGATATTTGTTTATTGCATCCTTCCTCTGCACGTTTCAAAACGTCCTTCTTCCATTGCTCACATTTCCATTAATTACATTTTTTGGATCAAACCAGTTATTTTGGTCATCGGCAAAATCCTCTTCAGTCTTTAAATTTTGCACACCGGAATTGAGGTCCACAAATTCTTGCTCCATGCCGCTAAAGCAAACACGAAGCTCAGTTTTTTACAGCGTCAACATTTGCATCATCCTCCATCAATTGTTCAATTTGACGTTGCATGGAGGTCAATTGAGCAAATTTGCACCTGCGTGCCTGCATCCGTTTAGGCTTGTGATCTTCTACAGCTTTTCTCCGTCATTTTTAATGTCCGCTTTCCACTGTCTTGTTCCTCCATGTCAATCCACAATCAAGCAAACAAAAACGTCAAACTGACTGTAGCGTCTCAATTTGTAGGTCAGCTGAATGACGATCAAAGTTTTAAGCAGTTTACTCACGCACCTGTTACGTGCACGTCCTTGTTAACTCGCGATGCTTGTCAAGTATGGACGCATGCTAACAGCTAGCAGCTCATTGTCCCGACTGGAAAGTTGCTCCTTAGCTGTGATGTGCCTAGGGTTACACTATCTATCATTAACAAACACAGCCAGCCCTCCTCTTTCCTCTTACCGCTTTCCAGTGTCCTGTCCGCAAGTAGTATTTGGAAGCCGTCAAATTCCACGACGGTGTCCGGCGTTAGGTCTGTTAGCCATGAATCCGTGAACATCAGCAAGCTAGCTCATTGGAAGTTCCTCTTGTGCCGCGTTAGCGCTGTTAGCTCGTCCATTTTCTTGGGAAGGTATCTAACATTTCCCATAAAAACGGACAGGAGGACGGGGTGGTCACGCCTCCTCTTTGCCTGGCGTTTCGCCCCCGCGCGACATCCCCCGTCTCTTCCTCCTCAACTCGTGGGGGATATCGGGTCTCGCTCCGGGAGTCGGCACGGGGTTAGCACGAAGTGCTAACAGCTGATCTCTTGTGTAAACGATTGATCCGTAGCTCCCAGTGACATCTCCGGACACGATCACGCAAAAAACAGCCCCCAGCAGCAATAAAACCACCGCAATTTGGATGTCCATTGCTGCGATGAGGTAAAATAAATAAAACTGGGTAAAGGGAAAAACACGCGAAAAAGGCTCAAATAGTGAGCCGTGCTGCTTTCGCAGGTAGCCACTCGCGTGGTGACGGAACCGTAAAAACAAATGTGGTCCCATCAAAATCTGATGGGATATTTAAAAATAAAAGCGTGAAAATTTGCTTATTTGTCTGTCGTCACCAATGATTAAAAAAATTAAAATCATTACAAAATCCTCAAGCTATCGTGATACCAGACAAGTTCTGCGGGACACCAGACCACCCCAGTTGTCCACAAAAAGTGGTCACTTCAAAATTTGATGTGGCATTTAAAAATAAAAAAATCACCTGAAATATGCACTGTGATCAACACTGATTTAAAAGAAAAATCTTTAAAAAATATCCTCAAACTATCGTGATACCAAACCAGGATTGGGGATACTAGACCACACCAGCTGTCCACCAAAAGTGGTCACATCAAAATGTGATGTGGCACTTCAAAATAAAAGTAGCCTGAAATTCGCTTATTTCACGGTCATCACCACTGAGTTAAAAAAAAAATAGCTCGAGCTATCGTGATACCAGACCAGTTTTGTGGGACACGAGACTACCCCAGCTGTCCATAAAAAGTGGTCCCATCGAAATCTAATTTGTAATTTCAAACTAAAAGTTGCCTGAAATCTGCACATTTCACTGTCATCATGCCTGACTTTAAAATTTCATTAAAAAATATCCTCTAGCTATGGTAATACCAAACCAGGTTTGGAGGACACAAGACAACACAGCTTTCCACCAAAAGTAGTCCCATCAAAATGTAAGGAGGCATTTTAAAATAAAAGAGCTGGAGCTGTCGTAATACCAGACTAGTTTTGTTGGACACTAGACGACCCCAGCTGTTCATCAAAAATGGTCCCATCAAAATCTGATGTGTAATTTCAAAATAAAAAAAAACCCACCTGAAATATGCACATTTCATTGTCATCAACACTGATTTTAAAATAATCATTTCAAAATACCCTCGAGCTATCGTGATATCAGACCCATTTTGGGGGACACTAGACAACCCCAGTTGTCCATCAAATGCGGTCCCACCAAAATGTGATACGGCATTTAAAAATAAAAGTAGCCTTAAATCAGCATACATCACTGTTATCAGGCCTGACTAAAATATCATGACAAAATATCCTCCAGCTATCATGATACCAGACAAGACATATTTCACTGTCATCACCATTGATTTAAAAAAATTAATTAAAAACTAGAGCTGCGAGCAGCTATAAAGGGCCCTCGCCACCCGGACAACGTTGGGGTACTGGCACGTTGGAAATGTGAAATATTTCCGAGAAATAACGTGAGGAATCTTCAAGAGGAATTTGCTTGTAGTTAAAGTTAGAGCAGCTTTTGTTTTCAAAGCCTCGTCAATGTTTGAAGTAAATTTGTTGGCAGGCACTACAGGTGCATCAAATCAAAGACTAATAGACTGAAAAACATTTTCTTTCCGAGAGCCATCACCATTCTGAACTCTCACACACATGCACACACACACGACCACCCTTACCTTGCTGAACAGCGACGTATTGTGTTGTATTTCTCCAATTTCATACTATTTTCCATCACAATATTTATTCTCTTATTTATCTAATTTATATATTTGATTAAATTATTGTTGTATTGCACTGGAGAGGGGAGCTCCCTAATCTTGTTGCACACTGTACAATGACAATAAAAGGATTTCGGATTCTGATAAATTTAGAATGGCCGACTTCCTGTTCAATTTAGCATACGGCTCCATGAGACTTTTTATTAGGTCTTGGCTTTGTACACACTTCATCAAATTTTCAGTTTGGTGAAACAGAGATATGGGGCTGTTTTTTTTTGTTGTTTTTTTTTTCTAGGGGGCGATAGCGAGCCATTTTTAAACAACTGTACGACAAAATAATAAAATATTGTGAATATTGAATCAACTCCCGGTTGAGTGGACGCTGGCACGTTTGGCTGCCACTGCTCACCGGTAACTCTCAGAAATTTTTTGGATCCGCTTGTTGTACCTGCTTTAGCAGTTTACAATCCCTCCAGTTACAGTGATTTTATTTATTATTATCTGTATGTTGAGCGATCCCGATTCTCATGAATGCCACCCACCGATTGCATAGTCGCTGACGCGTCTACTGTGGCTAAAGTTTAGCTTACCTATCAAAGTTAGCACCTGTCTGCCATGTGGACCCGCAGGCCAGTCTGCTTCTCGCACTTCTGCCTGTTCCTGTCATGTCATCAACCTGTGTCAGGACAACTTCAATCCACTGCCGCTGAACTCCGCTGGATTTACCGACACATGCCCGAGGGAAACGCACCACCACCACTGCTCCTCCTCCCGAACATCGCTCGTCGACCCTTGAAGGATTGTATGGCAATTACCGGCATTTTAAACATTTATGGGACAGAATGTCAATTATTTAATTTAGCAGGTTTATATTTACTGAATATGCTATGATCGCAAAATTCCGGACGAACTGGCGAGGCTGCCCGGCTCACCGTGGCTTGTCATCGGGACCGGGAGGCAGCGCAGGCGACGCAGAGAGAGGAAGCAGAAGCGGGGCTGCAGGTCCGGTGTCTTGCAACGGCTGCGACGGCAGCCCCATAGGCAACCACTGCCGAGTCTGTACCTCACCAACGCCAGATCCGTGGTCCACAAAATCGACGACCTGGGATTACAAATCCTGGGAAACCGCTATGTGCGAGACAGCAGTGTGATCGTCGTCACGGAATCCTGGCTGCACGCAGACGTCCCCGATGCTAGCATCCAGCTGGCCGGGCGCTCGCTACATCGCGCGGATCGGACAAGGGACACCGGTAAGAGAAGGGGCGGGGTGGCTCTGTGTTTACGTGCATGAGAACTGGTGCGGCGATAGCACGATCGTCGAGAAGCACTCTTCCCCCGACATCGAGTTCATGTCCGTTAAATGCCGGCCTTATTTTCTCCCGAGGGAGCTAACGGTCGTGATTGTCACAGCTGTTTACATCCCTCCCGACGCTAGCACTAGCACGGCGCTCTCGCTACTCGCGTGCGTCATCAATAAACATCAGCGGGCCCACCCTGATGGCGTTCACGTAGTAGCGGGAGACTTTAATAAGGCCAATTTAAAGACTGTACTCCCAGAGTTTCACCAGCATGTCAAGTGCCCAACGAGGGGAGACAACACTCTCGACCATGTGTACTCGAACATCAAGCACGCATACAGGGCCCTCCCACTCGCCCCCCTCGGCCAGTCAGACCACCTGTCCTTGCAGCTCGCACCTGCATACACCCCTCTCAGGCGCAGATTCAGGCCCACCACAAAGACTGTGAAAACCTGGCGTGACGGCGCCATGAGTGAATTACAGGACTGCTTTCAAGACACAAACTGGGGCCTCTTTGATCATCAGGACCTTGATGTCTACACACATTGTGTAGTGGACTACATCAAGTTCTGCATGGAAACTGTGTCCCTACACAGGACTATACGGACCTTCCCAAATGCGAAGCCCTGGATGTCCAGCAGGGTTCGCTCTCTCCTCAAGGCCCGTGACGCTGCCTTCAGGTCAGGCGACAAAGCCCAGTACAGGGTGGCTCGTGCTGACCTGAGCAAAGGCATCAAGCTAGCCTAGGCAACCTACAAGGGGAGGCTGGAGGCCCACCTTGCCAGTAACAGACCACGGGAGGTGTGGCAGGGTCTACGGAGCATCACCAACTTCCGTGGCAGCAGCACGACCTCTGCAGACCCGAGTGCATCGCTGGCAGAGGAGCTTAACTGCTTCTTTGCTCGCTTTGACTCGCCCCAACCGTCACACCCCCGCACTTCATGCTCCAACTCCCCCCCACTCACCGTAGAGGAACACGATGTGAGGCGCGCGCTCCTGGCTGTTAACCCCAGGAAAGCTACTGGACCCGACGGAATACCAGGCAAGGTCCTCAAAACATGTGCCCACCAACTGTCACTGGCTCAAGCAGTCATCCCCTCCTGCTTGAAAACTTCCACCATTATTCCTGTCCCCAAAAAGTCACCAGCCGTCCACCTGAATGACTACCGTCCTGTTGCTCTCACACCAGTCATCATGAAGTGCTTCGAGAGGCTGGTTCTCCAGCACATCAGGGACTGCCTTCCTCCCACTCTGGACCCCTACCAGTTTGCATACTGGGCTAACAGATCCACTGAGGACGCCATCAACACTGCTCTGCATGTTGTGCTGGGCCACCTGGAACAACAGCAGAGCTATGCAAGGATGCTCTTTGTGGACTACAGCTTGGCATTCAACACAATCATCCCAGACATCCTCGTCGCCAAACTTGACATTCTCGGCCTCCCTGCCCTCACACGCATCTGGATTAAGGACTTTCTGACCAACAGACCCCAGACTGTGTTGCTCGGCCCCTACACGTCCTCCACCTGCATGCTGAGCACCGGTTCCCCTCAAGGATGCGTGCTGAGCCCTCTCCTATACGCCCTCTACACCTACGACTGCAGCCCGGCCCACGGCAACAACACCATCGTCAAGTTTGCTGACGACGCGACAGTGGTCGGTCTGATCTCGGAAGGTGACGAGACAGCCTACAGAGAGGAGGTAAAGAGACTGACAGCTTGGTGCAAGGACAACAGACTGCACCTTAACACTGCAAAAACAAAGGAGATTGTCGTCGACTTCAGGAGGAACAAGACGGTGCCGCCCCCCCTCTGCATCGAAGGCGTGTGTGTGGAGAGGGTCCACACGTTCAAGTTCCTGGGAGTACAGATCTCCGACGACCTTTCTTGGACTCACAACACCACAGCAGTGGTAAAGAAGGTCCACCAGCGTCTGCACTTCCTGAGAGTCCTCAGGAAATTCAACCTGGACAGGAAGCTGCTGCTAGCCTTCTACCACTCGTCCATTGAGAGCCTGTTGACGTACTGTGTCTCCACCTGGTACAGCGGCTGCACTGAGGCGGACAGAGTGAGGCTCCAGAGGACAGTCAAAACAGCTCAAAGGATTATTGGCTGCCCTCTCCCCTCACTGTCGGACATCTACACCGCCCGGTGCCTCAGAAGGGCTCTCAACATCGTCAAAGACAATACCCACCCAAACTCACACCTGTTCGACCTGTTGCCCTCTGGCAGGCGCTACAGATGCATCAAATCGAGGACCAATAGACTGAGAAACAGTTGCTTTCCGAGAGCCATCTCCATTCTGAACTCTCACACACACACGAGAACACCCTTACCTTGCAGAACAGCATCGTGATGTGTTTTTATATACCCTATTCTGTACTAAATTCCATTGCACTCTCTTATTTATTAATCTAATTTATATATTTGTCTGTCTTATTGTTGTATTGCACTGGAGAGGGGAGCCTTCTAATCTCGTTGCACACTTGAGTACAATGACAATAAAGGGATTTCTAATTCTAATTCTAATTCTACTACGCATAGGAATGACTGATTGTAGTCATGGTCTTTACTGATTTATGATATTATTTTCACATGCTAAAGTTATATTACTTAGTTTATAAATGTGTGAACATAGTATTTTCATGACCTACACTCACATTCACATCATACATATTCAGTCTGCACATTACAAACTGATGACAAGCCAGACAGCACTTCATGGACAAATATGACAAAGCACATTCTCCACATAGGACATAGAGATGCAAACATACCAAATTGGGCACTGGATTTAGTTTTAAAATCGCTGCATTGGCTCCCCGTGTGTTTCAGGATTGATTTTAAGGTTCTTCAATTAGTTTTTAAATGCCTTAACGGTCTTGGGCCATCCTCGCGGACCCTGAGGTCCTCTGGCACCGGCCTGTTAATTATTCCTCGGGTGAGGACTGGAACACATGGCGAGGCTGCATTCAGCCATTCTGGTCCTCGTCTATGGAATAGCCTGCCGGAGGACATCAGGTCCGCAGAGACTGTTGATATTTTTAAAAGGAGGCTCAAGACCAGACCTGGGCATTGCACGGCCCGCGGGCCACATCCGGCCCGCCGGGTGGCACTGACTGGCCCGTATGACAGACCTGGGCATTGTATGGCCCGGGCCACATACCTTTGGTTGACTCTGACCGCGAGTGTAAGGTTAATTGGAAATTTCAAAATAAACATACTTTTTAATTTCACCTCATTCATGGGCGAAAGCTGCACTGCTTTTATTCTGAAATTGTTTTTTTTTTTTATTCCCGCACAATGTGCGTCGCACATAATGACGTAATGCGTTTATCAAGACATGCGCGCGATTGAATCACAACAAGACAACGTTCGCCCTCAAAAATGTCCGCTCAGGCTACAAAAAGAAAGGTAGATGCCGAATGTAGAATTTTCAACAAAAATTGGACAGCGAAGTATTTATTTACTGAAGTTAGAGGTAAAGCTGTGTGTTTAGTTTGCGGGGAGCAGATCGCCGTGTTGAAGGACTACAATTTGAGTCGGCACTACCAGACGAAACATGCAGAGAAATATAAAAACGGCACCAGATAACAATGAACTGGGACACTTTTTCTCAAAATCACAGTTCAGTGACAGTCAATATGTTGTATCTTGCTTAATGTTTGGTGCAAAAAGACAATATTGTGATGTCTTTAAAATGCTCAGAACCTTTACACAACTATCCAACAGTATATGGAACTCAAAATGTGTTTTGAAGTGAATGTGACAGAATATGTTTACTAATATGAGTCACAAATAGTAAAAAATGTTAATATTTTGTCTACCATTGTGTTGAGAAATTTGAATGAATACATTTTTGTAAGGCAACCTCATTTTTTCAGTTTATTTGGTATTTAGTTTCATTGCTTAACTTTAATGCCAGCTTGTCAAAACAGTGCTATTTACTGCTTTTTAAAAAAGAAATACAATTAATATTATACAGAATTGAGTTCAGCCTTTTGGCCCGGCCCTCCACAATATTTTATGTTTCTTATGTGGCCCCATGGAAAAAATAATTGCCCACCCCTGCTCAAGACTCACCTTTTTTGTTTGGCTTTTAAATAATTTATCTTAGTCTTTTAATTCAGGATTGTCATTTTATATATTATCATTGTCTTTAATTTTTTTTAGCTTCTTTGTCTTTTAGTATCATCATTTTTCTTATATATTTTAGCTCCGTCGTTTTATATTATTGTCTTTTAATTTTTAGCTTCTTCTCTGTCTTTTAGTATCATAATTTTTCTTATATATTTTAGCTTCGTCTTTTTATATTATTGTCCTTTAATTTTTAGCTTCTTTTTTGTTTAGCATTATCATTTTCTTTTATATATTTTAGCTCCAGTGTTTCCTCAAGGGGGGCCTCCGCGCTGGGAGGTGTGGCTGGCCTTCTCACAGGGGGCTTCATCCCGGAGGCTCCTTAGGCCCGGCGGACCGGGGCCCTCTGCACTATGTGTAGGGTCTACCCCGGTCAGTCTGGGCTAGGGGTCTGTGTGTTGGCGCAGCTCCCTGTGGGCGTGAGCCGTCATCCCTCTCAGCGCGGATGACCTACCCTGGGTACATTTTCTCATATGGTTTCTCTGTGCCTTACCCTGTCTTTCTACTAAGATGGTTTATTAAGTTGTGTGAATGCGAGTGTTCTGTGTGTGTGCGAGTTCAGGCGTGTATGTGGATGTGTCTTGTGTTTATGTTGAGTGGGTGGAATGGGTTTTAGTTTTTCGTTGTAATTTGGATGTTTTTATTGTACAGCACTTTGAGCCGCATTTTATGTATGAAAAGTGCTCTTATAAATAAAATTTGATTGATTGATTGGAGGGTTCAAGGGGACGCCATTGCAAAAACACATTCTGAAAGACATAATTTGATTTTGGAGCACACATACATGCACACTGACAAGATTACAGGGGAATACCAGCAGGAGAGACGGAGAGACTGCCCGCCGGAGAAGGCCAGCCGTGGAATACCAGTCTTGGGGACCAGCTGGGAATCAACCATCCAGACAATGATTAATCTGGAGAGGACCTTCCCTTGGACGTAGACCCGTGCCGGGGGAAGAATGTGAGGCTGGGCTGAGATAACGCACGACTCTTTTCGACTGTGCTTGCCCGAGTACATTTTCTCATGAGATTAAGAAAAAGCCGCTCAGTACTATTTCCTGAACCTCCGCCCTATTTCCTACCTACCATTCATTTCAAAAGTCCTAGATAATGTAGTCGCCACTCAACTCCACTCTCATCTCACCTGCAATAACCCTTTCAGTCCGGTTTCCGTGCACTTCACAGCACTGAATCAACTCTACTCAAGGTCACCTCTGCTCTCCTCATTGCAGCTGACTCAGATTCATTCTCCATTGTCATCCTTCTTAACCTGACTGCGGCCTTTGACACCATCTCACACACCATCCTTCTCAAAAGACTTTCTTCCATCGGCATCACCCACACCGCCCTCAACTGGTTCCATTCATACTTCAAAGACCGCACTCAGTTCATCCAGCTTAAATATTTCTCATCAAAGTCCCTCCCAGTCACCTCAGGTTTGCCCCAAGGCTCGGTCCTGGCCCCCCTATTATTTATCATATACCTCCTTCCCCTTGGCAGAATTTTCCGAAAATTCAATATCGCTTTCCATTGCTTCGCGGATGACACCCAGCTCTAGTTCTCCTGCAAACCCAGCATATCACTCCCTCCCACCTCCGTCACCTCCTGTCTATCTGAAATCAATGACTGGTTTTCTAATAATTTCATGAGGCTTAACAGCGACAAAACAGAAGTTATTCTTTTCAGTACAAAATCAATACAATCCAAAGTTGGCAGTTTTCCCATTCCTGTTGGCCCCTCCATTGTTTTCCCATCCCCTCAGGTCAAGAGTCTGGGTGTCATCCTTGACAGCACTCTATCTTTCCATAAGCATAATAACACAACCCGGTCAGCCTACTTCCATCTGCACAATATCAGTCAACACCGCCCCTCCCTTTTTCCCTCATCCACTTCTATTCTGGTCCAAGTCGAGTCAAGTCAATTTTATGTGTATAGCCCTTAATCACAGACAGTCTCAAAGGGCTTTACATAACCACAATCAACATCCACTGATCTTAACCCCCAGGAGGGCAAGGAAAAACTCAAAACCCCATTGGGGGAAAAGTGAGAAAACTTGAGAAGGGACCACAGATGGGGGGGAAACCCCCTTCCAGGATGACCAGGCTGCTTTGGATGCCAAGTGGGCAACATTTGACACATACAATGATGCTATACAATGTTAGATGAGATAATGTGAGAGTCAATTAAATGAAGTGCTGCAGGAAGATGACTTTAGTGGAGTGGGTCCTCATCCAGGACCGTAATCGCCATGGCAGCATATCCGAGGTTGAGCCTTTGATCTTGAAATAGTCAGTTTGGGGTAAATTCAGAACAGCCACTTCCAAGTGAATCACCATCACCTAATTCCCAAGCTGTGGAATTGGGAACAGAAAAAAAAGAACAGAAATAGTAAACAGGCCAACAAGTAGTTCAACGAAGTGCTGAAATATAGGGAAATCAGAAGAGGTGCTGCATGAAGACGACTTTGGCAGAGCAGGTCCCTCCCCGGTTGGTCAGTGCCGTAATCTTCATAGCAGGTCACCATCACCTAATTCCCAAGCAGGGGAAGAGGGGGCAGAAAAGAGGAGAAGCGGCAGTAAACAGGCCAACAAATAATTAAATTAGATGCTAAAGTATATAAATAAATGTCGCGCTGCAGGAAGACGACATCACTGGAACAGGTGCATGCCCAGTTTGTCAATGCCTTAAACTTCCTAGTGGGTCACCGTCACCTAATCCCCCAGCCGGGGAAAAGGGGGCAGAAAAGAGAAGATAAGAGAAAAAGCGGCAGTAAACAGGCCAACAAATAGTTCAACTAAATGCACAAGAGTATAAATGCGTCTTTAATAGTGTTTTGAACATTTCTACTGAGGTGGCGCCTCTAATACCTGAGGGTAGTACATTCCAAAGCATTGGTGCCCGAATAGAGAACGCTCTAGAACCTGTGGACTTCTTTTTGGCTCGCGGGATCACTAAAAGACCAGCATTTTGTGAGCGAAGGTTTCGGGACGGAACATATGGTACCACGAGGTCAACGAGATAGGAAGGTGCTAAGCCATGCAATATTTTATAGGCAAGTAGCAGAACTTTAAAATCACATCTCAAGTGGACCGGAAGCCAATTCAAATTGGCAAGTATCGGGGTAATATGATCAAACTTTCTCGTTCTAGTCAAGAGTCTAGCTGCTGCATTTTGAACTAACTTTTAATACTAGACATGGGGAGACCCGAGAGCAAAACGTTACAATAGTCGAGGCGAGACGTAACAAACGCATGGATTAAGATTTTTGCATCACAAGTTGATAGAATTGGGCGAATTTTAGCAATGTTACGCAGATGAACAAATGCAGTTCTAGTAATATTTTTAATGTGCATTTGAAACGACATAGTTGTGTCAAATATAAGACCGAGATTTTTTGTTGAATCCTTTTGGGCAATTTATCGATACTCATAGTGGTGTCTTTGAAAAAGGTACAGATGACGCGCTGGTCCAATGATCAGCATCTCGGTTTTATCTGAGTTAAGACGCAAAATATTGAAAGACATTCATAGTTTAATTTCGGCAAGGCATGCCTCTAATTTATAGCAATCACACGGATTCGTTATATCCAACGGCATGTATAATTGCGTATCATCAGCATAACAATGAAAACTAATGTGATATTTCCGTATAATATCACCAAGCGGTAGCATCTAGTACCAATCCCTGCGGAACTCCGCGTGTGATCTTACAAAGATCAGAAGACGCATTGCCATGAATTACACGGTGCGTCGTCTCCGACAGATACGAATTAATCCAAGAAAGCGCTGAACCTGAAATGCCAACACAAGTTTCAAGGCGTTTTAATAATATGTTATGATCAAGTGTCAAAAGCGGCGCCAAGATCGAGTAAGAGTAATACAGTGAACCCTCGGTTATCGCGGTTAATGGCGACCTCGTAGCGGTCGCTGCTCGGGCCCTAATAATAATTTCTACAAAAACAATAGGGACCTCGCCGCCGTCGCAGCTCGGGCCCTAATAACAATTTCTAGAAAAACAATAGGGACATCGCAGCGGCCACTGCTCGGGCCCTAATAATAATAATAAAAATAATAATGATTTCGACAAAAACAATGGGGACCTCGTAGCGGTCGCTGCTCGGGCCCTAATAATAATTTCTACAAAAACAATAGGGACCTTGCCGCGGTCGCTGCTCGGGCCCCAATAATAATTTCTACACAAAGTCCATTGTGGTGACCCGCCCCCTTTTAAGTAAATTCAAAGTGGCCGACTTCCTGTAAAACCTAGCTCATTGCTCCAAGAGACTTTTTTGTAGGTCTTGGTCTTATACATACAGTGAACCCTCGCTACTTCGCGGTTCACCTTTCGTGGGTTCAGTGCTTCGCGGGTCTAAAAAATATTCGGGGGCATTGTAGTTTCGCCGAGCGGCACGACAGGGCGCTGGAGCGGTTAGGCGGCCGGCGTGCGCCGAAGAAGAGCGTGGGCGAAGAGGAGAGTGGACGAAGAAGAGCACGTTCCCCCGGACACGATCGGTGGCGACGTTTCGCGCGGTTCGGACCGTACCAGAGCTCCGGCCGGCGTGCGTGGCAGTTAAGCCGTAGAGGAGCACCTTCCTGTTAAGGATGTTTCTATCAAAACAAGCCTGAACAAATGAATCAACCAGCCAAGATTGTCTGTCATTTACGCGCGGGGCAGCCCTCGAACTCCGAGGCGAAGCCAGCGTGTTCGACTGCACACATGGTTTTTATTTGCATCAGCATAAGCAATTTGAATATGCAATACATACAGAATGGAAAACTTGACATTTGACTCCATCCCACTTGCCCACCCTCTTCCTGCCTATTCTAACGGTTTCAGCTTACAAGACACCTTTTGTTCATACTTCTGCTTATTCTAACAGCAAAAGTTCACTCTGAACTTCATTTGACCTGTCTAGTGTATTTTCACAAGGCTTAACGTGTTGAACTTATTTTATGGCCATGACGATATTGTTGCTTTAGAAATACCAAGCCTTGTGTTGGACCTCCCTAAATGCAGAAGTTACAGCCTTAAGAGGCCTCGGGCCCCAACATTATCTACGAAGGGTTAAAGAGGTCATCAACACCCCAAGGGAGGTGTTTACAGAAAAGGGTTCTGGCGTTGGGGAGTCACATTCGCGAGGAGGCCGTACCTGGCACCCGTAGCTGTCGAAAGTTTAATTAGAGGCCAGAAAGATACGAATGCATGTGCAACAAAGGGGGCCTGTAAGATTAGTTATAGTTTGAAACTTGCTAAGATGACAAACTAAACAACAAAACTAACAGATGAACATACAAACTTAAATTTCTTTAACATATCCCTCCTGTTTATCAAGTTTCAAATCTCATCATCAAAGGCTGTCGTTTGAGGGGGGAGAAAAACTACCCAAAAACTCAAAAATTCTTGGAGAAAAGGGTAGAAACCCATGCCCCGAACGAGAAGCCCAAAAAAATAATAACAATTAAAAGATAATAAAGCAAAGCTAATGCAGTTTTTGGTCCAATACATGTATGTACAAAATAAACCCGGAACATCAAACATTCACAACTGCAACTCTTTTCTGTGATGCAAGTTACATGAATCAGTGACCTTGAGCGTTTTTTCAGAGGCTGCAGGTTTTATTTGATGTGCGTGTAGTCAGCAGTCTGCGCCTGTGCAACTCGTCTGCGTTTGACGTTGTCCTGGTCTCGAGGTTGTGCGCTGACCAGGCACAGCCCTGCAAGGAAGTAGATGATGCATCTGGTCGACAGGGCAGTGCCCAGTTGCTGTTCGGCGGCTTGCTCCATCCTTCCGAGAGGGGTGTGTTTGCCACGGAAAACCCTCTTTCCAACTGTGGTCTTTTGTTGGTACATTGGAGTGTACGTGGTGGAGATCCTCTCCAAGGGACTTGCGTCGCTCAGCCTTCAGCAGGGACCGGAGAAGCTTGCACTGCGACTGATGGTTCCAGCCGCCACGCCCCTCGACCTTTGCTGCCGTCGGGGTCACTGCAATCACCTGATGAGGGCCGTCCCAGCGTTCACTGTCCCAACGAGGTCGTTTCAGCACCTTGAGGAAGAGTTGGTCTCCCACATGGACGTGGTTTATCTGTGGATCAAAACACACTGGCCAGTAATTGTGGTCAAACATGTCTTTCATGTGGACTGGGACAGATGTGCCAGTCGCTGGTGGTTCTGATGAACCTGAGAGTCTATGTGTGAGGCCATATAGGATAAAAAGGGGATAGTGTCCTTCCTTCGGCTGGCACTATCCTCATTGCTGTGATTGAAACACAGTCTGGCCATTGTCTCTTTTTTTTTTCTTTGTCTTGATAAGTCAGTTCCATTCGTGCGTTCCACAAGTCCTGCAGACTGTATGCAAAATGACGCTTTGAGTCAATTTTGCAACAACTGTCCCACTTGTTACAAACATTATTCACAAAATGCATCATTTTCACTTTAAATCACTCTTGAAATTCCAAATGTCAGGATAATTCGATTACACAACACTTTTTCCAACTGTTTTAACATCATCATGTGTTGTTGGAAACAACGTAATCCATTTTGAAAACACATTAATTATAACCAAACAATATTGCAACCCAAACAACTAACACTTTGTCTAAAAAAAAGTTTTTTGTTGAAAAGTCTATATGTGGGAACAATTTCATATCATACTTCCCCCTGTTGACACACATGTGTCACTCATGTTACTCCTCTACTCCTCAGCAATGTTTGCACCTTTTTTCTCCCAATGTGTGCATTCAATTAGTGGTGTATTTTTCCCTGGCGTGAGATCAAATTGTCAAGTTGATTTGCTGCGTGTGTGTGTGTGTGTGTGTGTGCATTACCCCTTGCTGCATTGTCAGCGAGGCAGTATTCAATTGTAATCGTTTCATTTTCTGTTCAGAAAATTTTGCATTTACAAATACTTATTTAGACGTGCTTTATGCACAACTTTTCTTTCATCTTTTGTGATTTTTTAAAACGCCGTTTGCCCAATGTCGACAGAACACATAAACATATATCTTGGCAGTCAGTCCAAATTGTAAAATGTTTTTTAGAAAACATCTTACAATTCTGGATCAGCACAGAAGTTTCTGCTGCTTGTCCTGCACATACAGATTTTAATATCCCTTGAAACAAAATGCTTTGTTAAAAAAAAAATTCCCACCCCTTTGCGGCCGTCAAAAAACTGTCTCTCCAGTCGGGAGAAAGGTGTCCAAGAGGTCAGGTCGCTGTTTGGTGGTAATTTGGACTCGGCTTCCACAGTCGTGTGGTGTGCCTTCTACTGGTGCGGGAAAAAGTGACGCTGGGCTGAGCGCACCTTATCAGTGTAATGTGACAATTAGGTCGCCGTGCAATGTGAATGTGGTGGGTGAAGGCTGCTTGATCCAATTGTTGTGACTAATATGCAAGTGATTTCATGAGCCCTGCGCGTCTGCAGCCACACAAGGTCATGAAACCATTTTTTGCAGTCACTGTTTGCTCAAATGGCTCATAGTAATTTGGTAGTGCTAATACATCTTAATCAATGAGTTCACACTTGACAAGTTCAAAAGCTTGTCAACCTCAAGTGTTCAAACATTTTTTTTTTCCTCAAATGTCATTGGCTTGTCATAAATGATGTCCAGCAATAGTCGTGTGATTTCTAAGTACTTTGCAATCCATGCCTGGCAATAATTGCGTACACCTATAAGGGACATCATTTACTTCTTTGTTATTGGTTTTAGGGCTCGGGCAACGCCTTCTTTTTGCTTGTCACCAAAAATGCGCCCCTTTTCAGTCAAAATGCGGCCTAAATATGTGACTTCCTTTTTTAACAGCTGCATCTCATCGGTTCAGTTTGATGACGCATTAAGTAATTCTCGAGGTCAAACATATGTTTAATATCTTCCTCAATGTCCTCACTGTTGTCACTGTCAGAGGGGGAATCCAGAGGTTTGGACATCAACTCGCAGTCCGAAGCCCCACTGGGGTCCCGGCCTAGTCATTCATTTTCCCAATCGTACACTTCCTTAAAACAAGTTCTCAAACCCTTCATTCATTATGTAAATTACTCGTCTTCTCCTTGGCCGCCCTCGTGTGCAAGCCTATCCTAGACGCTCACAGCAGAAAAAGAAGGGAGGGGGGGGGCCTCACTGTTCATACGCCAATCACGCGGTCCCCAGGCAACCAAGCTGCCAGGGGTTACGCCCCCTACCAAAGGCTCCAGTTTACTGGCCACTCCTCCCTGCCAATTTACGAGCAATCTCAAGCCAATGGCAACAGCTCCTTCCCCCTAAACTTTCCGCTCGTTCCAATTCACTTACGCTTTCCTTCTGGCATCTGCCCAACCTACTTTACCTCTCAGTCATCTCCAACCCCCTCTTAACTTTCCGCTCATCCTATTTCACTTACGCTTTTCCTTCTCAACCTACCTTGCCTCTCAGTTAGAGAACCAAATTCTGCCCCCGCACCTCAGGTTTGACACCACTTAAAATTCAAAATCAGGAAACACCTATGCTTTTGCAAAGATTCCTCATGTTCACTTTCAAAACCTTCATTCCATCTTTCATAACACCTACTTCTCTCTTTCAATTCATGCAACCAACTCAGTGTCTTACATCCCTCAACCACATAGGTTCTAATTCTGTTACTCTATACAGTTTTCCACTTGCAAATCTGCCTATGACACCTTTCTCACTTGCCCTATCATTTGGACTTCATCAATCCTTTCTATGGAACATTAATTGTTCCTTTCCCTTTTCTACACATTCTTTTTCTTTCTTTACACATTCCTTTTCTTTTCTTATTAACTTCCAATCTCTACACTGCAAAGTTTCCCTGGACTTTACTATACTACCCAATACCCCAATTTTAGAAAATTGGACCAGTTTGTCAACACCTAGGGTGTTCTAAAAACTGGTTTCTCATCAGTAGGACAGCAACTCAATTTTCCTGTTGTGGCAATTCTCACTTCAACTTTTTCAGGTGGAGATTTCTTGTCTATTACATCCACAACAGTCTGCTGTTTATAATCCTACTGTATTACATGGGATAAAATACCAAGTGGTATTAGTAATCCCCAATCGCACACACTCCAGCTCACTGACTCAACCCCCACCCTTTCTCTTCTTTGTTCTCACACACACACATAGTCAGACTCAGACATATACACGGGCCCACAAAACAACACACACAGTTCTCAACATTGAACAGCTACAAACGAGAAGCTAATCAATATTTTTCAATTTCAACTAACCTACATTTTTCCTTTATTTCAAATTCGGAAAGTTGACAGTTAACTTCCTTCATCAATTCTGCCGCCATTTCTGACAGTCTTAATTGTTATGGTGTCTAGTTATGGTTCCTCAGTGTTGAGAAAAATTCAAATTGCCTGACTTTGGGTTGAATACCAAGCTTCTACTCCCAATTTGGAGCGGGTATTCCTGGGTGTTTTTACTCACAACCCTCGGTCAGTTTTAGATTTCTCAAACGTTGGACATTCATACAATACACATACACACTCACAGATTGATCAGTTCTGTGTCTGTGAAAATAGATAAACTATTTTCGTCTTCTATAAATAACAAACGTTGTACTATCACTTCCAAATATAGTAATAATTACATCTGTACTCTACCAGAAATAAGGACCCCTAAATCTGTCTTCCAGAAAAAACAACAGTTAATTCTGTACTATCCGAGCAGATATAATCAACTACACTTGTACTCTCTACCAGACAAGGAATGCCTTAATCTGCCTTCCAGAATAAACAACAGTTAATTCTGTACTGTCCGAGTCTTCCAACAAGTCTTCCAAAATAGCAAAGTTAAATCTGTATTTCTTCCAGAAAATAGCTAAGCTAAGATGTACTATCTCTTCGGGTAAAGGAACTCCCTGAAACCCTACTATCCTTCAAAAACCCCAAAAAGTTTTTTACTATCTGTTGTATACAACCACTGACCTGTGACAATCTCTCCGCTGGTCGAGACACTCGCGGTTCATGGATGAAGTCTGTGTTCTCTCCGGTGGAGGATGGCCGAGGACCGGCCTCCTGGAAGAGAGGACTTTTCACGATGGCGCCGTTTTCAGTCGTCGTCAATCGTCCACCGCAGATCACACGTTTTCATCCGGCATTCGAAGGACCAAGTAATGTTAAGGATGTTTCTATCAAAACAAGCCTGAACAAATGAATCAACCAGCCAAGATTGTCTGTCATTTCCGCGCTGGGCAGCCCTCGAACTCCGAGGCGAAGCCAGCGTGTTCGACTGCACACATGGTTTTTATTTGCATCAGCATAAGCAATTTGAATATGCAATACATACAGAATGGAAAACTTGACATTTGACTCCATCCCACTTGCCCACCCTCTTCCTGCCTATTCTAACGGTTTCAGCTTACAAGACACCTTTTGTTCATACTTCTGCTTATTCTAACAGCAAAAGGGAGCATGTTCACTCTGAACTTCATTTGACCTGTGTAGTGTATTTTCACAAGGCTTAACATGTTGAACTTATTTTATGGCCATGACGATATTGTTGCTTTAGAAATACCAAGCCTTGTGTTGGACCTCCCTAAATGCATAAGTTACAGCCTTAAGAGGCCTCGGGCCCCAACATTATCTACGAAGGGTTAAAGGGGTCATCAACACCCCAAGGGAGGTGTTTACAGAAAAGGGTTCTGGCGTTGGGGAGTCACATTCGCGATGAGGCCGTACCTGGCACCCGTAGCTGTCGAAAGTTTAATTAGAGGCCAGAAAGATACGAATGCATGTGCAACAAAGGGGGCCTGTAAGATTAGTTATAGTTTGAAACTTGCTAAGATGACAAACTAAACAACAAAACTAACAGATGAACATACAAACTTAAATTTCTTTAACACTTCCCCGGGCACGGGCGGTGCCAAGCGACCCCTAAGTTTAACCAAATGGAAGCTCCGGAGGAGGAGGGCATGCTCGCGTCACAGTAAGCCGAAGAGGAGCACCTTCCCCGGGCACGGGCGGTTCCAAGCGGCCCCTAAGTTTAACCGAATGGAAGCTCCGGAGGAGGAGGGCATGCTCGCGTCACAGTAAGCCGAAGAGGAGCACCTTCCCCGGGCACGGGCGGTTCCAAGCGGCCCCTACGTTTAACTGAATGGAAGCTCCGGAGGAGGAGGGCATGCTCGCGTCACAGTAAGCCGAAGAGGAGCACCTTCCCCGGGCACGGGCGGTGCCAAGCGGCCCCTAAGTTTAACCGAATGGAAGTTCCGGGGGAGGAGGTCGGGCGTGTGTCACAGTTAAGCCGAATTGGAGCACCTCTTCCGCCCGGGCACGAGCGGAGCGCGAGGCTGTCCGTTATGAAAGAATAAATAAATAAAGAATGCCACCTTTTTTTCACAGGGCACACCGGACGGCGTACCATCAGGTTAAAGTCGGAGTAATTAAATAAATACAAAAAGAATGGCTGGGGAATAAAAAAATAATACGTTTTAATAATAATTTGGTTTTTTTGTTATAACATGAATTTCACTCTCTCTCTCTCTCTCTCTCCCCGTATATATATATATATATATATAAATATTTATATATTTATTATATATATTGTATATTTTTTTAAGCATTTTTGAAGGTGCGCCGCTACTTCGCGGATTTTCAGTTTTCGCGGGTGGTCTCGGTCCCCATTAACCGCGATAACCGAGGGTTCACTGTACTCCATAAAATTTACAAAAAGCGAGGTGAAACACTCAACCAGGGCTGCTTTTTTGAACATTTCTCGAGGGCCATGGCGAGCCATTTCAAAAAAGCTGCACAACTAACGTATAAAATATTGATAAATTTGCTCTGCCTGATGTGTGTGTCAAGTTTCACGAGTTGTCGTTCATATTTAGAACCTCATAATCAGCGTTGTTTTATTGCCGAACCGTGCAATGCCACTCCCACAACTTTTCACGAAAAAGGATGAATTTCGTATTGTGACATCCTCATGGCCGAAACAGTCCTCCGAGCATATATGAGGGCGACCTTGTTGAGTTGCACGGAGAAAAACATCCAAGAAAATAACTTGTATTAGCTTTTACCAGTTGGTGGCGCTACTACTACGATGAAAAATAAGTTGGTAGATGTCTTCAGGGCTGAAGTATCCTCAAATGTGTACAACTTCGAGAAGATAGGATCATCTGAGTCATGTTGCCGGAGCTTTTGTTGCCACAAAGTACAATCGGACTTTTCAGCACCGTAATAGCCACGCCTTTTGCCAAAACGTCACAAACTCGGCAGAGAGTAAGATCATTGTCTTGAGTCTTTTCTGACTAATTTTCAGTCGGATTCGTCAAAAGGGCACCGTGCAGTTCGTGAAAATTAAAATAAAAACAAATTTTTGATTCCACTTGGCGGCGCTGTGTGTATAACAAAATAATAACATTAAGATGTCTTCAGGTCGGGACATTTTATTTACAGGTGAAGGTTTGGATTTTTAGGAGCATGTGCAGGGGAGTTATTAAGCATTCATTTATTTGTATTAGGTTCATTTTGTCTTCTTATTATTGATATTTGACTGATTCATTAAAAGCAGACAATTATGTTTTAGGTAAATTTTTTACCTGACATGTTTCGGCGAGTCTTTCGCCTTCTTCAGAGTGTCGCATGATGGTGTCTTGAGACCCGTCTTTATCAGCTGATGTTCCATGAGGGTGTGACTTACCTGTCAAAAAAATTAAAAATCAGATCAGTAAAAGAATAAGCACAACATGAACATTACAAATCAGCAATCACTGACCACTGCAAAAGGGAAAACCACATCATGGACCGGGAGAAGGGCAGGGTCATCCGCACCGAAGAGAACAAACAACAGCGCTGGATCAGAGAGGCCATTGAGATCTGCAAGCGAGGCATAAAAACCATGAACAGAGACAAGGGAGCCTTTATCCTCTCGACCACCTGGAGCAGCATCTTGGCGGAGTGAACGGACAGCGGGGGGTGTGACTTGCCTTCATTCTTGTGACAGGTAAGTCACGCCCTCATTGAACATCAGCTGATAAAGACGGGTCACAATACACCATCATGTGACACTCTGAAGAAGGCGAAAGACTTTCGTATTGTGACATCCTCAAGGCCTAAACACTCATCCGAGCAAATATAAGGTAGATTTTGTGAACCTGCCCGGAGAAAAACATCAACGAAAATAATTTGTATTTGTTTTAACCAGTTGGTGGCGCTACCACTGCGATCAAAAATAAGTTGGCAGCCGTCTTCAGGGCCTGAATATCCTCAAATGTGAAAAATTTCGAGAAGATGGATCATCTGAATCATTTTGCAGGAACTTTTGTTGCCACGGAGAATAATCAGACTCTGCGGCACCGCAATAGCCACGCCCTTCGAAGGAAAGTCACAAAAATAGGGATAGCGTAAGATCAATGTCTTGAGTCTTTTCTAGCCAATTTTCAATCGGATTCGTTAAAAGGGCACCGTGCAGTACGTCAAAATGTAAAAAATGATATTGATTGGCGCAAGGTGTATAACAGAATATAAACATATAGATGTCTTCAGGTACCGACTCTTTATGTACATGTGAAGTTTTGGATTTTTAGCAGCATGTGCATGAGAGTTATTAAGCATTTTGTCCATTGCGGCGAAGGAAATCTTAAGTGAAAACTTTGAAGCCCCGCCCCCGTCATATAGTATTTCGGAAACAAAAGATTTTAGCCCCAGTGTTTGTCCCAGGTCTTAAGATGCTACAGACAGAATTTTAAGGCAATCAGATGAAGCCTTTAGGATCAGGGTGCAAAAGAATGACCCCTGTAAACATGCAAAAAAGGGCAAAAGTCGGACTTTCAAAAATTCATAACTCACTTCCTGTTCATATTAGACGTTAAAATATCAAATTTTTCGCCATGCCCGATGAGACTGCCAAGTTTGGTGAGTTTTTGTGCATGTTTCGGGGGTCAAAAATGCGATCGAACAATCGGAAAAATAATAATAATAATAATTTCAACAAAAACAATAGCGACTTCGCAGCGGTCGCTGCTCAGGCCCTAATAATAATAATAATAATAATAATAAAAGTAATAATATTTTCTACAAAAACATTAGGGACCTCGCAGCCGTCGCAGCTCGGGCCCTAATAACAATTTCTAGAAAAACGATAGGGACCTCGCAGCGGTCACTGCTCGGGCCCTAATAATAATAATAATAATAATTTCCACAAAAACAATGGGGACCTCGTAGCGGTTGCTGCTCGGGCCCTAATAATAATTTCTACATAAACAATAGGGACCTCGCCGCGGTCGCTGCTCGGGCCCCAATAATAATTTCTACACAAAGTCCATTGTGGTGACCCGCCCCTTTTAAGTAAATTCAAAATGGCCGACTTCCTGTAAAACCTAGCTCATTGCTCCAAGAGACTTTTTTGTAGGTCTTGGTCTTATACATACAGTGAACCCTCGCTACTTCGCGGTTCACCTTTCGCGGGTTCAGTGCTTCGCGGGTATAAAAAATATTCGGGGGCATTGTAGTTTCGCCGAGCGGCACGACGGGCGCTGGAGCGGTTAGACGGCCGGCGTGCGCCGAAGAAGAGCGTGGGCGAAGAGGAGAGTGGACGAAGAAGAGCACGTTCCCCCGGACACGATCGGTGGCGACGTTTCACGCGGTTCGGACCGTACCAGGGCTCCGGCCGGCGTGCGTGGCAGTTAAGCCGTAGAGGAGCACCGTCCCCGGGCACGGGCGGTGCCAAGCGGCCCCTAAGTTTAACCGAATGGAAGCTCTGGAGGAGGAGGGCATGCTCGCGTCACAGTAAGCCGAAGAGGAGCACCTTCCCCGGGCACGGGCGGTTCCAAGCGGCCCCTAAGTTTAACCAAATGGAAGCTCCGGAGGAGGAGGGCATGCTCGCGTCACAGTAAGCCGAAGAGGGGCACCTTCGCCGGGCACGGGCGGTTCCAAGCGGCCCCTAAGTTTAACCGAATGGAAGCTCCGGAGGAGGCGGGCATGCTCGCGTCACAGTAAGCCGAAGAGGAGCACCTTCCCCGGGCACGGGCGGTGCCAAGCGGCCCCTAAGTTTAACCGAATGGAAGCTCCGGGGGAGGAGGGCGGGCGTGTGTCACAGTTAAGCCGAATTGGAACACCTCTTCCGCCCGGGCACGAACGGAGCGCGAAGCTGTCAGTTATGAATGAATAAATGAATAAATAAATAAATAAATAAAGAATGCCACCTTTCATTTCACAGGGAACACCGGACGGCGTACCAGCAGGTAAAAGTCGGAGTAATTGTCACGATCGTGCCTTTGTGTTGCAGCCGAGTGGGCGTGGTCGACGGCGCGTTGCTCGGCAACGCGGCCACGAGCGGACGCGTTCGCGAGACGGCCCAGCTGCAACCCATCATGCCTTGATTACGGACTATTTAAGCCTCCGACACGCAAACCTGCGTGTCGGATTATTGACCTACTTGCTCTCGCCTTGTGCCTTGCTACAGTCTTTGCCAACTTTGCTCCGTGTATTTGTCGTGTATGTTGTTACCTTGTTTATTTCTACAGCTACGTTTCGGCTCGCTTTGTGTTTTTTCGATGATTGGATTTAACCTTACCCTTTGGAGGAAGGACATTCTTGTTTTCGGTTTTCTTGCATTGCAAGCTCCTTTTGTTACTCGTTTTGCTTTTCCTGGGGGAAGATTGTTCCCCCAGCGTTTCCCGTTCACGTCTCCCGACGTCTGTAAGTATAGACCCTCTATTATTATTGATAGCAACCCTCCTTGCCTATCGCCTGCCAATTGTTTTTTGCCGGCCACAATAAATATTGTTCCTACCAAATTTTCCCTTGTCTGCGCTTTAAGGATCCACCCACACCGCTTCCCAGCCCCGGTTGGGGAGCGATCCTCACAGAATAATCCGACCATGGATTCTGCAGACAAGGAGAAAATTTTTCATGCCTTGACCAGCCAAGGACGCCTAGTGGGCCAACAGGCGACCGAGCTCGCGACCCTGCGCGTCGCGGTCGGCCAACTGGTCCAGCAACTCATGAGCCTAGGGGCCCGACTGAGTACCCCAGTTCACCCTGCCTCGCCGGTTCCCAACCCGGTCGATCCCCCTTCCGGGGCTCCGCCCCCAGGTTACCCGGTTAAGGAGCCTAACCTGGCTCATCCCGACCGCTTCGGCGGAGAGCCTGGCCTTTGCGGCCCATTTATTCATCATTGTAGGCTGATTTTTGACCAGCAGCCCCGAACCTATGCGCTAGACAGCTCAAAAGTAGCATTTATGATGAGCCTCCTGACTGGTCAAGCGAGTGCATGGGCCATGGCCGTGAGCAACACGCGTCCCGAGATCAGCTCCTCGTTCCCCGCCTTTCTGAACGAGTTCCAGCGAGTGTTCCACCACCCGATCCGCGGGAAGGAGGCCGGAGCGGAATTACTGGACTGTATCCAGGGGGCACGGTCAGTTGCCGAGTACTCGATCACCTTCCGCACCCGAGCAGCGGAGAGTGGATTCGACGACTGCGCCCTGAGGTCCGTTTTCCGGAGGGGTCTGAACCCGGCCCTCAAGGACGAGCTGGCAGCCCGCGACGACGCCGAGACGCTGGAGGAGCTGATCACCCTGGCGATTCGTCTGGACAACCGCCTTCGAGAGCGTCGTCGAGAGCGAGGGGTGGAGCAGCGCCACGCCGAGCCGCCACGATTCCGGTTACCCGAACCTGCGCCCGCCGACGAGCCCATGCAGATGGGGGCCAGCCGCCTGGCGTCGCGGGAGCACCCTCGAGAGCAGGCGAGGGAGCAGCGCCGCTCGACCCATCCTCACACTCGGTCTCCCGGGTGGCCGCCCGTCGACGAGCCCAGGGGGGCGCCTCCGCGCCGTCCGGACCTACGAGAGAGGCAGCGCCGGCGCAGCACAGGGGCGTGCTTCTACTGCGGTCAACAGGGACACAGAGTAGCAGAGTGCGCGGAGATGGCCGACCGCCTAGAGTCATCCCCTCGTCGCCCCGCTCACTGCGAGTCCGCGGGGCGCACCTCCGCGGCTCCAGGTCCCCGGCAAGAACAGCCCGCCAGCGCGGCGGAGGGACAGGACAGTGCCGGGACCACCCAGAGACTTGAGATGGACGGAGAAATCACAGGGCTTAACGGGAGTGTTAAAGTTTGCGCGCTGATTGACTCCGGGGCCGATGACTGCTTTATAGACGCGGGTTTAGTGGCCCAACTCGGTTGTGAGGTCACCGAGCTCCACAAATCGGAGAAACTTTATGACCTCGATGGTCGCGTGCTGGCCGACATCCGACGGCTAACCGAACCTCTTACGCTGAAGTTGTCAGGCAACCACATCGAAAGGCGTTCGTTTTTTGTCATGCCCGCCAGGTCCGCCCCAGTCGTATTGGGAATCCCATGGCTAACCGCACACAACCCGGTCATCGACTGGAGCCGGCTCTCCCTCCAGAATTGGAGCCCTTTTTGCTACGCGCACTGCCTACGGTCAGCCGGAGAGGGCGTGCGGCCCCGGGCGGCCCCCGAGGTAGAAATCGAGCTTGAAAACGTGCCTAGCGTTTACCACGACCTCCGCGCCGTTTTTAGCAAAGAAAAAGCCAAATCACTTCCGCCGCACCGCCCATACGACTGCGCGATCGACCTAGTGCCCGACCCCGTCCTGCCATCGGTACGGTTGTACAAGGTCTCGCAACCCGAGCAGGCGGCGATGAAGGATTACATAACGGAATCCCTCGCGGCGGGATTGATACGACCATCCACGTCTCCGGTAGGAGCCGGGCTCTTCTTTGTAGAAAAGAAAGATAAATCCCTCCGCCCCTGCGTCGATTACAAGGAACTAAACGCGATCACTGTTAAAAATCGCTACCCACTGCCCCTCCTGGACTCGGCCTTCGCTCCTCTGCAATCCGCGACAGTCTTTTCAAAATTAGACCTCCGCAGCGCGTACCACCTGGTCCGCATTAGAGAAGGGGATGAGTGGAAGACCGCGTTTAAAACCCCACTGGGACATTTTGAGTACCTTTGTCATGCCCTTTGGGTTATCAAATGCACCCGCGGTGTTCCAAGCTCTCATTAATGACGTCCTCAGGGATATGCTCAATGTTTGTTGTTTTGTCTACCTGGACGATATCCTTATTTTCTCTCGGTCCCTAAAAGAACACCACCTCCACGTGCGATCCATTTTACAACGACTCCTAGAAAACAAATTATACGTTAAGGCAGAAAAATGTGAATTCCACAAAACCTCGGTTTCGTTCCTAGGATTCATAGTAGAAAACGGGCAATTAAAGGCCGACCCGGCCAAGACGCGCGCCGTCGTGGAGTGGCCGGTGCCCACTACACGCAAACAGCTGCAGAGATTCCTAGGGTTCGCGAATTTCTATCGCCGCTTCATCAAAGACTATAGCCGCCGGGCGCTGCCGCTCACTCGCCTCAACTCGACGAAGATTCGTTTCGCCTGGGACAGGGAAGCCGAGGGGGCGTTCGCGGATTTAAAAAAAGCATTCACAAACCCTCCCGTATTGCACCACCCTAACACCGATCTTCCTTTTGTTGTAGAGGTGGACGCCTCTGATTCGGGAGTGGGGGCCGTCCTGTCGCAGCGGTCCCCGGTCGACCAACGTCTGCACCCCTGCGCCTTTTTCTCTCGCCGCCTCTCCCCAGCGGAGGCCAACTACGATGTGGGCAACCGAGAACTCCTGGCCGTGATCCTGGCCCTGCAGGAATGGCGGCACTGGCTGGAGGGCACCCAGGAGCCATTCATCATTTTTACGGACCACAAGAACCTGTCATACATCCGCCACATGAAAAGACTGAACCCCCGGCTGGCGCGGTGGGCCTTGATCCTCAGCCGCTTCAATTATACCATGACTTACCGGCCGGGGGCACGCAACACCAAACCCGACGCACTGTCACGCATCCACGACGCCTGGGAAGACGAAGAGGGGCCGGCGAGCGTGGTGCCCAGTCATCGCTTGGTGGGGGGCCTGCAATGGGAGATCGAGCGGCGAATCCGAGAAGCCCAGGAGGAAAGTGGGGCGCCAACGGAGTGTCCTCCCGGGCGCCTGTTCGTGCCGACTCGAGACCGGGCGGAGGTAATCCAGTGGGGCCATGCCTCCAAGTTGGCCTGCCACCCGGGCATACGCCGCACCCTGGGCCTGATCGCCCAACGCTTTTGGTGGCCGTCGCTCAAAAGAGATGTGACGGCGTACATACAAGCCTGTCCACAATGCGCTGCCAGCAAGGCATCGCACCAGCCCCCGGCGGGCCTACTGCACCCGCTTCCCGTTCCGGCGCGCCCCTGGTCCAACATTTCACTGGACTTTGTCACTGGCCTGCCCGTTTCCCGCGGGCAAACGGTCGTCTTGACCATAGTGGACCGCTTCTCCAAGGCCGCCCATTTCGTTGCGCTACCCAAGCTCCCGACAGCCCTCGAAACAGCCAACCTGCTGGTCCAACACGTGGTTCGACTCCATGGCATCCCGGACGACTTGGTGTCCGACCGAGGCCCGCAGTTCGTCTCCCAGGTATGGAAGAAATTCTGCCAGTGCCTCGGGGCTACATCCAGTCTCTCCTCAGGCTACCACCCGCAGACCAACGGGCAATCGGAGCGCGCCAATCAGGACCTTGAGTCCGCGCTCCGCTGCGTCTGCATGGACCAGCCGGCCACCTGGGTCGATCATCTGCCATGGATCGAGTACGCTCACAATACTCTGATCTCCTCAGCCACAGGTCGATCACCATTCCAGACCGCCTACGGGTACCAACCTCCGCTGTTTCCGTCCCAACCCGGTTCTGAAGAGGTACCCTCGGTCCAGCAGCACCTAAAGCGAGCCCACCGGGCATGGAAAGAGGCTCGGGCCGCCCTGTCACGCACCACGCAGCGGAACCGGCGCATCGCTGACCGTCGCCGCCGTCCAGCCCCGGGCTACAAGATCGGCGACAAGGTATGGCTGTCCACACGAGACCTTAATCTGGCTGGATCATCCCGCAAGCTAGGGCCACGTTACGTGGGCCCGTTCGAAGTCGCAGCCATCATCAACCCGGTCTCGGTCCGCCTCAAATTACCCCCCACCGTGAAGATACACCCCGTGTTCCACGTGTCTTTCATCAAGCCGGCCCCTACCTGCCCGCTGGTGCCGCCCGCCGCCCCGCCACCGCCTCCTAGGATCATTGACGGCGACCCAGTCTACACGGTAAAGGAGATCTTGGACTCCAGGCGCAGGGGAAGGGGGACTCAGTACCTGGTCGACTGGGAGGGCTATGGCCCAGAAGAACGGCAATGGATCCCTCGCTCCTGGATCATGTGTCCTTCTCTACTACGAGATTACCACAACGCCCACCCAACGAAACCAGGTAGTACGCCAAGGGGCGTCCGTTAAGGGGGGGGTACTGTCACGATCGTGCCTTTGTGTTGCAGCCGAGTGGGCGTGGTCGACGGCGCGTTGCTCGGCAACGCGGCCACGAGCGGACGCGTTCGCGAGACGGCCCAGCTGCAACCCATCATGCCTTGATTACGGACTATTTAAGCCTCCGACACGCAAACCTGCGTGTCGGATTATTGACCTACTTGCTCTCGCCTTGTGCCTTGCTACAGTCTTTGCCAACTTTGCTCCGTGTATTTGTCGTGTATGTTGTTACCTTGTTTATTTCTACAGCTACGTTTCGGCTCGCTTTGTGTTTTTTCGATGATTGGATTTAACCTTACCCTTTGGAGGAAGGACATTCTTGTTTTCGGTTTTCTTGCATTGCAAGCTCCTTTTGTTACTCGTTTTGCTTTTCCTGGGGGAAGATTGTTCCCCCAGCGTTTTCCGTTCACGTCTCCCGACGTCTGTAAGTATAGACCCTCTATTATTATTGATAGCAACCCTCCTTGCCTATCGCCTGCCAATTGTTTTTTGCCGGCCACAATAAATATTGTTCCTACCAAATTTTCCCTTGTCTGCGCTTTAAGGATCCACCCACACCGCTTCCCAGCCCCGGCTGGGGAGCGATCCTCACAGTAATTAAATAAATACAAAAAGAATGGCTGGGGAATAAAAAAATAATACGTTTTAATAATAATTTGGTTTTTTTGTTATAAAATGAATTTCACTCTCTCTCTCCCCGTATATATATATATATATATATATATATATATATATATTTATTATATATATTGTATATTTTTTTTAAGCATTTTTGAAGGTGCGCCGCTACTTCGCGGATTTTCAGTTTTCGCGGGTGGTCTCGGTCCCCATTAACCGCGATAACCGAGGGTTCACTGTACTCCATAAAATTTACAAAAAGCGAGGTGAAACACTCAACCAGAGCTGCTTTTTTTTAACATTTCTCGAGGGCCATGGCGAGCCATTTCAAAAAAGCTGCACAACTAACGTATAAAATATTGATAAATTTGCTCGGCCTGATGTGTGTGTAAAGTTTCACGAGTTGTCGTTCATATTTAGAACCTCATAATCAGCGTTGTTTTATTGCCGAACAGTGCAATGCCACTCCCACAACTTTTCACGAAAAAGGATGAATTTCGTATTGTGACATCCTCATGGCCGAAACAGTCCTCCGAGCATATATGAGGGCGACCTTGTTGAGTTGCACGGAGAAAAACATCCAAGAAAATAACTTGTATTAGCTTTTACCAGTTGGTGGCGCTACTACTACGATGAAAAATAAGTTGGTAGATGTCTTCAGGGCTGAAGTATCCTCAAATGTGTACAACTTCGAGAAGATAGGATCATCTGAGTCATGTTGCCGGAGCTTTTGTTGCCACAGAGTACAATCTGACTTTTCAGCACCGTAATAGCCACGCCTTTTGCCAAAACGTCACAAAATTCGGCAGAGAGTAAGATCATTGTCTTGAGTCTTTTCTGACTAATTTTCAGTCGGATTCGTCAAAAGGGCACCGTGCAGTATGTGAAAATTAAAATAAAAACACATTTTTGATTCCACTTGGCGGCGCTGTGTGTATAACAAAATAATAACATTAAGATGTCTTCAGGTCGGGACGTTTTATTTACAGGTGAAGGTTTGGATTTTTAGGAGCATGTGCAGGGGAGTTATTAAGCATTCATTTATTTGTATTAGGTTCATTTTGTCTTCTTATTATTGATATTTGACTGATTCATTAAAAGCAGACAATTATGTTTTAGGTTAATTTTTTACCTGACATGTTTCGGCGAGTCTTTCGCCTTCTTCAGAGTGTCGCATGATGGTGTCTTGAGACCCGTCTTTATCAGCTGATGTTCCATGAGGGTGTGACTTACCTGTCAAAAAAATTAAAAATCAGAGCAGTAAAAGAACAAGCACAACATGAACATTACAAATCAGCAATCACTGACCACTGCAAAAGGGAAAACCACATCATGGACCGGGAGAAGGGCAGGGTCATCCGCACCGAAGAGAACAAACAACAGCGCTGGATCAGAGAGGCCATTGAGATCTGCAAGCGAGGCATAAAAACCATGAACAGAGACAAGGGAGCCTTCATCCTCTCTACCACCTGGAGCAGCATCTTGGCAGAGTGAACGGACAGCGGGGGGCGTGACTTGCCTTCATTCTTGTGACAGGTAAGTCACGCCCTCATGGAACATCAGCTGATGAAGACGGGTCACAAGACACCATCATGTGACACTCTGAAGAAGGCGAAAGACTTTCGTATTGTGACATCCTCAAGGCCTAAACACTCATCCGAGCAAATATAAGGTAGATTTTGTTAACCTGCCCGGAGAAAAACATAAACGAAAATAATTTGTATTTGTTTTAACCAGTTGGTGGCGCTACCACTGCGATCAAAAATAAGTTGGCAGCCGTCTTCAGGGCCTGAATATCCTCAAATGTGAAAAATTTCGAGAAGATGGATCATCTGAATCATTTTGCAGGAACTTTTGTTGCCACGGAGATTAATCAGACTCTGCGGCACCGTAATAGCCACGCCCTTCGAAGGAAAGTCACAAAAATAGGGATAGAGTAAGATCAATGTCTTGAGTCTTTTCTAGCCAATTTTCAATCGGATTCGTTAAAAGGGCACCGTGCAGTACGTCAAAATGTAAAAAATGATATTGATTGGCGCAAGGTGTATAACTGAATATAAACATATAGATGTCTTCAGGTACCGACTCTTTATGTACATGTGAAGTTTTGGATTTTTAGCTGCATGTGCAGGAGAGTTATTAAGCATTTTGTCCATTGCGGCGAAGGAAATCTTAAGTGAAAACTTCGAAGCCCCGCCCCCGTTCATATAGTATTTCGGAAACAAAAAATTTTAGCCCCAGTGTTTGTCCCAGGTCTTAAGATGCTACAGACAGAATTTTAAGGCAATCAGATGAAGCCTTTAGGATCAGGGTGCAAAAGAATGACCCCTGTAAACATGCAAAAAAGGGCAAAAGTCGGACTTTCAAAAATTCATAACTCACTTCCTGTTCATATTAGACGTTAAAATATCAAATTTTTCGCCATGCCCGATGAGACTGCCAAGTTTGGTGAATTTTTGTGCATGTTTCGGGGGTCAAAAATGCGATCGAACAATCGGAAAAATAATAATAAGAATAATTTCTACAAAAACAATAGGGACTTCGCAGCGGTCGCTGCTCAGGCCCTAATAATAATAATAATAATAATAATAATAAAAGTAATAATATTTTCTACAAAAACAATAGGGACCTCGCAGCCGTCGCAGCTCGGGCCCTAATAACAATAGGGACCTCGCACCGGTCACTGCTCGGGCCCTAATAATAATTATAATAATAATTTCCACAAAAACAATGGGGACCTCGTAGCGGTCGCTGCTCGGGCCCTAATAATAATTTCTACATAAACAATAGGGACCTCGCCGCGGTCGCTGCTCGGGCCCCAATAATAATTTCTACACAAAGTCCATTGTGGTGACCCACCCCCTTTTAAGTAAATTCAAAATGGCCGACTTCCTGTAAAACCTAGCTCATTGCTCCAAGAGACTTTTTTGTAGGTCTTGGTCTTATACATACAGTGAACCCTCGCTACTTCGCGGTTCACCTTTCGCGGGTTCAGTGCTTCGCGGGTATAAAAAATATTCGGGGGCATTGTAGTTTCGCCGAGCGGCACGACGGGGCGCTGGAGCGGTTAGACGGCCGGCGTGCGCCGAAGAAGAGCGTGGGCGAAGAGGAGAGTGGACGAAGAAGAGCACGTTCCCCCGGACACGATCGGTGGCGACGTTTCGCGCGGTTCGGACCGTACCAGAGCTCCGGCCGGCGTGCGTGGCAGTTAAGCCGTAGAGGAGCACCTTCCCCGGGCACGGGCGGTTCCAAGCGGCCCCTAAGTTTAACCGAATGGAAGCTCCGGAGGAGGAGGGCATGCTCGCGTCACAGTAAGCCGAAGAGGAGCACCTTCCCCGGGCACGGGCGGTGCCAAGCGGCCCCTAAGTTTAACCGAATGGAAGCTCCGGGGGAGGAGGGCGGGTGTGTGTCACAGTTAAGCCGAATTGGAGCACCTCTTCCGCCCGGGCACGAGCGGAGCGCGAAGCTGTCAGTTATGAATGTATAAAAGAATAAATAAATAAATAAATAAAGAATGCCACCTTTCATTTCACAGGGCACACCGGACGGCGTACCAGCAGGTAAAAGTCGGAGTAATTAAATAAATACAAAAAGAATGGCTGGGGAATAAAAAAATAATACGTTTTAATAATAATTTGTTTTTTTTGTTGTAACATGAATTTCACTCTCTCTCTCCCCGTATATATATATATATATATATATATATATATATATTTATTATATATATTGTATATTTTTTTAAGCATTTTTGAAGGTGCGCCGCTACTTCGCGGATTTTCAGTTTTCGCGGGTGGTCTCTGTCCGCCATTAACCGCGATAACCGAGGATTCACTGTACTCCATAAAATTTACAAAAAGCGAGGTGAAACACTCAACCAGGGCTGCTTTTTTTAACATTTCTCGAGGGCCATGGCGAGCCATTTAAAAAAAGCTGCACAACTAACGTATAAAATATTGATAAATTTGCTCGGCCTGATGTGTGTGTAAAGTTTCACGAGTTGTCGTTCATATTTAGAACCTCATAATCAGCGTTGTTTTATTGCCGAACAGTGCAATGCCACTCCCACAACTTTACAAGAAAAAGGACGAATTTCGTATTGTGACATCCTCATGGCCGAAACAGTCATCCGAGCATATATGAGGGCGACCTTGTTGAGTTGCACGGAGAAAAACATCCAAGAAAATAACTTGTATTAGCTTTTACCAGTTGGTGGCGCTACTACTACGATGAAAAATAAGTTGGTAGATGTCTTCAGGGCTGAAGTATCCTCAAATGTGTACAACTTCGAGAAGATAGGATCATCTGAGTCATGTTGCCGGAGCTTTTATTGCCACAGAGTACAATCTGACTTTTCAGCACCGTAATAGCCACGCCTTTTGCCAAAACGTCACAAAATTCGGCAGAGAGTAAGATCATTGTCTTGAGTCTTTTCTGACTAATTTTCAGTCGGATTCGTCAAAAGGGCACCGTGCATAATGTGAAAATTTAAATAAAAACAAATTTTTGATTCCACTTGGCGGCGCTGTGTGTATAACAAAATAATAACATTAAGATGTCTTCAGGTCGGGACGTTTTATTTACAGGTGAAGGTTTGGATTTTTAGGAGCATGTGCAGGGGAGTTATTAAGCATTCGTTTATTTGTATTAGGTTCATTTTGTCTTCTTATTATTGATATTTGACTGATTCATTAAAAGCAGACAATTATGTTTTAGGTTAATTTTTTACCTGACATGTTTCGGCGAGTCTTTCGCCTTCTTCAGAGTGTCGCATGATGGTGTCTTGAGACCCGTCTTTATCAGCTGATGTTCCATGAGGGTGTGACTTACCTGTCAAAAAAATGAAAAATCAGAGCAGTAAAAGAACAAGCACAACATGAACATTACAAATCAGCAATCACTGACCACTGCAAAAGGGAAAACCACATCATGGACCGGGAGAAGGGCAGGGTCATCCGCACCGAAGAGAACAAACAACAGCGCTGGATCAGAGAGGCCATTGAGATCTGCAAGCGAGGCATAAAAACCATGAACAGAGACAAGGGAGCCTTCATCCTCTCTACCACCTGGAGCAGCATCTTGGCGGAGTGAACGGACAGCGGGGGGCGTGACTTGCCTTCATTCTTGTGAATGGTAAGTCACGCCCTCATGGAACATCAGCTGATAAAGACGGGCCACAAGACACCATCATGTGACACTCTGAAGAAGGCGAAAGACTTTCGTATTGTGACATCCTCAAGGCTTAAACACTCATCCGAGCAAATATAAGGTAGATTTTGTTAACCTGCCCGGAGAAAAACATCAACGAAAATAATTTGTATTTGTTTTAACCAGTTGGTGGCGCTACCACTGCGATCAAAAATAAGTTGGCAGCCGTCTTCAGGGCCTGAATATCCTCAAATGTGAAACATTTCAAGAAGATGGATCATCTGAATCATTTTGCAGGAACTTTTGTTGCCACGGAGAATAATCAGACTCTGCGGCACCGTAATAGCCACGCCCTTCGAAGGAAAGTCACAAAAATAGGGATAGAGTAAGATCAATGTCTTGAGTCTTTTCTAGCCAATTTTCAATCGGATTCGTTAAAAGGGCACCGTGCAGTACGTCAAAATGTAAAAAATGATATTGATTGGCGCAAGGTGTATAACTGAATATAAACATATAGATGTTTTCAGGTACCGACTCTTTATGTACATGTGAAGTTTTGGATTTTTAGCAGCATGTGCAAGAGAGTTATTAAGCATTTTGTCCATTGCGGCGAAGGAAATCTTAAGTGAAAACTTCGAAGCCCCGCCCCCGTCATATAGTATTTCGGAAACAAAAAATTTTAGCCCCAGTGTTTGTCCCAGGTCTTAAGATGCTACAGACAGAATTTTAAGGCAATCAGATGAAGCCTTTAGGATCAGGGTGCAAAAGAATGACCCCTGTAAACATGCAAAAAAGGGCAAAAGTCGGACTTTCAAAAATTCATAACTCACTTCCTATTCATATTAGACATTAAAATATCAAATTTTTCGCCATGCCCGATGAGACTGCCAAGTTTGGTGAATTTTTGTGCATGTTTCGGGGGTCAAAAATGCAATCGAACAATCGGAAAAATAATAATAATAATAATTTCTACAAAAACAATAGGGATTTCGCAGCGGTCGCTGCTCAGGCCCTAATAATAATAATAATAATAAGAGAAGATAAGATAAGATGTCCTTTCTTAGTCCCACAATGGGGAAATTTGAAAGTAATAATATTTTCTACAAAAACAATAGGGACCTCGCAGCCGTCGCAGCTCGGGCCCTAATAACAATTTCTAGAAAAACAATAGGGACCTCGCAGCGGTCACTGCTCGGGCCCTAATAATAATATTAATAATAATTTCCACAAAAACAATGGGGAACTCGTAGCGGTCGCTGCTCGGGCCCTAATAATAATTTCTACATAAAAAATAGGGACCTGGCTGCGGTCGCTGCTCGGGCCCCAATAATAATTTCTACACAAAGTCCATTGTGGTGACCCGCCCCCTTTTAATAAATTCAAAATGGCCGACTTCCTGTAAAACCTAGCTCATTGCTCCAAGAGACTTTTTTGTAGGTCTTGGTCTTATACATACAGTGAACCCTCGCTACTTCGCGGTTCACCTTTCGCGGGTTCAGTGCTTCGCGGGTATAAAAAATATTCGGGGGCATTGTAGTTTCGCCGAGCGGCACGACGGGGCGCTGGAGCGGTTAGACGGCCGGCGTGCGCCGAAGAAGAGCGTGGGCGAAGAGGAGAGTGGACGAAGAAGAGCACGTTCCCCCGGACACGATCGGTGGCGACGTTTCGCGCGGTTCGGACCGTACCAGAGCTCCGGCCGGCGTGCGTGGCAGTTAAGCCGTAGAGGAGCACCTTCCCCGGGCACGGGCGGTGCCAAGCGGCCCCTAAGTTTAACCGAATGGAAGCTCCGGAGGAGGAGGGCATGCTCGCGTCACAGTAAGCCGAAGAGGAGCACCTTCCCCGGGCACGGGCGGTTCCAAGCGGCCCCTAAGTTTAACCGAATGGAAGCTCCGGAGGAGGAGGGCATGCTCGCGACACAGTAAGCCGAAGAGGAGCACCTTCCCCGGGCACGGGCGGTGCCAAGCGGCCCCTAAGTTTAACCGAATGGAAGCTCCGGGGGAGGAGGGTGGGCGTGTGTCACAGTTAAGCCGAATTGGAGCACCTCTTCCGCCCGGGCACGAGCGGAGCGCGAAGCTGTCAGTTATGAATGAATAAATGAATAAATAAATAAATAAATAAAGAATGGCACCTTTCATTTCACAGGGCACACCAGACGGCGTACCAGCAGGTAAAAGTCTGAGTAATTAAATAAATACAAAAAGAATGGCTGGGGAATAAAAAAATAATACGTTTTAATAATAATTTGTTTTTTTTGTTATAACATGAATTTCACTCTCTCTCTCCCCGTGTGTATATATATATATATATATATATATATATATATATATATATATATATATATATATATATATATATATATATATTGTATTTTTTTTTAAGCATTTTTGAAGGTGCGCCGCTACTTCGCGGATTTTCAGTTTTCGCGGGTGGTCTCGGTCCCCATTAACCGCAATAACCGAGGGTTCACTGTACTCCATAAAATTTACAAAAAGCGAGGTGAAACACTCAACCAGGGCTGCTCTGCATGTTGTGCTGGGCCACCTGGAACAACAGCGGAGCTATGCAAGGATGCTCTTTGTGGACTACAGCTCGGCATTCAACACGATCATCCCAGACATCCTCGTCGCCAAACTGGACACTCTCGGCCTCCGTGCCCTCACACGCATCTGGATTAAGGACTTTCTGACCAACAGACCCCAGACTGTGTTGCTCGGCCCCTACACGTCCTCCACCCTCATGCTGAGCACCGGTTCCCCCCAAGGATGCGTGCTGAGCCCTCTCCTGTACGCCCTCTACACCTACGACTGCAGCCCGGCCCACGGCAACAACACCATCGTCAAGTTTGCTGACGACACGACAGTGGTCGGTCTGATCTCGGAAGGTGACGAGACAGCCTACAGAGAGGAGGTAGGGAGACTGACAACTTGGTGCAAGGAGAACAGACTGCACCTTAACTCTGCTAAAACAAAGGAGATTGTCGTCGACTTCAGGAGGAACAAGACGCTGCCGCCCCCCCTCTGCATCGAAGGCGTGTGTGTGGAGAGGGTCCACACGTTCAAGTTCCTGGGAGTACAGATCTCCGATGACCTTTCTTGGAGTCACAACACCACAGCAGTGGTAAAGAAGGTCCGCCAACGTCTGCACTTCCTGAGAGTCCTCAGGAAATTCAACCTGGACAGGAAGCTGCTGCTGGCCTTCTACCACTCGTCCATCGAGAGCCTGCTGACGTACTGTGTCTCCACCTGGTACAGCGGCTGCACTGAGGCGGACAGAGTGAGGCTCCAGAGGACAGTCAAAACAGCGCAAAGGATTATTGGCTGCCCTCTCCCCTCGCTGTCGGACATCTACACCGCCCGGTGCCTCAGAAGGGCTCTCAACATCGTCAAAGACAATACCCACCCAAACTCACACCTGTTCGACCTGTTGCCCTCTGGCAGGCGCTACAGATGCATCAAATCAAGGACCAATAGACTGAGAAACAGTTTCTTTCCGAGAGCCATCTCCATACTGAACTCTCACACACACACACGAGACCACCCTAACCTTGCAAAACAGCATTGTGATGTGTTTCTATATGCCCTATTTAGTACTGAATTCCATTGCACTGTCTTATTTATTTATCTAATTTATATATTGTCTGTATTATTGTTGTATTGCACTGGAGAGGGGAGCCCTCTAATCTCGTTGCACACTTGAGTACAATGACAATAAAGGGATTTCTATTTCTATTCTATTCTTTTTTTAACTTTTCTCGAGGGCCATGGCGAGCCATTTCAAAAAAGCTGCACAACTAACGTATAAAATATTGATAAATTTGCTCTGCCTGATGTGTGTGTAAAGTTTCACGAGTTGTCGTTCATATTTAGAACCTCATAATCAGCGTTGTTTTATTGCCGAACAGTGCAATGCCACTCCCACAACTTTTCACGAAAAAGGATGAATTTCGTATTGTGACATCCTCATGGCCGAAACAGTCATCCGAGCATATATGAGGGCGACCTTGTTGAGTTGCACGGAGAAAAACATCCAAGAAAATAACTTGTATTAGCTTTTACCAGTTGGTGGCGCTACTACTACGATGAAAAATAAGTTGGTAGATGTCTTCAGGGCTGAAGTATCCTCAAATGTGTACAACTTCGAGAAGATAGGATCATCTGAGTCATGTTGCCGGAGCTTTTGTTGCCACAAAGTACAATCGGATTTTTCAGCACCGTAATAGCCACGCCTTTTGCCAAAACGTCACAAAATTCAGCAGAGAGTAAGATCATTGTCTTGAGTCTTTTCTGACTAATTTTCAGTCGGATTCGTCAAAAGGGCACCGTGCAGTACGTGAAAATTAAAATAAAAACACATTTTTGATTCCACTTGGCGGCGCTGTGTGTATAACAAAATAATAACATTAAGATGTCTTCAGGTCGGGACGTTTTATTTACAGGTGAAGGTTTGGATTTTTAGGAGCATGTGCAGGGGCGTTATTAAGCATTCATTTATTTGTATTAGGTTCATTTTGTCTTCTTATTATTGATATTTGACTGATTCATTAAAAGCAGACAATTATGTTTTAGGTTAATTTTTTTACCTGACATGTTTCGGCGAGTCTTTCGCCTTCTTCAGAGTGTCGCATGATGGTGTCTTGAGACCCGTCTTTATCAGCTGATGTTCCATGAGGGTGTGACTTACCTGTCAAAAAAATGAAAAATCAGAGCAGTAAAAGAACAAGCACAACATGAACATTACAAATCAGCAATCACTGACCACTGCAAAAGGGAAAACCACATCATGGACCGGGAGAAGGGCAGGGTCATCCGCACCGAAGAGAACAAACAACAGCGCTGGATCAGAGAGGCCATTGAGATCTGCAAGCGAGGCATAAAAACCATGAACAGAGACAAGGGAGCCTTCATCCTCTCTACCACCTGGAGCAGCATCTTGGCGGAGTGAACGGACAGCGGGGGCGTGACTTGCCTTCATTCTTGTGACAGGTAAGTCACGCCCTCATGGAACATCAGCTGATAAAGACGGGCCACAAGACACCATCATGTGACACTCTGAAGAAGGCGAAAGACTTTCGTATTGTGACATCCTCAAGGCCTAAACACTCATCCGATCAAAAATAAGTTGGCAGCCGTCTTCAGGGCCTGAATATCCTCAAATGTGAAAAATTTCGAGAAGATGGATCATCTGAATCATTTTGCAGGAACTTTTGTTGCCACGGAGAATAATCAGACTCTGCGGCACCGTAATAGCCACGCCCTTCGAAGGAAAGTCACAAAAATAGGGATAGAGTAAGATCAATGTCTTGAGTCTTTTCTAGCCAATTTTCAATCGGATTCGTTAAAAGGGCACCGTGCAGGACGTCAAAATGTAAAAAATGATATTGATTGGCGCAAGGTGTATAACAGAATATAAACATATAGATGTCTTCAGGTACCGACTCTTTATGTACATGTGAAGTTTTGGATTTTTAGCAGCATGTGCAAGAGAGTTATTAAGCATTTTGTCCATTGCGGCGAAGGAAATCTTAAGTGAAAACTTCGAAGCCCCGCCCCCGTCATATAGTATTTTGGAAACAAAAAATTTTAGCCCCAGTGTTTGTCCCAGGTCTTAAGATGCTACAGACAGAATTTTAAGGCAATCAGATGAAGCCTTTAGGATCAGGGTGCAAAAGAATGACCCCTGTAAACATGCAAAAAAGGGCAAAAGTCGGACTTTCAAAAATTCATAACTCACTTCCTGTTCATATTAGACGTTTAAAATATCAAATTTCTCGCCATGCCCGATGAGACTGCCAAGTTTGGTGAGTTTTTGTGCATGTTTCGGGGGTCAAAAATGCAATCGAACAATCGGAAAAATAATAATAATAATAATTTCTACAAAAACAACAGGGACTTCGCAGTGGTCGCTGCTCAGGCCCTAATAATAATAATAATAATAATAATAAAAATAATAATATTTTCTACAAAAACAATAGGGACCTCGCAGCCGTCGCAGCTCGGGCCCTAATAACAATTTCTAGAAAAACAATAGGGACCTCGCAGCGGTCACTGCTCGGGCCCTAATAATAATAATAATAATAATTTCCACAAAAACAATGGGGACCTCGTAGCGGTCGCTGCTCGGGCCCTAATAATAATTTCTACAAAAACAATAGGGACATCGCCGCGGTCGCTGCTCGGGCCCCAATAATAATTTCTACACAAAGTCCATTGTGGTGACCCGCCCCCTTTTAAGTCAATTCAAAATGGCCGACTTCCTGTAAAACCTAGCTCATTGCTCCAAGAGACTTTTTTGTAGGTCTTGGTCTTATACATACAGTGAACCCTCGCTACTTGGCGGTTCACCTTTCGCGGGTTCAGTGCTTCGCGGGTCTAAAAAATATTCGGGGGCATTATAGTTTCGCCGAGCGGCACGACGGGGCGCTGGAGCGGTTAGACGGCCGGTGTGCGCCGAAGAAGAGCGTGGGCGAAGAGGAGAGTGGACGAAGAAGAGCACGTTCCCCCGGACACGATCGGTGGCGACGTTTCGCGCGGTTCGGACAGTACCAGAGCTCCGGCCGGCGTGCGTGGCAGTTAAGCCGTAGAGGAGAACCTTCCCAGGGCACGGGCGGTGCCAAGCGGCCCCTACGTTTAACCGAATGGAAGCTCCGGAGGAGGAGGGCATGCTCGCGTCACAGTAAGCCGAAGAGGAGCACCTTCCCCGGGCACGGGCGGTTCCAAGCGGCCCCTAAGTTTAACCGAATGGAAGCTCCGGAGGAGGAGGGCATGCTCGCGTCACAGTAAGCCGAAGAGGAGCACCTTCCCCGGGCACGGGCGGTGCCAAGCGGCCCCTAAGTTTAACCGAATGGAAGCTCCGGGGGAGGAGGGCGGGTGTGTGTCACAGTTAAGCCGAATTGGAGCACCTCTTCCGCCCGGGCACGAGCGGAGCGCGAAGCTGTCAGTTATGAATGTATAGAAGAATAAATAAATAAATAAATAAAGAATGCCACCTTTCATTTCACAGGGCACACCGGACGGCGTACCAGCAGGTAAAAGTCGGAGTAATTAAATAAATACAAAAAGAATGGCTGGGGAATAAAAAAATAATACGTTTTAATAATAATTTGGTTTTTTTGTTATAACATGAATTTCACTCTCTCTCTCTCTCTCTCTCTCCCCCCGTATATATATATATATATATATATATATATATATATATATATATATATATATATATATATATATTTATTATATATATTGTATTTTCTTTTAAGCATTTTTGAAGGTGCGCCGCTACTTCGCGGATTTTCAGTTTCCGCGGGTGGTCTCGGTCCCCATTAACCGCGATAACCGAGGGTTCACTGTACTCCATAAAATTTACAAAAAGCGAGGTGAAACACTCAACCAGGGCTGCTTTTTTGAACATTTCTCGAGGGCCATGGCGAGCCATTTAAAAAAAGCTGCACAACTAACGTATAAAATATTGATAAATTTGCTCTGCCTGATGTGTGTGTCAAGTTTCACGAGTTGTCGTTCATATTTAGAACCTCATAATCAGCGTTGTTTTATTGCCAAAAAGTGCAATGCCACTCCCACAACTTTTCACGAAAAAGGATGAATTTCGTATTGTGACATCCTCATGGCCGAAACAGTCCTCCGAGCATATATGAGGGCGACCTTGTTGAGTTGCACGGAGAAAAACATCCAAGAAAATAACTTGTATTAGCTTTTACCAGTTGGTGGCGCTACTACTACGATGAAAAATAAGTTGGTAGATGTCTTCAGGGCTGAAGTATCCTCAAATGTGTACAACTTCGAGAAGATAGGATCATCTGAGTCATGTTGCCGGAGCTTTTGTTGCCACAAAGTACAATCGGACTTTTCAGCACCGTAATTGCCACGCCTTTTGCCAAAACGTCACAAAACTCGGCAGAGAGTAAGATCATTGTCTTGAGTCTTTTCTGACTAATTTTCAGTCGGATTCGTCAAAAGGGCACCGTGCAGTACGTGAAAATTTAAATAAAAACAAATTTTTGATTCCACTTGGCGGCGCTGTGTGTATAACAAAATAATAACATTAAGATGTCTTCAGGTCGGGACATTTTATTTACAGGTGAATGTTTGGATTTTTAGGAGCATGTGCAGGGGAGTTATTAAGCATTCATTTATTTGTATTAGGTTCATTTTGTCTTCTTATTATTGATATTTGACAGATTCATTAAAAGCAGACAATTATGTTTTCGGTAAAATTTTTTACCTGACATGTTTCGGCGAGTCTTTCGCCTTCTTCAGAGTGTCGCATGATGGTGTCTTGAGACCCGTCTTTATCAGCTGATGTTCCATGAGGGTGTGACTTACCTGTCAAAAAAATGAAAAATCAGAGCAGTAAAAGAACAAGCACAACATGAACATTACAAATCAGCAATCACTGACCACTGCAAAAGGGAAAACCACATCATGGACCGGGAGAAGGGCAGGGTCATCGGCACCGAAGAGAACAAACAACAGCGCTGGATCAGAGAGGCCATTGAGATCTGCAAGCGAGGCATAAAAACCATGAACAGAGACAAGGGAGCCTTCATCCTCTCTACCACCTGGAGCAGCATCTTGGCGGAGTTAACGGACAGCGGGGGGCGTGACTTGCCTTCATTCTTGTGACAGGTAAGTCACGCCCTCATGGAACATCAGCTGATAAAGACGGGCCACAAGACACCATCATGTGACACTCTGAAGAAGGCGAAAGACTTTCGTATTGTGACATCCTCAAGGCTGAAACACTCATCCGAGCAAATATAAGGTAGATTTTGTTAACCTGCCCGGAGAAAAACATCAACGAAAATAATTTGTATTTGTTTTAACCAGTTGGTGGCGCTACCACTGCGATCAAAAATAAGTTGGCAGCCGTCTTCAGGGCCTGAATATCCTCAAATGTGAAAAATTTCGAGAAGATGGATCATCTGAATCATTTTGCAGGAACTTTTGTTGCCACGGAGAATAATCAGACTCTGCGGCACCGTAATAGCCACGCCCTTCGAAGGAAAGTCACAAAAATAGGGATAGAGTAAGATCAATGTCTTGAGTCTTTTCTAGCCAATTTTCAATCGGATTCGTTAAAAGGGCACCGTGCAGTACGTCAAAATGTAAAAAATGATATTGATTGGCGCAAGGTGTATAACTGAATATAAACATATAGATGTCTTCAGGTACCGACTCTTTATGTACATGTGAAGTTTTGGATTTTTAGCAGCATGTGCAAGAGAGTTATTAAGCATTTTGTCCATTGCGGCGAAGGAAATCTTAAGTGAAAACTTCGAAGCCCCGCCCCCGTCATATAGTATTTCGGAAACAAAAAGTTTTAGCCCCAGTGTTTGTCCCAGGTCTTAAGATGCTACAGACAGAATTTTAAGGCAATCAGATGAAGCCTTTAGGATCAGGGTGCAAAAGAATGACCCCTGTAAACATGCAAAAAAGGGCAAAAGTCGGACTTTCAAAAATTCATAACTCACTTCCTGTTCATATTAGACGTTTAAAATATCAAATTTCTCGCCATGCCCGATGAGACTGCCAAGTTTGGTGAGTTTTTGTGCATGTTTCGGGGGTCAAAAATGCAATCGAACAATCGGAAAAATAATAATAATAATAATTTCTACAAAAACAACAGGGACTTCGCAGTGGTCGCTGCTCAGGCCCTAATAATAATAATAATAATAATAATAAAAGTAATAATATTTTCTACAAAAACAATAGGGACCTCGCAGCCGTCGCAGCTCGGGCCCTAATAACAATTTCTAGAAAAACAATAGGGACCTCGCAGCGGTCACTGCTCGGGCCCTAATAAAAATAATAATAATAATTTCCACAAAAACAATGGGGACCTCGTAGCGGTCGCTGCTCGGGCCCTAATAATAATTTCTACAAAAACAATAGGGACATCGCCGCGGTCGCTGCTCGGGCCCCAATAATAATTTCTACACAAAGTCCATTGTGGTGACCCGCCCCCTTTTAAGTAAATTCAAAATGGCCGACTTCCTGTAAAACCTAGCTCATTGCTCCAAGAGACTTTTTTGTAGGTCTTGGTCTTATACATACAGTGAACCCTCGCTACTTGGCGGTTCACCTTTCGCGGGTTCAGTGCTTCGCGGGTCTAAAAAATATTCGGGGGCATTATAGTTTCGCCGAGCGGCACGACGGGGCGCTGGAGCGGTTAGACGGCCGGTGTGCGCCGAAGAAGAGCGTGGGCGAAGAGGAGAGTGGACGAAGAAGAGCACGTTCCCCCGGACACGATCGGTGGCGACGTTTCGCGCGGTTCGGACAGTACCAGAGCTCCGGCCGGCGTGCGTGGCAGTTAAGCCGTAGAGGAGAACCTTCCCAGGGCACGGGCGGTGCCAAGCGGCCCCTAAGTTTAACCGAATGGAAGCTCCGGAGGAGGAGGGCATGCTCGCGTCACAGTAAGCCGAAGAGGAGCACCTTCCCCGGGCACGGGCGGTTCCAAGCGGCCCCTAAGTTTAACCGAATGGAAGCTCCGGAGGAGGAGGGCATGCTCGCGTCACAGTAAGCCGAAGAGGAGCACCTTCCCCGGGCACGGGCGGTGCCAAGCGGCCCCTAAGTTTAACCGAATGGAAGCTCCGGGGGAGGAGGGCGGGTGTGTGTCACAGTTAAGCCGAATTGGAGCACCTCTTCCGCCCGGGCACGAGCGGAGCGCGAAGCTGTCAGTTATGAATGTATAGAAGAATAAATAAATAAATAAATAAAGAATGCCACCTTTCATTTCACAGGGCACACCGGACGGCGTACCAGCAGGTAAAAGTCGGAGTAATTAAATAAATACAAAAAGAATGGCTGGGGAATAAAAAAATAATACGTTTTAATAATAATTTGGTTTTTTTGTTATAACATGAATTTCACTCTCTCTCTCTCTCTCTCTCTCCCCCGTATATATATATATATATATATATATATATATATATATATATATATATATATATATATATATTATTATATATATTGTATTTTCTTTTAAGCATTTTTGAAGGTGCGCCGCTACTTCGCGGATTTTCAGTTTCCGCGGGTGGTCTCGGTCCCCATTAACCGCGATAACCGAGGGTTCACTGTACTCCATAAAATTTACAAAAAGCAAGGTGAAACACTCAACCAGGGCTGCTTTTTTGAACATTTCTCGAGGGCCATGGCGAGCCATTTAAAAAAAGCTGCACAACTAACGTATAAAATATTGATAAATTTGCTCTGCCTGATGTGTGTGTCAAGTTTCACGAGTTGTCGTTCATATTTAGAACCTCATAATCAGCGTTGTTTTATTGCCAAACAGTGCAATGCCACTCCCACAACTTTTCACGAAAAAGGATGAATTTCGTATTGTGACATCCTCATGGCCGAAACAGTCCTCCGAGCATATATGAGGGCGACCTTGTTGAGTTGCACGGAGAAAAACATCCAAGAAAATAACTTGTATTAGCTTTTACCAGTTGGTGGCGCTACTACTACGATGAAAAATAAGTTGGTAGATGTCTTCAGGGCTGAAGTATCCTCAAATGTGTACAACTTCGAGAAGATAGGATCATCTGAGTCATGTTGGCGGAGCTGTTGTTGCCACAAAGTACAATCGGACTTTTCAGCACCGTAATAGCCACGCCTTTTGCCAAAACGTCACAAAACTCGGCAGAGAGTAAGATCATTGTCTTGAGTCTTTTCTGACTAATTTTCAGTCGGATTCGTCAAAAGGGCACGGTGCAGTACGTGAAAATTAAAATAAAAACAAATTTTTGATTCCACTTGGCGGCGCTGTGTGTATAACAAAATAATAACATTAAGATGTCTTCAGGTCGGGACATTTTATTTACAGGTGAAGGTTTGGATTTTTAGGAGCATGTGCAGGGGAGTTATTAAGCATTCATTTATTTGTATTAGGTTCATTTTGTCTTCTTATGATTGATATTTGACAGATTCATTAAAAGCAGACAATTATGTTTTCGGTAAATTTTTTACCTGACATGTTTCGGCGAGTCTTTCGCCTTCTTCAGAGTGTCGCATGATGGTGTCTTGAGACCCGTCTTTATCAGCTGATGTTCCATGAGGGTGTGACTTACCTGTCAAAAAAATGAAAAATCAGAGCAGTAAAAGAACAAGCACAACATGAACATTACAAATCAGCAATCACTGACCACTGCAAAAGGGAAAACCACATCATGGACCGGGAGAAGGGCAGGGTCATCCGCACAGAAGAGAACAAACAACAGCGCTGGATCAGAGAGGCCATTGAGATCTGCAAGCGAGGCATAAAAACCATGAACAGAGACAAGGGAGCCTTCATCCTCTCTACCACCTGGACCAGCATCTTGGCGGAGTTAACGGACAGCGGGGGGCGTGACTTGCCTTCATTCTTGTGACAGGTAAGTCACGCCCTCATGGAACATCAGCTGATAAAGACGGGCCACAAGACACCATCATGTGACACTCTGAAGAAGGCGAAAGACTTTCGTATTGTGACATCCTCAAGGCTGAAACACTCATCCGAGCAAATATAAGGTAGATTTTGTTAACCTGCCCGGAGAAAAACATCAACGAAAATAATTTGTATTTGTTTTAACCAGTTGGTGGCGCTACCACTGCGATCAAAAATAAGTTGGCAGCCGTCTTCAGGGCCTGAATATCCTCAAATGTGAAAAATTTCGAGAAGATGGATCATCTGAATCATTTTGCAGGAACTTTTGTTGCCACGGAGAATAATCAGACTCTGCGGCACCGTAATAGCCACGCCCTTCGAAGGAAAGTCACAAAAATAGGGATAGAGTAAGATCAATGTCTTGAGTCTTTTCTAGCCAATTTTCAATCGGATTCGTTAAAAGGGCACCGTGCAGTACGTCAAAATGTAAAAAATGATATTGATTGGCGCAAGGTGTATAACTGAATATAAACATATAGATGTCTTCAGGTACCGACTCTTTATGTACATGTGAAGTTTTGGATTTTTAGCACCATGTGCAAGAGAGTTATTAAGCATTTTGTCCATTGCGGCGAAGGAAATCTTAAGTGAAAACTTCGAAGCCCCGCCCCCGTCATATAGTATTTCGGAAACAAAAAGTTTTAGCCCCAGTGTTTGTCCCAGGTCTTAAGATGCTACAGACAGAATTTTAAGGCAATCAGATGAAGCCTTTAGGATCAGGGTGCAAAAGAATGACCCCTGTAAACATGCAAAAAAGGGCAAAAGTCGGACTTTCAAAAATTCATAACTCACTTCCTGTTCATATTAGACGTTTAAAATATCAAATTTCTCGCCATGCCCGATGAGACTGCCAAGTTTGGTGAGTTTTTGTGCATGTTTCGGGGGTCAAAAATGCAATCGAACAATCGGAAAAATAATAATAATAATAATTTCTACAAAAACAACAGGGACTTCGCAGTGGTCGCTGCTCAGGCCCTAATAATAATAATAATAATAATAATAAAAGTAATAATATTTTCTACAAAAACAATAGGGACCTCGCAGCCGTCGCAGCTCGGGCCCTAATAACAATTTCTAGAAAAACAATAGGGACCTCGCAGCGGTCACTGCTCGGGCCCTAATAATAATAATAATAATAATTTCCACAAAAACAATGGGGACCTCGTAGCGGTCGCTGCTCGGGCCCTAATAATAATTTCTACAAAAACAATAGGGACATCGCCGCGGTCGCTGCTCGGGCCCCAATAATAATTTCTACACAAAGTCCATTGTGGTGACCCGCCCCCTTTTAAGTAAATTCAAAATGGCCGACTTCCTGTAAAACCTAGCTCATTGCTCCAAGAGACTTTTTTGTAGGTCTTGGTCTTATACATACAGTGAACCCTCGCTACTTGGCGGTTCACCTTTCGCGGGTTCAGTGCTTCGCGGGTCTAAAAAATATTCGGGGGCATTATAGTTTCGCCGAGCGGCACGACGGGGCGCTGGAGCGGTTAGACGGCCGGTGTGCGCCGAAGAAGAGCGTGGGCGAAGAGGAGAGTGGACGAAGAAGAGCACGTTTCCCCGGACACGATCGGTGGCGACGTTTCGCGCGGTTCGGACAGTACCAGAGCTCCGGCCGGCGTGCGTGGCAGTTAAGCCGTAGAGGAGAACCTTCCCAGGGCACGGGCGGTGCCAAGCGGCCCCTAAGTTTAACCGAATGGAAGCTCCGGAGGAGGAGGGCATGCTCGCGTCACAGTAAGCCGAAGAGGAGCACCTTCCCCGGGCACGGGCGGTTCCAAGCGGCCCCTAAGTTTAACCGAATGGAAGCTCCGGAGGAGGAGGGCATGCTCGCGTCACAGTAAGCCGAAGAGGAGCACCTTCCCCGGGCACGGGCGGTGCCAAGCGGCCCCTAAGTTTAACCGAATGGAAGCTCCGGGGGAGGAGGGCGGGTGTGTGTCACAGTTAAGCCGAATTGGAGCACCTCTTCCGCCCGGGCACGAGCGGAGCGCGAAGCTGTCAGTTATGAATGTATAGAAGAATAAATAAATAAATAAATAAAGAATGCCACCTTTCATTTCACAGGGCACACCGGACGGCGTACCAGCAGGTAAAAGTCGGAGTAATTAAATAAATACAAAAAGAATGGCTGGGGAATAAAAAAATAATACGTTTTAATAATAATTTGGTTTTTTTGTTATAACATGAATTTCACTCTCTCTCTCTCTCTCTCTCTCCCCCCGTATATATATATATATATATATATATATATATATATATATATATTTATTATATATATTGTATTTTCTTTTAAGCATTTTTGAAGGTGCGCCGCTACTTCGCGGATTTTCAGTTTCCGCGGGTGGTCTCGGTCCCCATTAACCGCGATAACCGAGGGTTCACTGTACTCCATAAAATTTACAAAAAGCGAGGTGAAACACTCAACCAGGGCTGCTTTTTTGAACATTTCTCGAGGGCCATGGCGAGCCATTTAAAAAAAGCTGCACAACTAACGTATAAAATATTGATAAATTTGCTCTGCCTGATGTGTGTGTCAAGTTTCACGAGTTGTCGTTCATATTTAGAACCTCATAATCAGCGTTGTTTTATTGCCAAAAAGTGCAATGCCACTCCCACAACTTTTCACGAAAAAGGATGAATTTCGTATTGTGACATCCTCATGGCCGAAACAGTCCTCCGAGCATATATGAGGGCGACCTTGTTGAGTTGCACGGAGAAAAACATCCAAGAAAATAACTTGTATTAGCTTTTACCAGTTGGTGGCGCTACTACTACGATGAAAAATAAGTTGGTAGATGTCTTCAGGGCTGAAGTATCCTCAAATGTGTACAACTTCGAGAAGATAGGATCATCTGAGTCATGTTGCCGGAGCTTTTGTTGCCACAAAGTACAATCGGACTTTTCAGCACCGTAATTGCCACGCCTTTTGCCAAAACGTCACAAAACTCGGCAGAGAGTAAGATCATTGTCTTGAGTCTTTTCTGACTAATTTTCAGTCGGATTCGTCAAAAGGGCACCGTGCAGTACGTGAAAATTTAAATAAAAACAAATTTTTGATTCCACTTGGCGGCGCTGTGTGTATAACAAAATAATAACATTAAGATGTCTTCAGGTCGGGACATTTTATTTACAGGTGAATGTTTGGATTTTTAGGAGCATGTGCAGGGGAGTTATTAAGCATTCATTTATTTGTATTAGGTTCATTTTGTCTTCTTATTATTGATATTTGACAGATTCATTAAAAGCAGACAATTATGTTTTCGGTAAAATTTTTTACCTGACATGTTTCGGCGAGTCTTTCGCCTTCTTCAGAGTGTCGCATGATGGTGTCTTGAGACCCGTCTTTATCAGCTGATGTTCCATGAGGGTGTGACTTACCTGTCAAAAAAATGAAAAATCAGAGCAGTAAAAGAACAAGCACAACATGAACATTACAAATCAGCAATCACTGACCACTGCAAAAGGGAAAACCACATCATGGACCGGGAGAAGGGCAGGGTCATCGGCACCGAAGAGAACAAACAACAGCGCTGGATCAGAGAGGCCATTGAGATCTGCAAGCGAGGCATAAAAACCATGAACAGAGACAAGGGAGCCTTCATCCTCTCTACCACCTGGAGCAGCATCTTGGCGGAGTTAACGGACAGCGGGGGGCGTGACTTGCCTTCATTCTTGTGACAGGTAAGTCACGCCCTCATGGAACATCAGCTGATAAAGACGGGCCACAAGACACCATCATGTGACACTCTGAAGAAGGCGAAAGACTTTCGTATTGTGACATCCTCAAGGCCTAAACACTCATCCGAGCAAATATAAGGTAGATTTTGTTAACCTGCCCGGAGAAAAACATCAACGAAAATAATTTGTATTTGTTTTAACCAGTTGGTGGCGCTACCACTGCGATCAAAAATAAGTTGGCAGCCGTCTTCAGGGCCTGAATATCCTCAAATGTGAAAAATTTCGAGAAGATGGATCATCTGAATCATTTTGCAGGAACTTTTGTTGCCACGGAGAATAATCAGACTCTGCGGCACCGTAATAGCCACGCCCTTCGAAGGAAAGTCACAAAAATAGGGATAGAGTAAGATCAATGTCTTGAGTCTTTTCTAGCCAATTTTCAATCGGATTCGTTAAAAGGGCACCGTGCAGTACGTCAAAATGTAAAAAATGATATTGATTGGCGCAAGGTGTATAACTGAATATAAACATATAGATGTCTTCAGGTACCGACTCTTTATGTACATGTGAAGTTTTGGATTTTTAGCAGCATGTGCAAGAGAGTTATTAAGCATTTTGTCCATTGCGGCGAAGGAAATCTTAAGTGAAAACTTCGAAGCCCCGCCCCCGTCATATAGTATTTCGGAAACAAAAAATTTTAGTCCCAGTGTTTGTCCCAGGTCTTAAGATGCTACAGACAGAATTTTAAGGCAATCAGATGAAGCCTTTAGGATCAGGGTGCAAAAGAATGACCCCTGTAAACATGCAAAAAAGGGCAAAAGTCGGACTTTCAAAAATTCATAACTCACTTCCTGTTCATATTAGACGTTAAAATATCAAATTTTTCGCCATGCCCGATGAGACTGCCAAGTTTGGTGAATTTTTGTGCATGTTTCGGGGGACAAAAATGCAATCGAACAATCGGAAAAATAATAATAATAATAACTTCTACAAAAACAATAGGGACTTCGCAGCGGTCGCTGCTCAGGCCCGAATAATAATAATAATAATAATAATAATAAAAGTAATAATATTTTCTACAAAAACAGTAGGGACATCGCAGCCGTCGCAGCTTGGGCCCTAATAACAATTTCTAGAAAAACAATAGGGACCTCGCAGCGGTCACTGCTCGGGCCCTAATAATAAAAATAATAAAAATAATAATAATTTCCACAAAAACAATGGGGACCTCGTAGCGGTCGCTGCTCGGGCCCTAATAATAATTTCTACATAAACAATAGGGACCTCGCCGCGGTCGCTGCTCAGGCCCTAATAATAATAATAATAATAAGAGAAGATAAGATAAGATGTCCTTTCTTAGTCCCACAATGGGGAAATTTGAAAGTAATAATATTTTCTACAAAAACAATAGGGACCTCGCAGCCGTCGCAGCTCGGGCCCTAATAACAATTTCTAGAAAAACAATAGGGACCTCGCAGCGGTCACTGCTCGGGCCCTAATAATAATATTAATAATAATTTCCACAAAAACAATGGGGAACTCGTAGCGGTCGCTGCTCGGGCCCTAATAATAATTTCTACATAAACAATAGGGACCTGGCTGCGGTCGCTGCTCGGGCCCCAATAATAATTTCTACACAAAGTCCATTGTGGTGACCCGCCCCCTTTTAATAAATTCAAAATGGCCGACTTCCTGTAAAACCTAGCTCATTGCTCCAAGAGACTTTTTTGTAGGTCTTGGTCTTATACATACAGTGAACCCTCGCTACTTCGCGGTTCACCTTTCGCGGGTTCAGTGCTTCGCGGGTATAAAAAATATTCGGGGGCATTGTAGTTTCGCCGAGCGGCACGACGGGGCGCTGGAGCGGTTAGACGGCCGGCGTGCGCCGAAGAAGAGCGTGGGCGAAGAGGAGAGTGGACGAAGAAGAGCACGTTCCCCCGGACACGATCGGTGGCGACGTTTCGCGCGGTTCGGACCGTACCAGAGCTCCGGCCGGCGTGCGTGGCAGTTAAGCCGTAGAGGAGCACCTTCCCCGGGCACGGGCGGTGCCAAGCGGCCCCTAAGTTTAACCGAATGGAAGCTCCGGAGGAGGAGGGCATGCTCGCGTCACAGTAAGCCGAAGAGGAGCACCTTCCCCGGGCACGGGCGGTTCCAAGCGGCCCCTAAGTTTAACCGAATGGAAGCTCCGGAGGAGGAGGGCATGCTCGCGACACAGTAAGCCGAAGAGGAGCACCTTCCCCGGGCACGGGCGGTGCCAAGCGGCCCCTAAGTTTAACCGAATGGAAGCTCCGGGGGAGGAGGGTGGGCGTGTGTCACAGTTAAGCCGAATTGGAGCACCTCTTCCGCCCGGGCACGAGCGGAGCGCGAAGCTGTCAGTTATGAATGAATAAATGAATAAATAAATAAATAAATAAAGAATGGCACCTTTCATTTCACAGGGCACACCAGACGGCGTACCAGCAGGTAAAAGTCTGAGTAATTAAATAAATACAAAAAGAATGGCTGGGGAATAAAAAAATAATACGTTTTAATAATAATTTGTTTTTTTTGTTATAACATGAATTTCACTCTCTCTCTCCCCGTGTGTATATATATATATATATATATATATATATATATATATATATATATATATATATTGTATTTTTTTTTAAGCATTTTTGAAGGTGCGCCGCTACTTCGCGGATTTTCAGTTTTCGCGGGTGGTCTCGGTCCCCATTAACCGCAATAACCGAGGGTTCACTGTACTCCATAAAATTTACAAAAAGCGAGGTGAAACACTCAACCAGGGCTGCTCTGCATGTTGTGCTGGGCCACCTGGAACAACAGCGGAGCTATGCAAGGATGCTCTTTGTGGACTACAGCTCGGCATTCAACACGATCATCCCAGACATCCTCGTCGCCAAACTGGACACTCTCGGCCTCCGTGCCCTCACACGCATCTGGATTAAGGACTTTCTGACCAACAGACCCCAGACTGTGTTGCTCGGCCCCTACACGTCCTCCACCCTCATGCTGAGCACCGGTTCCCCCCAAGGATGCGTGCTGAGCCCTCTCCTGTACGCCCTCTACACCTACGACTGCAGCCCGGCCCACGGCAACAACACCATCGTCAAGTTTGCTGACGACACGACAGTGGTCGGTCTGATCTCGGAAGGTGACGAGACAGCCTACAGAGAGGAGGTAGGGAGACTGACAACTTGGTGCAAGGAGAACAGACTGCACCTTAACTCTGCTAAAACAAAGGAGATTGTCGTCGACTTCAGGAGGAACAAGACGCTGCCGCCCCCCCTCTGCATCGAAGGCGTGTGTGTGGAGAGGGTCCACACGTTCAAGTTCCTGGGAGTACAGATCTCCGATGACCTTTCTTGGAGTCACAACACCACAGCAGTGGTAAAGAAGGTCCGCCAACGTCTGCACTTCCTGAGAGTCCTCAGGAAATTCAACCTGGACAGGAAGCTGCTGCTGGCCTTCTACCACTCGTCCATCGAGAGCCTGCTGACGTACTGTGTCTCCACCTGGTACAGCGGCTGCACTGAGGCGGACAGAGTGAGGCTCCAGAGGACAGTCAAAACAGCGCAAAGGATTATTGGCTGCCCTCTCCCCTCGCTGTCGGACATCTACACCGCCCGGTGCCTCAGAAGGGCTCTCAACATCGTCAAAGACAATACCCACCCAAACTCACACCTGTTCGACCTGTTGCCCTCTGGCAGGCGCTACAGATGCATCAAATCAAGGACCAATAGACTGAGAAACAGTTTCTTTCCGAGAGCCATCTCCATACTGAACTCTCACACACACACACGAGACCACCCTAACCTTGCAAAACAGCATTGTGATGTGTTTCTATATGCCCTATTTAGTACTGAATTCCATTGCACTGTCTTATTTATTTATCTAATTTATATATTGTCTGTATTATTGTTGTATTGCACTGGAGAGGGGAGCCCTCTAATCTCGTTGCACACTTGAGTACAATGACAATAAAGGGATTTCTATTTCTATTCTATTCTTTTTTTAACTTTTCTCGAGGGCCATGGCGAGCCATTTCAAAAAAGCTGCACAACTAACGTATAAAATATTGATAAATTTGCTCTGCCTGATGTGTGTGTAGTTTCACGAGTTGTCGTTCATATTTAGAACCTCATAATCAGCGTTGTTTTATTGCCGAACAGTGCAATGCCACTCCCACAACTTTTCACGAAAAAGGATGAATTTCGTATTGTGACATCCTCATGGCCGAAACAGTCATCCGAGCATATATGAGGGCGACCTTGTTGAGTTGCACGGAGAAAAACATCCAAGAAAATAACTTGTATTAGCTTTTACCAGTTGGTGGCGCTACTACTACGATGAAAAATAAGTTGGTAGATGTCTTCAGGGCTGAAGTATCCTCAAATGTGTACAACTTCGAGAAGATAGGATCATCTGAGTCATGTTGCCGGAGCTTTTGTTGCCACAAAGTACAATCGGATTTTTCAGCACCGTAATAGCCACGCCTTTTGCCAAAACGTCACAAAATTCGGCAGAGAGTAAGATCATTGTCTTGAGTCTTTTCTGACTAATTTTCAGTCGGATTCGTCAAAAGGGCACCGTGCAGTACGTGAAAATTAAAATAAAAACAAATTTTTGATTCCACTTGGCGGCGCTGTGTGTATAACAAAATAATAACATTAAGATGTCTTCAGGTCGGGACGTTTTATTTACAGGTGAAGGTTTGGATTTTTAGGAGCATGTGCAGGGGCGTTATTAAGCATTCATTTATTTGTATTAGGTTCATTTTGTCTTCTTATTATTGATATTTGACTGATTCATTAAAAGCAGACAATTATGTTTTAGGTTAATTTTTTTACCTGACATGTTTCGGCGAGTCTTTCGCCTTCTTCAGAGTGTCGCATGATGGTGTCTTGAGACCCGTCTTTATCAGCTGATGTTCCATGAGGGTGTGACTTACCTGTCAAAAAAATGAAAAATCAGAGCAGTAAAAGAACAAGCACAACATGAACATTACAAATCAGCAATCACTGACCACTGCAAAAGGGAAAACCACATCATGGACCGGGAGAAGGGCAGGGTCATCCGCACCGAAGAGAACAAACAACAGCGCTGGATCAGAGAGGCCATTGAGATCTGCAAGCGAGGCATAAAAACCATGAACAGAGACAAGGGAGCCTTCATCCTCTCTACCACCTGGAGCAGCATCTTGGCGGAGTGAACGGACAGCGGGGGCGTGACTTGCCTTCATTCTTGTGACAGGTAAGTCACGCCCTCATGGAACATCAGCTGATAAAGACGGGCCACAAGACACCATCATGTGACACTCTGAAGAAGGCGAAAGACTTTCGTATTGTGACATCCTCAAGGCCTAAACACTCATCCGATCAAAAATAAGTTGGCAGCCGTCTTCAGGGCCTGAATATCCTCAAATGTGAAAAATTTCGAGAAGATGGATCATCTGAATCATTTTGCAGGAACTTTTGTTGCCACGGAGAATAATCAGACTCTGCGGCACCGTAATAGCCACGCCCTTCGAAGGAAAGTCACAAAAATAGGGATAGAGTAAGATCAATGTCTTGAGTCTTTTCTAGCCAATTTTCAATCGGATTCGTTAAAAGGGCACCGTGCAGGACGTCAAAATGTAAAAAATGATATTGATTGGCGCAAGGTGTATAACAGAATATAAACATATAGATGTCTTCAGGTACCGACTCTTTATGTACATGTGAAGTTTTGGATTTTTAGCAGCATGTGCAAGAGAGTTATTAAGCATTTTGTCCATTGCGGCGAAGGAAATCTTAAGTGAAAACTTCGAAGCCCCGCCCCCGTCATATAGTATTTTGGAAACAAAAAATTTTAGCCCCAGTGTTTGTCCCAGGTCTTAAGATGCTACAGACAGAATTTTAAGGCAATCAGATGAAGCCTTTAGGATCAGGGTGCAAAAGAATGACCCCTGTAAACATGCAAAAAAGGGCAAAAGTCGGACTTTCAAAAATTCATAACTCACTTCCTGTTCATATTAGACGTTTAAAATATCAAATTTCTCGCCATGCCCGATGAGACTGCCAAGTTTGGTGAGTTTTTGTGCATGTTTCGGGGGTCAAAAATGCAATCGAACAATCGGAAAAATAATAATAATAATAATTTCTACAAAAACAACAGGGACTTCGCAGTGGTCGCTGCTCAGGCCCTAATAATAATAATAATAATAATAATAAAAATAATAATATTTTCTACAAAAACAATAGGGACCTCGCAGCCGTCGCAGCTCGGGCCCTAATAACAATTTCTAGAAAAACAATAGGGACCTCGCAGCGGTCACTGCTCGGGCCCTAATAATAATAATAATAATAATTTCCACAAAAACAATGGGGACCTCGTAGCGGTCGCTGCTCGGGCCCTAATAATAATTTCTACAAAAACAATAGGGACATCGCCGCGGTCGCTGCTCGGGCCCCAATAATAATTTCTACACAAAGTCCATTGTGGTGACCCGCCCCCTTTTAAGTCAATTCAAAATGGCCGACTTCCTGTAAAACCTAGCTCATTGCTCCAAGAGACTTTTTTGTAGGTCTTGGTCTTATACATACAGTGAACCCTCGCTACTTGGCGGTTCACCTTTCGCGGGTTCAGTGCTTCGCGGGTCTAAAAAATATTCGGGGGCATTATAGTTTCGCCGAGCGGCACGACGGGGCGCTGGAGCGGTTAGACGGCCGGTGTGCGCCGAAGAAGAGCGTGGGCGAAGAGGAGAGTGGACGAAGAAGAGCACGTTCCCCCGGACACGATCGGTGGCGACGTTTCGCGCGGTTCGGACAGTACCAGAGCTCCGGCCGGCGTGCGTGGCAGTTAAGCCGTAGAGGAGAACCTTCCCAGGGCACGGGCGGTGCCAAGCGGCCCCTACGTTTAACCGAATGGAAGCTCCGGAGGAGGAGGGCATGCTCGCGTCACAGTAAGCCGAAGAGGAGCACCTTCCCCGGGCACGGGCGGTTCCAAGCGGCCCCTAAGTTTAACCGAATGGAAGCTCCGGAGGAGGAGGGCATGCTCGCGTCACAGTAAGCCGAAGAGGAGCACCTTCCCCGGGCACGGGCGGTGCCAAGCGGCCCCTAAGTTTAACCGAATGGAAGCTCCGGGGGAGGAGGGCGGGTGTGTGTCACAGTTAAGCCGAATTGGAGCACCTCTTCCGCCCGGGCACGAGCGGAGCGCGAAGCTGTCAGTTATGAATGTATAGAAGAATAAATAAATAAATAAATAAAGAATGCCACCTTTCATTTCACAGGGCACACCGGACGGCGTACCAGCAGGTAAAAGTCGGAGTAATTAAATAAATACAAAAAGAATGGCTGGGGAATAAAAAAATAATACGTTTTAATAATAATTTGGTTTTTTTGTTATAACATGAATTTCACTCTCTCTCTCTCTCTCTCTCTCCCCCGTATATATATATATATATATATATATATATATATATATATATATATATATATATATATATATATTATTATATATATTGTATTTTCTTTTAAGCATTTTTGAAGGTGCGCCGCTACTTCGCGGATTTTCAGTTTCCGCGGGTGGTCTCGGTCCCCATTAACCGCGATAACCGAGGGTTCACTGTACTCCATAAAATTTACAAAAAGCGAGGTGAAACACTCAACCAGGGCTGCTTTTTTGAACATTTCTCGAGGGCCATGGCGAGCCATTTAAAAAAAGCTGCACAACTAACGTATAAAATATTGATAAATTTGCTCTGCCTGATGTGTGTGTCAAGTTTCACGAGTTGTCGTTCATATTTAGAACCTCATAATCAGCGTTGTTTTATTGCCAAAAAGTGCAATGCCACTCCCACAACTTTTCACGAAAAAGGATGAATTTCGTATTGTGACATCCTCATGGCCGAAACAGTCCTCCGAGCATATATGAGGGCGACCTTGTTGAGTTGCACGGAGAAAAACATCCAAGAAAATAACTTGTATTAGCTTTTACCAGTTGGTGGCGCTACTACTACGATGAAAAATAAGTTGGTAGATGTCTTCAGGGCTGAAGTATCCTCAAATGTGTACAACTTCGAGAAGATAGGATCATCTGAGTCATGTTGCCGGAGCTTTTGTTGCCACAAAGTACAATCGGACTTTTCAGCACCGTAATTGCCACGCCTTTTGCCAAAACGTCACAAAACTCGGCAGAGAGTAAGATCATTGTCTTGAGTCTTTTCTGACTAATTTTCAGTCGGATTCGTCAAAAGGGCACCGTGCAGTACGTGAAAATTTAAATAAAAACAAATTTTTGATTCCACTTGGCGGCGCTGTGTGTATAACAAAATAATAACATTAAGATGTCTTCAGGTCGGGACATTTTATTTACAGGTGAATGTTTGGATTTTTAGGAGCATGTGCAGGGGAGTTATTAAGCATTCATTTATTTGTATTAGGTTCATTTTGTCTTCTTATTATTGATATTTGACAGATTCATTAAAAGCAGACAATTATGTTTTCGGTAAAATTTTTTACCTGACATGTTTCGGCGAGTCTTTCGCCTTCTTCAGAGTGTCGCATGATGGTGTCTTGAGACCCGTCTTTATCAGCTGATGTTCCATGAGGGTGTGACTTACCTGTCAAAAAAATGAAAAATCAGAGCAGTAAAAGAACAAGCACAACATGAACATTACAAATCAGCAATCACTGACCACTGCAAAAGGGAAAACCACATCATGGACCGGGAGAAGGGCAGGGTCATCGGCACCGAAGAGAACAAACAACAGCGCTGGATCAGAGAGGCCATTGAGATCTGCAAGCGAGGCATAAAAACCATGAACAGAGACAAGGGAGCCTTCATCCTCTCTACCACCTGGAGCAGCATCTTGGCGGAGTTAACGGACAGCGGGGGGCGTGACTTGCCTTCATTCTTGTGACAGGTAAGTCACGCCCTCATGGAACATCAGCTGATAAAGACGGGCCACAAGACACCATCATGTGACACTCTGAAGAAGGCGAAAGACTTTCGTATTGTGACATCCTCAAGGCCTAAACACTCATCCGAGCAAATATAAGGTAGATTTTGTTAACCTGCCCGGAGAAAAACATCAACGAAAATAATTTGTATTTGTTTTAACCAGTTGGTGGCGCTACCACTGCGATCAAAAATAAGTTGGCAGCCGTCTTCAGGGCCTGAATATCCTCAAATGTGAAAAATTTCGAGAAGATGGATCATCTGAATCATTTTGCAGGAACTTTTGTTGCCACGGAGAATAATCAGACTCTGCGGCACCGTAATAGCCACGCCCTTCGAAGGAAAGTCACAAAAATAGGGATAGAGTAAGATCAATGTCTTGAGTCTTTTCTAGCCAATTTTCAATCGGATTCGTTAAAAGGGCACCGTGCAGTACGTCAAAATGTAAAAAATGATATTGATTGGCGCAAGGTGTATAACTGAATATAAACATATAGATGTCTTCAGGTACCGACTCTTTATGTACATGTGAAGTTTTGGATTTTTAGCAGCATGTGCAAGAGAGTTATTAAGCATTTTGTCCATTGCGGCGAAGGAAATCTTAAGTGAAAACTTCGAAGCCCCGCCCCCGTCATATAGTATTTCGGAAACAAAAAATTTTAGTCCCAGTGTTTGTCCCAGGTCTTAAGATGCTACAGACAGAATTTTAAGGCAATCAGATGAAGCCTTTAGGATCAGGGTGCAAAAGAATGACCCCTGTAAACATGCAAAAAAGGGCAAAAGTCGGACTTTCAAAAATTCATAACTCACTTCCTGTTCATATTAGACGTTAAAATATCAAATTTTTCGCCATGCCCGATGAGACTGCCAAGTTTGGTGAATTTTTGTGCATGTTTCGGGGGACAAAAATGCAATCGAACAATCGGAAAAATAATAATAATAATAACTTCTACAAAAACAATAGGGACTTCGCAGCGGTCGCTGCTCAGGCCCGAATAATAATAATAATAATAATAATAATAAAAGTAATAATATTTTCTACAAAAACAGTAGGGACATCGCAGCCGTCGCTGCTCGGGCCCTAATAATAATTTCTACATAAACAATAGGGACCTCGCAGCGGTCACTGCTCGGGCCCTAATAATAAAAATAATAAAAATAATAATAATTTCCACAAAAACAATGGGGACCTCGTAGCGGTCGCTGCTCGGGCCCCAATAATAATTTCTACACAAAGTCCATTGTGGTGACCCGCCCCTTTTAAGTAAATTCAAAATGGCCGACTTCCTGTAAAACCTAGCTCATTGCTCCAAGAGACTTTTTTGTAGGTCTTGGTCTTATACATACGGTGAACCCTCGCTACTTCGCGGTTCACCTTTCGCGGGTTCAGTGCTTCGCGGGTATAAAAAATATTCGGGGGCATTGTAGTTTCGCCGAGCGGCACGACGGGCGCTGGAGCGGTTAGACGGACGGCGTGCGCCGAAGAAGAGCGTGGGCGAAGAGGAGAGTGGACGAAGAAGAGCACGTTCCCCCGGACACGATCGGTGGCGACGTTTCGCGCGGTTCGGACCGTACCAGAGCTCCGCCCGGCGTGCGTGGCAGTTAAGCCGTAGAGGAGCACCTTCCCCGGGCACGGGCGGTGCCAAGCGGCCCCTAAGTTTAACCGAATGGAAGCTCCGGAGGAGGAGGGCATGCTCGCGTCACAGTAAGCCAAAGAGGAGCACCTTCCCCGGGCACGGGCGGTTCCAAGCGGCCCCTAAGTTTAACCGAATGGAAGCTCCGGAGGAGGCGGGCATGCTCGCGTCACAGTAAGCCGAAGAGGAGCACCTTCCCCGGGCACGGGCGGTGCCAAGCGGCCCCTAAGTTTAACCGAATGGAAGCTCCGGGGCAGGAGGGCGGGCGTGTGTCACAGTAAAGCCGAATTGGAACACCTCTTCCGCCCGGGCACGAACGGAGCGCGAAGCTGTCAGTTATGAATGAATAAATGAATAAATAAATAAATAAAGAAAGAATGCCACCTTTCATTTCACAGGGCACACCGGACGGCGTACCAGCAGGTAAAAGTCGGAGTAATTAAATAAATACAAAAAGAATGGCTGGGGAATAAAAAAATAATACGTTTTAATAATAATTTGGTTTTTTTGTTATAACATGAATTTCACTCTCTCTCTCTGTCTATATATATATTTATTATATATATTGTATTTTTTTTTAAGCATTTTTGAAGGTGCGCCGCTACTTCGCGGATTTTCAGTTTTCGCGGGTGGTCTCTGTCCCCATTAACCGCGATAACCGAGGGTTCACTGTACTCCATAAAATTTACAAAAAGCAAGATGAAACACTCAACCAGGGCTGCTTTTTTTAACATTTCTCGAGGGCCATGGCGAGCCATTTCAAAAAAGCTGCACAACTAACGTATAAAATATTGATAAATTTGCTCTGCCTGATGTGTGTGTAAAGTTTCACGAGTTGTCGTTCATATTTAGAACCTCATAATCAGCGTTGTTTTATTGCCGAACAGTGCAATGCCACTCCCACAACTTTTCACGAAAAAGGATGAATTTCGTATTGTGACATCCTCATGGCCGAAACAGTCCTCCGAGCATATATGAGGGCGACCTTGTTGAGTTGCACGGAGAAAAACATCCAAGAAAATAACTTGTATTAGCTTATACCAGTTGGTGGCGCTACTACTACGATGAAAAATAAGTTGGTAGATGTCTTCAGGGCTGAAGTATCCTCAAATGTGTACAACTTCGAGAAGATAGGATCATCTGAGTCATGTTGTCGGAGCTTTTGTTGCCACAGAGTACAATCTGACTTTTCAGCACCGTAATAGCCACGCCTTTTGCCAAAACGTCACAAAATTCGGCAGAGAGTAAGATCATTGTCTTGAGTCTTTTCTGACTAATTTTCAGTCGGATTCGTCAAAAGGGCACCGTGCAGTATGTGAAAATTAAAATAAAAACACATTTTTGATTCCACTTGGCGGCGCTGTGTGTATAACAAAATAATAACATTAAGATGTCTTCAGGTCGGGACGTTTTATTTACAGGTGAAGGTTTGGATTTTTAGGAGCATGTGCAGGGGAGTTATTAAGCATTCATTTATTTGTATTAGGTTCATTTTGTCTTCTTATTATTGATATTTGACTGATTCATTAAAAGCAGACAATTATGTTTTAGGTTAATTTTTTACCTGACATGTTTCGGCGAGTCTTTCGCCTTCTTCAGAGTGTCGCATGATGGTGTCTTGAGACCCGTCTTTACCAGCTGATGTTCCATGAGGGTGTGACTTACCTGTCAAAAAAATTAAAAATCAGAGCAGTAAAAGAACAAGCACAACATGAACATTACAAATCAGCAATCACTGACCACTGCAAAAGGGAAAACCACATCATGGACTGGGAGAAGGGCAGGGTCATCCGCACCGAAGAGAACAAACAACAGCGCTGGATCAGAGAGGCCATTGAGATCTGCAAGCGAGGCATAAAAACCATGAACAGAGACAAGGGAGCCTTCATCCTCTCTACCACCTGGAGCAGCATCTTGGCAGAGTGAACGGACAGCGGGGGGCGTGACTTGCCTTCATTCTTGTGACAGGTAAGTCACGCCCTCATGGAACATCAGCTGATAAAGACGGGTCACAAGACACCATCATGTGACACTCTGAAGAAGGCGAAAGACTTTCGTATTGTGACATCCTCAAGGCCTAAACACTCATCCGAGCAAATATAAGGTAGATTTTGTTAACCTGCCCGGAGAAAAACATCAACGAAAATAATTTGTATTTGTTTTAACCAGTTGGTGGCGCTACCACTGCGATCAAAAATAAGTTGGCAGCCGTCTTCAGGGCCTGAATATCCTCAAATGTGAAAAATTTCGAGAAGATGGATCATCTGAATCATTTTGCAGGAACTTTTGTTGCCACGGAGATTAATCAGACTCTGCGGCACCGTAATAGCCACGCCCTTCGAAGGAATGTCACAAAAATAGGGATAGAGTAAGATCAATGTCTTGAGTCTTTTCTAGCCAATTTTCAATCGGATTCGTTAAAAGGGCACCGTGCAGTACGTCAAAATGTAAAAAATGATATTGATTGGCGCAAGGTGTATAACTGAATATAAACATATAGATGTCTTCAGGTACCGACTCTTTATGTACATGTGAAGTTTTGGATTTTTAGCTGCATGTGCAGGAGAGTTATTAAGCATTTTGTCCATTGCGGCGAAGGAAATCTTAAGTGAAAACTTCGAAGCCCCGCCCCCGTTCATATAGTATTTCGGAAACAAAAAATTTTAGCCCCAGTGTTTGTCCCAGGTCTTAAGATGCTAGAGACAGAATTTTAAGGCAATCAGATGAAGCCTTTAGGATCAGGGTGCAAAAGAATGACCCCTGTAAACATGCAAAAAAGGGCAAAAGTCGGACTTTCAAAAATTCATAACTCACTTCCTGTTCATATTAGACGTTAAAATATCAAATTTTTCGCCATGCCCGATGAGACTGCCAAGTTTGGTGAATTTTTGTGCATGTTTCGGGGGTCAAAAATGCGATCGAACAATCGGAAAAATAATAATAAGAATAATTTCTACAAAAACAATAGGGACTTCGCAGCGGTCGCTGCTCAGGCCCTAATAATAATAATAAGAAGAAGAGAAGATAAGATAAGATGTCCTTTATTAGTCCCACAATGGGGAAATTTGAAAGTAATAATATTTTCTACAAAAACAATAGGGACCTCGCAGCCGTCGCAGCTCGGGCCCTAATAACAATTTCTAGAAAAACAATAGGGACCTCGCAGCGGTCACTGCTCGGGCCCTAATAATAATAATAATAATAATTTCCACAAAAACAATGGGGACCTCGTAGCGGTCGCTGCTCGGGCCCTAATAATAATTTCTACATAAACAATAGGGACCTCGCCGCGGTCGCTGCTCGGGCCCCAATAATAATTTCTACACAAAGTCCATTGTGGTGACCCGCCCCCTTTTAATAAATTCAAAATGGCCGACTTCCTGTAAAACCTAGCTCATTGCTCCAAGAGACTTTTTTGTAGGTCTTGGTCTTATACATACAGTGAACCCTCGCTACTTCGCGGTTCACCTTTCGCGGGTTCAGTGCTTCGCGGGTATAAAAAATATTCGGGGGCATTGTAGTTTCGCCGAGCGGCACGACGGGGCGCTGGAGCGGTTAGACGGCCGGCGTGCGCCGAAGAAGAGCGTGGGCGAAGAGGAGAGTGGACGAAGAAGAGCACGTTCCCCCGGACACGATCGGTGGCGACGTTTCGCGCGGTTCGGACCGTACCAGAGCTCCGGCCGGCGTGCGTGGCAGTTAAGCCGTAGAGGAGCACCTTCCCCGGGCACGGGCGGTGCCAAGCGGCCCCTAAGTTTAACCGAATGGAAGCTCCGGAGGAGGAGGGCATGCTCGCGTCACAGTAAGCCGAAGAGGAGCACCTTCCCCGGGCACGGGCGGTGCCAAGCGGCCCCTAAGTTTAACCGAATGGAAGCTCCGGGGGAGGAGGGTGGGCGTGTTTCACAGTTAAGCCGAATTGGAGCACCTCTTCCGCCCGGGCACGAGCGGAGCGCGAAGCTGTCAGTTATGAATGAATAAATGAATAAATAAATAAATAAATAAAGAATGGCACCTTTCATTTCACAGGGCACACCAGACGGCGTACCAGCAGGTAAAAGTCTGAGTAATTAAATAAATACAAAAAGAATGGCTGGGGAATAAAAAAATAATACGTTTTAATAATAATTTGTTTTTTTTGTTATAACATGAATTTCACTCTCTCTCTCCCCGTATATATATATATATATATATATATATATATATATTGTATTTTTTTTTAAAGCATTTTTGAAGGTGCGCCGCTACTTCGCGGATTTTCAGTTTTCGCCGGTGGTCTCGGTCCCCATTAACCGCGATAACCGAGGGTTCACTGTACTCCATAAAATTTACAAAAAGCGAGGTGAAACACTCAACCAGGGCTGCTCTGCATGTTGTGCTGGGCCACCTGGAACAACAGCGGAGCTATGCAAGGATGCTCTTTGTGGACTACAGCTCGGCATTCAACACGATCATCCCAGACATCCTCGTCGCCAAACTGGACACTCTCGGCCTCCCTGCCCTCACACGCATCTGGATTAAGGACTTTCTGACCAACAGACCCCAGACTGTGTTGCTCGGCCCCTACACGTCCTCCACCCTCATGCTGAGCACCGGTTCCCCCCAAGGATGCGTGCTGAGCCCTCTCCTGTACGCCCTCTACACCTACGACTGCAGCCCGGCCCACGGCAACAACACCATCGTCAAGTTTGCTGACGACACGACAGTGGTCGGTCTGATCTCGGAAGGTGACGAGTCAGCCTACAGAGAGGAGGTAGGGAGACTGACAACTTGGTGCAAGGACAACAGACTGCACCTTAACTCTGCTAAAACAAAGGAGATTGTCGTCGACTTCAGGAGGAACAAGACGCTGCCGCCCCCCCTCTGCATCGAAGGCGTGTGTGTGGAGAGGGTCCACACGTTCAAGTTCCTGGGAGTACAGATCTCCGATGACCTTTCTTGGAGTCACAACACCACAGCAGTGGTAAAGAAGGTCCGCCAACGTCTGCACTTCCTGAGAGTCCTCAGGAAATTCAACCTGGACAGGAAGCTGCTGCTGGCCTTCTACCACTCGTCCATCGAGAGCCTGCTGACGTACTGTGTCTCCACCTGGTACAGCGGCTGCACTGAGGCGGACAGAGTGAGGCTCCAGAGGACAGTCAAAACAGCGCAAAGGATTATTGGCTGCCCTCTCCCCTCGCTGTCGGACATCTACACCGCCCGGTGCCTCAGAAGGGCTCTCAACATCGTCAAAGACAATACCCACCCAAACTCACACCTGTTCGACCTGTTGCCCTCTGGCAGGCGCTACAGATGCATCAAATCAAGGACCAATAGACTGAGAAACAGTTTCTTTCCGAGAGCCATCTCCATACTGAACTCTCACACACACACACGAGACCACCCTAACCTTGCAAAACAGCATTGTGATGTGTTTCTATATGCCCTATTCAGTACTGAATTCCATTGCACTGTCTTATTTATTTATCTAATTTATATATTGTCTGTATTATTGTTGTATTGCACTGGAGAGGGGAGCCCTCTAATCTCGTTGCACACTTGAGTACAATGACAATAAAGGGATTTCTATTTCTATTCTATTCTTTTTTTAACTTTTCTCGAGGGCCATGGCGAGCCATTTCAAAAAAGCTGCACAACTAACGTATAAAATATTGATAAATTTGCTCTGCCTGATGTGTGTGTAAAGTTTCACGAGTTGTCGTTCATATTTAGAACCTCATAATCAGCGTTGTTTTATTGCCGAACAGTGCAATGCCACTACCACAACTTTTCACGAAAAAGGATGAATTTCGTATTGTGACATCCTCATGGCCGAAACAGTCATCCGAGCATATATGAGGGCGACCTTGTTGAGTTGCACGGAGAAAAACATCCAAGAAAATAACTTGTATTAGCTTTTACCAGTTGGTGGCGCTACTACTACGATGAAAAATAAGTTGGTAGATGTCTTCAGGGCTGAAGTATCCTCAAATGTGTACAACTTCGAGAAGATAGGATCATCTGAGTCATGTTGCCGGAGCTTTTGTTGCCACAAAGTACAATCGGATTTTTCAGCACCGTAATAGCCACGCCTTTTGCCAAAACGTCACAAAATTCGGCAGAGAGTAAGATCATTGTCTTGAGTCTTTTCTGACTAATTTTCAGTCGGATTCGTCAAAAGGGCACCGTGCAGTACGTGAAAATTAAAATAAAAACAAATTTTTGATTCCACTTGGCGGCACTGTGTGTATAACAAAATAATAACATTAAGATGTCTTCAGGTCGGGACGTTTTATTTACAGGTGAAGGTTTGGATTTTTAAGAGCATGTGCAGGGGCGTTATTAAGCATTCATTTATTTGTATTAGGTTCATTTTGTCTTCTTATTATTGATATTTGACTGATTCATTAAAAGCAGACAATTATGTTTTAGGTTAATTTTTTACCTGACATGTTTCGGCGAGTCTTTCGCCTTCTTCAGAGTGCCGCATGATGGTGTCTTGAGACCCGTCTTTATCAGCTGATGTTCCATGAGGGTGTGACTTACCTGTCAAAAAAATGAAAAATCAGAGCAGTAAAAGAACAAGCACAACATGAACATTACAAATCAGCAATCACTGACCACTGCAAAAGGGAAAACCACATCATGGACCGGGAGAAGGGCAGGGTCATCCGCACCGAAGAGAACAAACAACAGCGCTGGATCAGAGAGGCCATTGAGATCTGCAAGCGAGGCATAAAAACCATGAACAGAGACAAGGGAGCCTTCATCCTCTCTACCACCTGGAGCAGCATCTTGGCGGAGTGAACGGACAGCGGGGGGCGTGACTTGCCTTCATTTTTGTGACAGGTAAGTCACGCCCTCATGGAACATCAGCTGATAAAGACGGGCCACAAGACACCATCATGTGACACTCTGAAGAAGGCGAAAGACTTTCGTAATGTGACATCCTCAAGGCCTAAACACTCATCCGATCAAAAATAAGTTGGCAGCCGTCTTCAGGGCCTGAATATCCTCAAATGTGAAAAATTTCGAGAAGATGGATCATCTGAATCATTTTGCAGGAACTTTTGTTGCCACGGAGATTAATCAGACTCTGCGGCACCGTAATAGCCACGCCCTTCGAAGGAAAGTCACAAAAATAGGGATAGAGTAAGATCAATGTCTTGAGTCTTTTCTAGCCAATTTTCAATCGGATTCGTGAAAAGGGCACCGTGCAGTACGTCAAAATGTAAAAAATGATATTGATTGGCGCAAGGTGTATAACTGAATATAAACATATAGATGTCTTCAGGTACCGACTCTTTATGTACATGTGAAGTTTTGGATTTTTAGCAGCATGTGCAGGAGAGTTATTAAGCATTTTGTCCATTGCGGCGAAGGAAATCTTAAGTGAAAACTTCGAAGCCCCGCCCCCGTTCATATAGTATTTCGGAAACAAAAAATTTTAGCCCCAGTGTTTGTCCCAGGTCTTAAGATGCTACAGACAGAATTTTAAGGCAATCAGATGAAGCCTTTAGGATCAGGGTGCAAAAGAATGACCCCTGTAAACATGCAAAAAAGGGCAAAAGTCGGACTTTCAAAAATTCATAACTCACTTCCTGTTCATATTAGACGTTAAAATATCAAATTTTTCGCCATGCCCGATGAGACTGCCAAGTTTGGTGAATTTTTGTGCATGTTTCGGGGGGTCAAAAATGCGATCGAACAATCGGAAAAATAATGATAATAATAATTTCTACAAAAACAATAGGGACTTCGCAGCGGTCGCTGCTCAGGCCCTAATAATAATAATAATAATAAAAGTAATAATATTTTCTACAAAAACAATAGGGACCTCGCAGCCGTCGCAGCTCGGGCCCTAATAACAATTTCTAGAAAAACAATAGGGACCTCGCAGCGGTCACTGCTCGGGCCCTAATAATAATAATAATAATAATTTCCACAAAAACAATGGGGACCTCGTAGCGGTCGCTGCTCGGGCCCTCATAATAATTTCTACAAAAACAATAGGGACCTCGCCGCGGTCGCTGCTCGGGCCCCAATAATAATTTCTACACAAAGTCCATTGTGGTGACCCGCCCCCTTTTAAGTAAATTCAAAATGGCCGACTTCCTGTAAAACCTAGCTCATTGCTCCAAGAGACTTTTTTGTAGGTCTTGGTCTTATACATACAGTGAACCCTCGCTACTTGGCGGTTCACCTTTCGCGGGTTCAGTGCTTCGCGGGTCTAAAAAATATTCGGGGGCATTGTAGTTTCGCCGAGCGGCACGACGGGGCGCTGGAGCGGTTAGACGGCCGGTGTGCGCCGAAGAAGAGCGTGGGCGAAGAGGAGAGTGGACGAAGAAGAGCACGTTCCCCCGGACACGATCGGTGGCGACGTTTCGCGCGGTTCGGACAGTACCAGAGCTCCGGCCGGCGTGCGTGGCAGTTAAGCCGTAGAGGAGAACCTTCCCCGGGCACGGGCGGTGCCAAGCGGCCCCTAAGTTTAACCGAATGGAAGCTCCGGGGGAGGAGGGCGGGTGTGTGTCACAGTTAAGCCGAATTGGAGCACCTCTTCCGCCCGGGCACGAGCGGAGCGCGAAGCTGTCAGTTATGAATGTATAAAAGAATAAATAAATAAATAAATAAAGAATGCCACCTTTCATTTCACAGGGCACACCGGACGGCGTACCAGCAGGTAAAAGTCGGAGTAATTAAATAAATACAAAAAGAATGGCTGGGGAATAAAAAAATAATACGTTTTAATAATAATTTGGTTTTTTTGTTATAACATGAATTTCACTCTCTCTCTCCCCGTATATATGTATATATATATATATATATATATATATACATATATTTCTATATTTATTATATATATTGTATATTTTTTTAAGCATTTTTGAAGGTGCGCCGCTACTTCGCGGATTTTCAGTTTCCGCGGGTGGTCTCTGTCCCCATTAACCGCGATAACCGAGGATTCACTGTACTCCATAAAATTTACAAAAAGCGAGGTGAAACACTCAACCAGGGCTGCTTTTTTTAACATTTCTCGAGGGCCATGGCGAGCCATTTCAAAAAAGCTGCACAACTAACGTATAAAATATTGATAAATTTGCTCGGCCTGATGTGTGTGTAAAGTTTCACGAGTTGTCGTTCATATTTAGAACCTCATAATCAGCGTTGTTTTATTGCCGAACAGTGCAATGCCACTCCCACAACTTTACACGAAAAAGGACGAATTTCGTATTGTGACATCCTCATGGCCGAAACAGTCATCCGAGCATATATGAGGGCGACCTTGTTGAGTTGCACGGAGAAAAACATCCAAGAAAATAACTTGTATTAGCTTTTACCAGTTGGTGGCGGTACTACTACGATGAAAAATAAGTTGGTAGATGTCTTCAGGGCTGAAGTATCCTCAAATGTGTACGACTTCGAGAAGATAGGATCATCTGAGTCATGTTGCCGGAGCTTTTGTTGCCACAGAGTACAATCTGACTTTTCAGCACCGTAATAGCCACGCCTTTTGCCAAAACGTCACAAAATTCGGCAGAGAGTAAGATCATTGTCTTGAGTCTTTTCTGACTAATTTTCAGTCGGATTTGTCAAAAGGGCACCGTGCAGGATGTGAAAATTAAAATAAAAACACATTTTTGATTCCACTTGGCGGCGGTGTGTGTATAACAAAATAATAACATTAAGATGTCTTCAGGTCGGGACGTTTTATTTACAGGTGAAGGTTTGGATTTTTAGGAGCATGTGCAGGGGAGTTATTAAGCATTCATTTATTTGTATTAGGTTCATTTTGTCTTCTTATTATTGATATTTGACTGATTCATTAAAAGCAGACAATTATGTTTTAGGTAAATTTTTTACCTGACATGTTTCGGCGAGTCTTTCGCCTTCTTCAGAGTGTCGCATGATGGTGTCTTGAGACCCGTCTTTATCAGCTGATGTTCCATGAGGGTGTGACTTACCTGTCAAAAAAATGAAAAATCAGAGCAGTAAAAGAACAAGCACAACATGAACATTACAAATCAGCAATCACTGACCACTGCAAAAGGGAAAACCACATCATGGACCGGGAGAAGGGCAGGGTCATCCGCACCGAAGAGAACAAACAACAGCGCTGGATCAGAGAGGCCATTGAGATCTGCAAGCGAGGCATAAAAACCATGAACAGAGACAAGGGAGCCTTCATCCTCTCTACCACCTAGAGCAGCATCTTGGCGGAGTGAACGGACAGCGGGGGGTGTGACTTGCCTTCATTCTTGTGACAGGTAAGTCACGCCCTCATGGAACATCAGCTGATAAAGACGGGTCACAAGACACCATCATGTGACACTCTGAAGAAGGCGAAAGACTTTCGTATTGTGACATCCTCAAGGCCTAAACACTCATCCGAGCAAATATAAGGTAGATTTTGTTAACCTGCCCGGAGAAAAACATCAACGAAAATAATTTGTATTTGTTTTAACCAGTTGGTGGCGCTACCACTGCGATCAAAAATAAGTTGGCAGCCGTCTTCAGGGCCTGAATATCCTCAAATGTGAAAAATTTCGAGAAGATGGATCATCTGAATCATTTTGCAGGAACTTTTGTTGCCACGGAGAATAATCAGACTCTGCGGCACCGCAATAGCCACGCCCTTCGAAGGAAAGTCACAAAAATAGGGATAGAGTAAGATCAACGTCTTGAGTCTTTTCTAGCCAATTTTCAATCGGATTCGTTAAAAGGGCACCGTGCAGTACGTCAAAATGTAAAAAATTATATTGATTGGCGCAAGGTGTATAACAGAATATAAACATATAGATGTCTTCAGGTACCGACTCTTTATGTACATGTGAAGTTTTGGATTTTTAGCAGCATGTGCAGGAGAGTTATTAAGCATTTTGTCCACTGCGGCGAAGGAAATCTTAAGTGAAAACTTTGAAGCCCCGCCCCCGTCATATAGTATTTCGGAAACAAAAGATTTTAGCCCCAGTGTTTGTCCCAGGTCTTAAGATGCTACAGACAGAATTTTAAGGCAATCAGATGAAGCCTTTAGGATCAGGGTGCAAAAGAATGACCCCTGTAAACATGCAAAAAAGGGCAAAAGTCGGACTTTCAAAAATTCATAACTCACTTCCTGTTCATATTAGACGTTTAAAATATCAAATTTCTCGCTATGCCCGATGAGACTGCCAAGTTTGGTGAGTTTTTGTGCATGTTTCGGGGGTCAAAAATGCGATCGTACAATCAGAAAAATAATAATAATAATAATTTCTACAAAAACAACAGGGACTTCGCAGCGGTCGCTGCTCAGGCCCTAATAATAATAATAATAATAATAATAAAAGTAATAATATTTTCTACAAAAACAATAGGGACCTCGCAGCCGTCGCAGCTCGGGCCCTAATAACAATTTCTAGAAAAACAATAGGGACCTCGCAGCGGTCACTGCTCGGGCCCTAAAAATAATAATAATAATAATTTCCACAAAAACAATGGGGACCTCGTAGCGGTCGCTGCTCGGGCCCTAATAATAATTTCTACATAAACAATAGGAACCTCGCCGCGGTCGCTGCTCGGGCCCCAATAATAATTTCTACACAAAGTCCATTGTGGTGACCCGCCCCTTTTAAGTAAATTCAAAATGGCCGACTTCCTGTAAAACCTAGCTCATTGCTCCAAGAGACTTTTTTGTAGGTCTTGGTCTTATACATACAGTGAACCCTCGCTACTTCGCGGTTCACCTTTCGCGGGTTCAGTGCTTCGCGGGTATAAAAAATATTCGGGGGCATTGTAGTTTCGCCGAGCGGCACGACGGGGCGCTGGAGCGGTTAGACGGCCGGCGTGCGCCGAAGAAGAGCGTGGGCGAAGAGGAGAGTTGACGAAGAAGAGCACGTTCCCCCGGACACGATCGGTGGCGACGTTTCGCGCGGTTCGGACCGTACCAGGGCTCCGGCCGGCGTGCGTGGCAGTTAAGCCGTAGAGGAGCACCGTCCCCGGGCACGGGCGGTGCCAAGCGGCCCCTAAGTTTAACCGAATGGAAGCTCCGGAGGAGGAGGGCATGCTCGCGTCACAGTAAGCCGAAGAGGAGCACCTTCCCCGGGCACGGGCGGTTCCAAGCGGCCCCTAAGTTTAACCGAATGGAAGCTCCGGAGGAGGCGGGCATGCTCGCGTCACAGTAAGCCGAAGAGGAGCACCTTTGCCGGGCACGGGCGGTTCCAAGCGGCCCCTAAGTTTAACCGAATGGAAGCTCCGGAGGAGGCGGGCATGCTCGCGTCACAGTAAGCCGAAGAGGAGCACCTTCCCCGGGCACGGGCGGTGCCAAGCGGCCCCTAAGTTTAACCGAATGGAAGCTCCGGGGGAGGAGGGCGGGCGTGTGTCACAGTTAAGCCGAATTGGAACACCTCTTCCGCCCGGGCACGAACGGAGCGCAAAGCTGTCAGTTATGAATGAATAAATGAATAAATAAATAAATAATTAAAGAATGCCACCTTTCATTTCACAGGGAACACCGGACGGCGTACCAGCAGGTAAAAGTCGGAGTAATTAAATAAATACAAAAAGAATGGCTGGGGAATAAAAAAATAATACGTTTTAATAATAATTTGTTTTTTTTGTTATAACATGAATTTCACTCTCTCTCTCTCTCTCTCCCCGTATATAAATATATATATATATATATATATATATATATATATTTATTATATATATTGTATTTTCTTTTAAGCATTTTTGAAGGTGCGCCGCTACTTCGCGGATTTTCAGTTTCCGCGGGTGGTCTCGGTCCCCATTAACCGCGATAACCGAGGGTTCACTGTACTCCATAAAATTTACAAAAAGCGAGGTGAAACACTCAACCAGGGCTGCTTTTTTGAACATTTCTCGAGGGCCATGGCGAGCCATTTCAAAAAAGCTGCACAACTAACGTATAAAATATTGATAAATTTGCTCTGCCTGATGTGTGTGTCAAGTTTCACGAGTTGTCGTTCATATTTAGAACCTCATAATCAGCGTTGTTTTATTGCCAAACAGTGCAATGCCACTCCCACAACTTTTCACGAAAAAGGATGAATTTCGTATTGTGACATCCTCATGGCCGAAACAGTCCTCCGAGCATATATGAGGGCGACCTTGTTGAGTTGCACGGAGAAAAACATCCAAGAAAATAACTTGTATTAGCTTTTACCAGTTGGTGGCGCTACTACTACGATGAAAAATAAGTTGGTAGATGTCTTCAGGGCTGAAGTATCCTCAAATGTGTACAACTTCGAGAAGATAGGATCATCTGAGTCATGTTGGCGGAGCTTTTGTTGCCACAAAGTACAATCGGACTTTTCAGCACCGTAATAGCCACGCCTTTTGCCAAAACGTCACAAAACTCGGCAGAGAGTAAGATCATTGTCTTGAGTCTTTTCTGACTAATTTTCAGTCGGATTCGTCAAAAGGGCACGGTGCAGTACGTGAAAATTAAAATAAAAACAAATTTTTGATTCCACTTGGCGGCGCTGTGTGTATAACAAAATAATAACATTAAGATGTCTTCAGGTCGGGACATTTTATTTACAGGTGAAGGTTTGGATTTTTAGGAGCATGTGCAGGGGACTTATTAAGCATTCATTTATTTGTATTAGGTTCATTTTGTCTTCTTATTATTGATATTTGACAGATTCATTAAAAGCAGACAATTATGTTTTCGGTAAATATTTTACCTGACATGTTTCGGCGAGTCTTTCGCCTTCTTCAGAGTGTCGCATGATGGTGTCTTGAGACCCGTCTTTATCAGCTGATGTTCCATGAGGGTGTGACTTACCTGTCAAAAAAATGAAAAATCAGAGCAGTAAAAGAACAAGCACAACATGAACATTACAAATCAGCAATCACTGACCACTGCAAAAGGGAAAACCACATCATGGACCGGGAGAAGGGCAGGGTCATCCGCACCGAAGAGAACAAACAACAGCGCTGGATCAGAGAGGCCATTGAGATCTGCAAGCGAGGCATAAAAACCATGAACAGAGACAAGGGAGCCTTCATCCTCTCTACCACCTAGAGCAGCATCTTGGCGGAGTGAACGGACAGCGGGGGGTGTGACTTGCCTTCATTCTTGTGACAGGTAAGTCACGCCCTCATGGAACATCAGCTGATAAAGACGGGTCACAAGACACCATCATGTGACACTCTGAAGAAGGCGAAAGACTTTCGTATTGTGACATCCTCAAGGCCTAAACACTCATCCGAGCAAATATAAGGTAGATTTTGTGAACCTGCCCGGAGAAAAACATCAACGAAAATAATTTGTATTTGTTTTAACCAGTTGGTGGCGCTACCACTGCGATCAAAAATATGTTGGCAGCCGTCTTCAGGGCCTGAATATCCTCAAATGTGAAAAATTTCGAGAAGATGGATCATCTGAATCATTTTGCAGGAACTTTTGTTGCCACGGAGAATAATCAGACTCTGCGGCACCGTAATAGCCACGCCCTTCGAAGGAAAGTCACAAAAATAGGGATAGAGTAAGATCAATGTCTTGAGTCTTTTCTAGCCAATTTTCAATCGGATTCGTTAAAAGGGCACCGTGCAGGACGTCAAAATGTAAAAAATGATATTGATTGGCGCAAGGTGTATAACAGAATATAAACATATAGATGTCTTCAGGTACCGAGTCTTGATGTACATGTGAAGTTTTGGATTTTTAGCAGCATGTGCAAGAGAGTTATTAAGCATTTTGTCCATTGCGGCGAAGGAAATCTTAAGTGAAAACTTCGAAGCCCCGCCCCCGTCATATAGTATTTCGGAAACAAAAAATTTAGCCCCAGTGTTTGTCCCAGGTCTTAAGATGCTACAGACAGAATTTTAAGGCAATCAGATGAAGCCTTTAGGATCAGGGTGCAAAAGAATGACCCCTGTAAACATGCAAAAAAGGGCAAAAGTCGGACTTTCAAAAATTCATAACTCACTTCCTGTTCATATTAGACGTTAAAATATCAAATTTTTCGCCATGCCCGATGAGACTGCCAAGTTTGGTGAATTTTTGTGCATGTTTCGGGGGTCAAAAATGCAATCGAACAATCGGAAAAATAATAATAATAATAATTTCTACAAAAACAACAGGGACTTCGCAGCGGTCGCTGCTCAGGCCCTAATAATAATAATAATAATAATAATAAAAGTATTAATATTTTCTACAAAAACAATAGGGACCTCGCAGCCGTCGCAGCTCGGGCCCTAATAACAATTTCTAGAAAAACAATAGGGACCTCGCAGCGGTCACTGCTCGGGCCCTAATAATAATAATAATAATAATTTCCACAAAAACAATGGGGACCTCGTAGCGGTCGCTGCTCGGGCCCTAATAATAATTTCTACATAAACAATAGGGACCTCGCCGCGGTCGCTGCTCGGGCCCCAATAATAATTTCTACACAAAGTCCATTGTGGTGACCCGCCCCTTTTAAGTAAATTCAAAATGGCCGACTTCCTGTAAAACCTAGCTCATTGCTCCAAGAGACTTTTTTGTAGGTCTTGGTCTTATACATACAGTGAACCCTCGCTACTTCGCGGTTCACCTTTCGCGGGTTCAGTGCTTCGCGGGTATAAAAAATATTCGGGGGCATTGTAGTTTCGCCGAGCGGCACGACGGGCGCTGGAGCGGTTAGACGGCCGGCGTGCGCCGAAGAAGAGCGTGGGCGAAGAGGAGAGTGGACGAAGAAGAGCACGTTCCCCCGGACACGATCGGTGGCGACGTTTCGCGCGGTTCGGACCGTACCAGAGCTCCGGCCGGCGTGCGTGGCAGTTAAGCCGTAGAGGAGCACCTTCCCCGGGCACGGGCGGTGCCAAGCGGCCCCGAAGTTTAACCGAATGGAAGCTCCGGAGGAGGAGGGCATGCTCGCGTCACAGTAAGCCGAAGAGGAGCACCTTCCCCGGGCACGGGCGGTTCCAAGCGGCCCCTAAGTTTAACCAAATGGAAGCTCCGGAGGAGGAGGGCATGCTCGCGTCACAGTAAGCCGAAGAGGAGCACCTTCGCCGGGCACGGGCGGTTCCAAGCGGCCCCTAAGTTTAACCGAATGGAAGCTCCGGAGGAGGCGGGCATGCTCGCGTCACAGTAAGCCGAAGAGGAACACCTTCCCCGGGCACGGGCGGTGCCAAGCGGCCCCTAAGTTTAACCGAATGGAAGCTCCGGGGGAGGAGGGCGGGCGTGTGTCACAGTTAAGCCGAATTGGAACACCTCTTCCGCCCGGGCACGAACGGAGCGCGAAGCTGTCAGTTATGAATGAATAAATGAATAAATAAATAAATAAATAAAGAATGCCACCTTTCATTTCACAGGGCACACCGGACGGCGTACCAGCAGGTAATAGTCGGAGTAATTAAATAAATACAAAAAGAATGGCTGGGGAATAAAAAAATAATACGTTTTAATAATAATTTGGTTTTTTTGTTATAACATGAATTTCACTCTCTCTCTCTCTCTGTATATATATATATATATATATCTATATATATATATATAGATATATATATTTATTATATATATTGTATTTTTTTTTAAGCATTTTTGAAGGTGCGCCGCTACTTCGCGGATTTTCAGTTTCCGCGGGTGGTCTCGGTCCCCATTAACCGCGACAACCGAGGGTTCACTGTACTCCATAAAATTTACAAAAAGCGAGGTGAAACACTCAACCAGGGCTGCTTTTTTGAACATTTCTCGAGGGCCATGGCGAGCCATTTAAAAAAAGCTGCACAACTAACGTATAAAATATTGATAAATTTGCTCTGCCTGATGTGTGTGTCAAGTTTCACGAGTTGTCGTTCATATTTAGAACCTCATAATCAGCGTTGTTTTATTGCCGAACAGTGCAATGCCACTCCCACAACTTTTCACGAAAAAGGATGAATTTTGTATTGTGACATCCTCATGGACGAAACAGTCCTCCGAGCATATATGAGGGCGACCTTGTTGAGTTGCACGGAGAAAAACATCCAAGAAAATAACTTGTATTAGCTTTTACCAGTTGGTGGCGCTACTACTACGATGAAAAATAAGTTGGTAGATGTCTTCAGGGCTGAAGTATCCTCAAATGTGTCCAACTTCAAGAAGATAGGATCATCTGAGTCATGTTGCCGGAGCTTTTGTTGCCACAGAGTACAATCTGACTTTTCAGCACCGTAATAGCCACGCCTTTTGCCAAAACGTCACAAAATTCGGCAGAGAGTAAGATCATTGTCTTGAGTCTTTTCTGACTAATTTTCAGTCGGATTTGTCAAAAGGGCACCGTGCAGGATGTGAAAATTAAAATAAAAACACATTTTTGATTCCACTTGGCGGCGCTGTGTGTATAACAAAATAATAACATTAAGATGTCTTCAGGTCGGGACGTTTTATTTACAGGTGAAGGTTTGGATTTTCAGGAGCATGTGCAGGGGAGTTATTAAGCATTCATTTATTTGTATTAGGTTCATTTTGTCTTCTTATTATTGATATTTGACTGATTCATTAAAAGCAGACAATTATGTTTTAGGTTAATTTTTTACCTGACATGTTTCGGCGAGTCTTTCGCCTTCTTCAGAGTGTCGCATGATGGTGTCTTGAGACCCGTCTTTATCAGCTGATGTTCCATGAGGGTGTGACTTACCTGTCAAAAAAAATGAAAAATCAGAGCAGTAAAAGAACAAGCACAACATGAACATTACAAATCAGCAATCACTGACCACTGCAAAAGGGAAAACCACATCATGGACCGGGAGAAGGGCAGGGTCATCCGCACCGAAGAGAACAAACAACAGCGCTGGATCAGAGAGGCCATTGAGATCTGCAAGCGAGGCATAAAAACCATGAACAGAGACAAGGGAGCCTTCATCCTCTCTACCACCTAGAGCAGCATCTTGGCGGAGTGAACGGACAGCGGGGGGTGTGACTTGCCTTCATTCTTGTGACAGGTAAGTCACGCCCTCATGGAACATCAGCTGATAAAGACGGGTCACAAGACACCATCATGTGACACTCTGAAGAAGGCGAAAGACTTTCGTATTGTGACATCCTCAAGGCCTAAACACTCATCCGAGCAAATATAAGGTAGATTTTGTGAACCTGCCCGGAGAAAAACATCAACGAAAATAATTTGTATTTGTTTTAACCAGTTGGTGGCGCTACCACTGCGATCAAAAATAAGTTGGCAGCCGTCTTCAGGGCCTGAATATCCTCAAATGTGAAAAATTTCGAGAAGATGGATCATCTGAATCATTTTGCAGGAACTTTTGTTGCCACGGAGAATAATCAGACTCTGCGGCACCGCAATAGCCACGCCCTTCGAAGGAAAGTCACAAAAATAGGGATAGAGTAAGATCAATGTCTTGAGTCTTTTCTAGCCAATTTTCAATCGGATTCGTTAAAAGGGCACCGTGCAGTACGTCAAAATGTAAAAAATGATATTGATTGGCGCAAGGTGTATAACAGAATATAAACATATAGATGTCTTCAGGTACCGACTCTTTATGTATATGTGAAGTTTTGGATTTTTAGCAGCATGTGCAGGAGAGTTATTAAGCATTTTGTCCATTGCGGCGAAGGAAATCTTAAGTGAAAACTTTGAAGCCCCGCCCCCGTCATATAGTATTTCGGAAACAAAAGATTTTAGCCCCAGTGTTTGTCCCAGGTCTTAAGATGCTACAGACAGAATTTTAAGGCAATCAGATGAAGCCTTTAGGATCAGGGTGCAAAAGAATGACCCCTGTAAACATGCAAAAAAGGGCAAAAGTCGGACTTTCAAAAATTCATAACTCACTTCCTGTTCATATTAGACGTTAAAATATCAAATTTCTCGCCATGCCCGATGAGACTGCCAAGTTTGGTGAATTTTTGTGCATGTTTCGGGGGTCAAAAATGCAATCGAACAATCGGAAAAATAATAATAATAATAATTTCTACAAAAACAACAGGGACTTCGCAGCGGTCGCTGCTCAGGCCCTAATAATAATAATAATAATAATAATAAAAGTATTAATATTTTCTACAAAAACAATAGGGACCTCGCAGCCGTCGCAGCTCGGGCCCTAATAACAATTTCTAGAAAAACAATAGGGACCTCGCAGCGGTCACTGCTCGGGCCCTAATAATAATAATAATAATAATTTCCACAAAAACAATGGGGACCTCGTAGCGGTCGCTGCTCGGGCCCTAATAATAATTTCTACATAAACAATAGGGACCTCGCCGCGGTCGCTGCTCGGGCCCCAATAATAATTTCTACACAAAGTCCATTGTGGTGACCCGCCCCTTTTAAGTAAATTCAAAATGGCCGACTTCCTGTAAAACCTAGCTCATTGCTCCAAGAGACTTTTTTGTAGGTCTTGGTCTTATACATACAGTGAACCCTCGCTACTTCGCGGTTCACCTTTCGCGGGTTCAGTGCTTCGCGGGTATAAAAAATATTCGGGGGCATTGTAGTTTCGCCGAGCGGCACGACGGGCGCTGGAGCGGTTAGACGGCCGGCGTGCGCCGAAGAAGAGCGTGGGCGAAGAGGAGAGTGGACGAAGAAGAGCACGTTCCCCCGGACACGATCGGTGGCGACGTTTCGCGCGGTTCGGACCGTACCAGAGCTCCGGCCGGCGTGCGTGGCAGTTAAGCCGTAGAGGAGCACCTTCCCCGGGCACGGGCGGTGCCAAGCGGCCCCGAAGTTTAACCGAATGGAAGCTCCGGAGGAGGAGGGCATGCTCGCGTCACAGTAAGCCGAAGAGGAGCACCTTCCCCGGGCACGGGCGGTTCCAAGCGGCCCCTAAGTTTAACCAAATGGAAGCTCCGGAGGAGGAGGGCATGCTCGCGTCACAGTAAGCCGAAGAGGAGCACCTTCGCCGGGCACGGGCGGTTCCAAGCGGCCCCTAAGTTTAACCGAATGGAAGCTCCGGAGGAGGCGGGCATGCTCGCGTCACAGTAAGCCGAAGAGGAACACCTTCCCCGGGCACGGGCGGTGCCAAGCGGCCCCTAAGTTTAACCGAATGGAAGCTCCGGGGGAGGAGGGCGGGCGTGTGTCACAGTTAAGCCGAATTGGAACACCTCTTCCGCCCGGGCACGAACGGAGCGCGAAGCTGTCAGTTATGAATGAATAAATGAATAAATAAATAAATAAATAAAGAATGCCACCTTTCATTTCACAGGGCACACCGGACGGCGTACCAGCAGGTAATAGTCGGAGTAATTAAATAAATACAAAAAGAATGGCTGGGGAATAAAAAAATAATACGTTTTAATAATAATTTGGTTTTTTTGTTATAACATGAATTTCACTCTCTCTCTCTCTCTGTATATATATATATATATATATCTATATATATATATATAGATATATATATTTATTATATATATTGTATTTTTTTTTAAGCATTTTTGAAGGTGCGCCGCTACTTCGCGGATTTTCAGTTTCCGCGGGTGGTCTCGGTCCCCATTAACCGCGACAACCGAGGGTTCACTGTACTCCATAAAATTTACAAAAAGCGAGGTGAAACACTCAACCAGGGCTGCTTTTTTGAACATTTCTCGAGGGCCATGGCGAGCCATTTAAAAAAAGCTGCACAACTAACGTATAAAATATTGATAAATTTGCTCTGCCTGATGTGTGTGTCAAGGTTCACGAGTTGTCGTTCATATTTAGAACCTCATAATCAGCGTTGTTTTATTGCCGAACAGTGCAATGCCACTCCCACAACTTTTCACGAAAAAGGATGAATTTTGTATTGTGACATCCTCATGGACGAAACAGTCCTCCGAGCATATATGAGGGCGACCTTGTTGAGTTGCACGGAGAAAAACATCCAAGAAAATAACTTGTATTAGCTTTTACCAGTTGGTGGCGCTACTACTACGATGAAAAATAAGTTGGTAGATGTCTTCAGGGCTGAAGTATCCTCAAATGTGTCCAACTTCAAGAAGATAGGATCATCTGAGTCATGTTGCCGGAGCTTTTGTTGCCACAGAGTACAATCTGACTTTTCAGCACCGTAATAGCCACGCCTTTTGCCAAAACGTCACAAAATTCGGCAGAGAGTAAGATCATTGTCTTGAGTCTTTTCTGACTAATTTTCAGTCGGATTTGTCAAAAGGGCACCGTGCAGGATGTGAAAATTAAAATAAAAACACATTTTTGATTCCACTTGGCGGCGCTGTGTGTATAACAAAATAATAACATTAAGATGTCTTCAGGTCGGGACGTTTTATTTACAGGTGAAGGTTTGGATTTTCAGGAGCATGTGCAGGGGAGTTATTAAGCATTCATTTATTTGTATTAGGTTCATTTTGTCTTCTTATTATTGATATTTGACTGATTCATTAAAAGCAGACAATTATGTTTTAGGTTAATTTTTTACCTGACATGTTTCGGCGAGTCTTTCGCCTTCTTCAGAGTGTCGCATGATGGTGTCTTGAGACCCGTCTTTATCAGCTGATGTTCCATGAGGGTGTGACTTACCTGTCAAAAAAAATGAAAAATCAGAGCAGTAAAAGAACAAGCACAACATGAACATTACAAATCAGCAATCACTGACCACTGCAAAAGGGAAAACCACATCATGGACCGGGAGAAGGGCAGGGTCATCCGCACCGAAGAGAACAAACAACAGCGCTGGATCAGAGAGGCCATTGAGATCTGCAAGCGAGGCATAAAAACCATGAACAGAGACAAGGGAGCCTTCATCCTCTCTACCACCTAGAGCAGCATCTTGGCGGAGTGAACGGACAGCGGGGGGTGTGACTTGCCTTCATTCTTGTGACAGGTAAGTCACGCCCTCATGGAACATCAGCTGATAAAGACGGGTCACAAGACACCATCATGTGACACTCTGAAGAAGGCGAAAGACTTTCGTATTGTGACATCCTCAAGGCCTAAACACTCATCCGAGCAAATATAAGGTAGATTTTGTGAACCTGCCCGGAGAAAAACATCAACGAAAATAATTTGTATTTGTTTTAACCAGTTGGTGGCGCTACCACTGCGATCAAAAATAAGTTGGCAGCCGTCTTCAGGGCCTGAATATCCTCAAATGTGAAAAATTTCGAGAAGATGGATCATCTGAATCATTTTGCAGGAACTTTTGTTGCCACGGAGAATAATCAGACTCTGCGGCACCGCAATAGCCACGCCCTTCGAAGGAAAGTCACAAAAATAGGGATAGAGTAAGATCAATGTCTTGAGTCTTTTCTAGCCAATTTTCAATCGGATTCGTTAAAAGGGCACCGTGCAGTACGTCAAAATGTAAAAAATGATATTGATTGGCGCAAGGTGTATAACAGAATATAAACATATAGATGTCTTCAGGTACCGACTCTTTATGTATATGTGAAGTTTTGGATTTTTAGCAGCATGTGCAGGAGAGTTATTAAGCATTTTGTCCATTGCGGCGAAGGAAATCTTAAGTGAAAACTTTGAAGCCCCGCCCCCGTCATATAGTATTTCGGAAACAAAAGATTTTAGCCCCAGTGTTTGTCCCAGGTCTTAAGATGCTACAGACAGAATTTTAAGGCAATCAGATGAAGCCTTTAGGATCAGGGTGCAAAAGAATGACCCCTGTAAACATGCAAAAAAGGGCAAAAGTCGGACTTTCAAAAATTCATAACTCACTTCCTGTTCATATTAGACGTTAAAATATCAAATTTCTCGCCATGCCCGATGAGACTGCCAAGTTTGGTGAATTTTTGTGCATGTTTCGGGGTCAAAAATGCGATCGTACAATCGGAAAAATAATAATAATAATAATTTCTACAAAAACAACAGGGACTTCGCAGCGGTCGCTGCTCAGGCCCTAATAATAATAATAATAATAATAATAAAAGTAATAATATTTTCTACAAAAACAATAGGGACCTCGCAGCCGTCGCAGCTCGGGCCCTAATAACAATTTCTAGAAAAACAATAGGGACCTCGCAGCGGTCACTGCTCGGGCCCTAATAATAATAATAATAATAATTTCCACAAAAACAATGGGGACCTCGTAGCGGTCGCTGCTCGGGCCCTAATAATAATTTCTACATAAACAATAGGGACCTCGCCGCGGTCGCTGCTCGGGCCCCAATAATAATTTCTACACAAAGTCCATTGTGGTGACCCGCCCCTTTTAAGTAAATTCAAAATGGCCGACTTCCTGTAAAACCTAGCTCATTGCTCCAAGAGACTTTTTTGTAGGTCTTGGTCTTATACATACAGTGAACCCTCGCTACTTCGCGGTTCACCTTTCGCGGGTTCAGTGCTTCGCGGGTATAAAAAATATTCGGGGGCATTGTAGTTTCGCCGAGCGGCACGACGGGCGCTGGAGCGGTTAGACGGCCGGCGTGCGCCGAAGAAGAGCGTGGGCGAAGAGGAGAGTGGACGAAGAAGAGCACGTTCCCCCGGACACGATCGGTGGCGACGTTTCGCGCGGTTCGGACCGTACCAGGGCTCCGGCCGGCGTGCGTGGCAGTTAAGCCGTAGAGGAGCACCGTCCCCGGGCACGGGCGGTGCCAAGCGGCCCCTAAGTTTAACCGAATGGAAGCTCCGGAGGAGGAGGGCATGCTCGCGTCACAGTAAGCCGAAGAGGAGCACCTTCCCCAGGCACGGGCGGTTCCAAGCGGCCCCTAAGTTTAACCAAATGGAAGCTCCGGAGGAGGAGGGCATGCTCGCGTCACAGTAAGCCGAAGAGGAGCACCTTTGCCGGGCACGGGCGGTTCCAAGCGGCCCCTAAGTTTAACCGAATGGAAGCTCCGGAGGAGGCGGGCATGCTCGCGTCACAGTAAGCCGAAGAGGAGCACCTTCCCCGGGCACGGGCGGTGCCAAGCGGCCCCTAAGTTTAATGGAATGGAAGCTCCGGAGGAGGAGGGCATGCTCGCGTCACAGTAAGCCGAAGAGGAGCACCTTCCCCAGGCACGGGCGGTTCCAAGCGGCCCCTAAGTTTAACCAAATGGAAGCTCCGGAGGAGGAGGGCATGCTCGCGTCACAGTAAGCCGAAGAGGAGCACCTTTGCCGGGCACGGGCGGTTCCAAGCGGCCCCTAAGTTTAACCGAATGGAAGCTCCGGAGGAGGCGGGCATGCTCGCGTCACAGTAAGCCGAAGAGGAACACCTTCCCCGGGCACGGGCGGTGCCAAGCGGCCCCTAAGTTTAACCGAATGGAAGCTCCGGGGGAGGAGGGCGGGCGTGTGTCACAGTTAAGCCGAATTGGAACACCTCTTCCGCCCGGGCACGAACGGAGCGCGAAGCTGTCAGTTATGAATGAATAAATGAATAAATAAATAAATAAATAAAGAATGCCACCTTTCATTTCACAGGGCACACCGGACGGCGTACCAGCAGGTAATAGTCGGAGTAATTAAATAAATACAAAAAGAATGGCTGGGGAATAAAAAAATAATACGTTTTAATAATAATTTGGTTTTTTTGTTATAACATGAATTTCACTCTCTCTCTCTCTCTGTATATATATATATATATATCTATATATATATATATATAGATATATATATTTATTATATATATTGTATTTTTTTTTAAGCATTTTTGAAGGTGCGCCGCTACTTCGCGGATTTTCAGTTTCCGCGGGTGGTCTCGGTCCCCATTAACCGCGACAACCGAGGGTTCACTGTACTCCATAAAATTTACAAAAAGCGAGGTGAAACACTCAACCAGGGCTGCTTTTTTGAACATTTCTCGAGGGCCATGGCGAGCCATTTAAAAAAAGCTGCACAACTAACGTATAAAATATTGATAAATTTGCTCTGCCTGATGTGTGTGTCAAGTTTCACGAGTTGTCGTTCATATTTAGAACCTCATAATCAGCGTTGTTTTATTGCCGAACAGTGCAATGCCACTCCCACAACTTTTCACGAAAAAGGATGAATTTCGTATTGTGACATCCTCATGGACGAAACAGTCCTCCGAGCATATATGAGGGCGACCTTGTTGAGTTGCACGGAGAAAAACATCCAAGAAAATAACTTGTATTAGCTTTTACCAGTTGGTGGCGCTACTACTACGATGAAAAATAAGTTGGTAGATGTCTTCAGGGCTGAAGTATCCTCAAATGTGTCCAACTTCAAGAAGATAGGATCATCTGAGTCATGTTGCCGGAGCTTTTGTTGCCACAGAGTACAATCTGACTTTTCAGCACCGTAATAGCCACGCCTTTTGCCAAAACGTCACAAAATTCGGCAGAGAGTAAGATCATTGTCTTGAGTCTTTTCTGACTAATTTTCAGTCGGATTTGTCAAAAGGGCACCGTGCAGGATGTGAAAATTAAAATAAAAACACATTTTTGATTCCACTTGGCGGCGCTGTGTGTATAACAAAATAATAACATTAAGATGTCTTCAGGTCGGGACGTTTTATTTACAGGTGAAGGTTTGGATTTTCAGGAGCATGTGCAGGGGAGTTATTAAGCATTCATTTATTTGTATTAGGTTCATTTTGTCTTCTTATTATTGATATTTGACTGATTCATTAAAAGCAGACAATTATGTTTTAGGTTAATTTTTTACCTGACATGTTTCGGCGAGTCTTTCGCCTTCTTCAGAGTGTCGCATGATGGTGTCTTGAGACCCGTCTTTATCAGCTGATGTTCCATGAGGGTGTGACTTACCTGTCAAAAAAAATGAAAAATCAGAGCAGTAAAAGAACAAGCACAACATGAACATTACAAATCAGCAATCACTGACCACTGCAAAAGGGAAAACCACATCATGGACCGGGAGAAGGGCAGGGTCATCCGCACCGAAGAGAACAAACAACAGCGCTGGATCAGAGAGGCCATTGAGATCTGCAAGCGAGGCATAAAAACCATGAACAGAGACAAGGGAGCCTTCATCCTCTCTACCACCTAGAGCAGCATCTTGGCGGAGTGAACGGACAGCGGGGGGTGTGACTTGCCTTCATTCTTGTGACAGGTAAGTCACGCCCTCATGGAACATCAGCTGATAAAGACGGGTCACAAGACACCATCATGTGACACTCTGAAGAAGGCGAAAGACTTTCGTATTGTGACATCCTCAAGGCCTAAACACTCATCCGAGCAAATATAAGGTAGATTTTGTGAACCTGCCCGGAGAAAAACATCAACGAAAATAATTTGTATTTGTTTTAACCAGTTGGTGGCGCTACCACTGCGATCAAAAATAAGTTGGCAGCCGTCTTCAGGGCCTGAATATCCTCAAATGTGAAAAATTTCGAGAAGATGGATCATCTGAATCATTTTGCAGGAACTTTTGTTGCCACGGAGAATAATCAGACTCTGCGGCACCGCAATAGCCACGCCCTTCGAAGGAAAGTCACAAAAATAGGGATAGAGTAAGATCAATGTCTTGAGTCTTTTCTAGCCAATTTTCAATCGGATTCGTTAAAAGGGCACCGTGCAGTACGTCAAAATGTAAAAAATGATATTGATTGGCGCAAGGTGTATAACAGAATATAAACATATAGATGTCTTCAGGTACCGACTCTTTATGTATATGTGAAGTTTTGGATTTTTAGCAGCATGTGCAGGAGAGTTATTAAGCATTTTGTCCATTGCGGCGAAGGAAATCTTAAGTGAAAACTTTGAAGCCCCGCCCCCGTCATATAGTATTTCGGAAACAAAAGATTTTAGCCCCAGTGTTTGTCCCAGGTCTTAAGATGCTACAGACAGAATTTTAAGGCAATCAGATGAAGCCTTTAGGATCAGGGTGCAAAAGAATGACCCCTGTAAACATGCAAAAAAGGGCAAAAGTCGGACTTTCAAAAATTCATAACTCACTTCCTGTTCATATTAGACGTTAAAATATCAAATTTCTCGCCATGCCCGATGAGACTGCCAAGTTTGGTGAGTTTTTGTGCATGTTTCGGGGTCAAAAATGCGATCGTACAATCGGAAAAATAATAATAATAATAATTTCTACAAAAACAACAGGGACTTCGCAGCGGTCGCTGCTCAGGCCCTAATAATAATAATAATAATAATAATAAAAGTAATAATATTTTCTACAAAAACAATAGGGACCTCGCAGCCGTCGCAGCTCGGGCCCTAATAACAATTTCTAGAAAAACAATAGGGACCTCGCAGCGGTCACTGCTCGGGCCCTAATAATAATAATAATAATAATTTCCACAAAAACAATGGGGACCTCGTAGCGGTCGCTGCTCGGGCCCTAATAATAATTTCTACATAAACAATAGGGACCTCGCCGCGGTCGCTGCTCGGGCCCCAATAATAATTTCTACACAAAGTCCATTGTGGTGACCCGCCCCTTTTAAGTAAATTCAAAATGGCCGACTTCCTGTAAAACCTAGCTCATTGCTCCAAGAGACTTTTTTGTAGGTCTTGGTCTTATACATACAGTGAACCCTCGCTACTTCGCGGTTCACCTTTCGCGGGTTCAGTGCTTCGCGGGTATAAAAAATATTCGGGGGCATTGTAGTTTCGCCGAGCGGCACGACGGGCGCTGGAGCGGTTAGACGGCCGGCGTGCGCCGAAGAAGAGCGTGGGCGAAGAGGAGAGTGGACGAAGAAGAGCACGTTCCCCCGGACACGATCGGTGGCGACGTTTCGCGCGGTTCGGACCGTACCAGGGCTCCGGCCGGCGTGCGTGGCAGTTAAGCCGTAGAGGAGCACCGTCCCCGGGCACGGGCGGTGCCAAGCGGCCCCTAAGTTTAACCGAATGGAAGCTCCGGAGGAGGAGGGCATGCTCGCGTCACAGTAAGCCGAAGAGGAGCACCTTCCCCAGGCACGGGCGGTTCCAAGCGGCCCCTAAGTTTAACCAAATGGAAGCTCCGGAGGAGGAGGGCATGCTCGCGTCACAGTAAGCCGAAGAGGAGCACCTTTGCCGGGCACGGGCGGTTCCAAGCGGCCCCTAAGTTTAACCGAATGGAAGCTCCGGAGGAGGCGGGCATGCTCGCGTCACAGTAAGCCGAAGAGGAGCACCTTCCCCGGGCACGGGCGGTGCCAAGCGGCCCCTAAGTTTAATGGAATGGAAGCTCCGGAGGAGGAGGGCATGCTCGCGTCACAGTAAGCCGAAGAGGAGCACCTTCCCCAGGCACGGGCGGTTCCAAGCGGCCCCTAAGTTTAACCAAATGGAAGCTCCGGAGGAGGAGGGCATGCTCGCGTCACAGTAAGCCGAAGAGGAGCACCTTTGCCGGGCACGGGCGGTTCCAAGCGGCCCCTAAGTTTAACCGAATGGAAGCTCCGGAGGAGGCGGGCATGCTCGCGTCACAGTAAGCCGAAGAGGAACACCTTCCCCGGGCACGGGCGGTGCCAAGCGGCCCCTAAGTTTAACCGAATGGAAGCTCCGGGGGAGGAGGGCGGGCGTGTGTCACAGTTAAGCCGAATTGGAACACCTCTTCCGCCCGGGCACGAACGGAGCGCGAAGCTGTCAGTTATGAATGAATAAATGAATAAATAAATAAATAAATAAAGAATGCCACCTTTCATTTCACAGGGCACACCGGACGGCGTACCAGCAGGTAATAGTCGGAGTAATTAAATAAATACAAAAAGAATGGCTGGGGAATAAAAAAATAATACGTTTTAATAATAATTTGGTTTTTTTGTTATAACATGAATTTCACTCTCTCTCTCTCTCTGTATATATATATATATATATCTATATATATATATATATAGATATATATATTTATTATATATATTGTATTTTTTTTTAAGCATTTTTGAAGGTGCGCCGCTACTTCGCGGATTTTCAGTTTCCGCGGGTGGTCTCGGTCCCCATTAACCGCGACAACCGAGGGTTCACTGTACTCCATAAAATTTACAAAAAGCGAGGTGAAACACTCAACCAGGGCTGCTTTTTTGAACATTTCTCGAGGGCCATGGCGAGCCATTTAAAAAAAGCTGCACAACTAACGTATAAAATATTGATAAATTTGCTCTGCCTGATGTGTGTGTCAAGTTTCACGAGTTGTCGTTCATATTTAGAACCTCATAATCAGCGTTGTTTTATTGCCGAACAGTGCAATGCCACTCCCACAACTTTTCACGAAAAAGGATGAATTTCGTATTGTGACATCCTCATGGACGAAACAGTCCTCCGAGCATATATGAGGGCGACCTTGTTGAGTTGCACGGAGAAAAACATCCAAGAAAATAACTTGTATTAGCTTTTACCAGTTGGTGGCGCTACTACTACGATGAAAAATAAGTTGGTAGATGTCTTCAGGGCTGAAGTATCCTCAAATGTGTCCAACTTCAAGAAGATAGGATCATCTGAGTCATGTTGCCGGAGCTTTTGTTGCCACAGAGTACAATCTGACTTTTCAGCACCGTAATAGCCACGCCTTTTGCCAAAACGTCACAAAATTCGGCAGAGAGTAAGATCATTGTCTTGAGTCTTTTCTGACTAATTTTCAGTCGGATTTGTCAAAAGGGCACCGTGCAGGATGTGAAAATTAAAATAAAAACACATTTTTGATTCCACTTGGCGGCGCTGTGTGTATAACAAAATAATAACATTAAGATGTCTTCAGGTCGGGACGTTTTATTTACAGGTGAAGGTTTGGATTTTCAGGAGCATGTGCAGGGGAGTTATTAAGCATTCATTTATTTGTATTAGGTTCATTTTGTCTTCTTATTATTGATATTTGACTGATTCATTAAAAGCAGACAATTATGTTTTAGGTTAATTTTTTACCTGACATGTTTCGGCGAGTCTTTCGCCTTCTTCAGAGTGTCGCATGATGGTGTCTTGAGACCCGTCTTTATCAGCTGATGTTCCATGAGGGTGTGACTTACCTGTCAAAAAAAATGAAAAATCAGAGCAGTAAAAGAACAAGCACAACATGAACATTACAAATCAGCAATCACTGACCACTGCAAAAGGGAAAACCACATCATGGACCGGGAGAAGGGCAGGGTCATCCGCACCGAAGAGAACAAACAACAGCGCTGGATCAGAGAGGCCATTGAGATCTGCAAGCGAGGCATAAAAACCATGAACAGAGACAAGGGAGCCTTCATCCTCTCTACCACCTAGAGCAGCATCTTGGCGGAGTGAACGGACAGCGGGGGGTGTGACTTGCCTTCATTCTTGTGACAGGTAAGTCACGCCCTCATGGAACATCAGCTGATAAAGACGGGTCACAAGACACCATCATGTGACACTCTGAAGAAGGCGAAAGACTTTCGTATTGTGACATCCTCAAGGCCTAAACACTCATCCGAGCAAATATAAGGTAGATTTTGTGAACCTGCCCGGAGAAAAACATCAACGAAAATAATTTGTATTTGTTTTAACCAGTTGGTGGCGCTACCACTGCGATCAAAAATAAGTTGGCAGCCGTCTTCAGGGCCTGAATATCCTCAAATGTGAAAAATTTCGAGAAGATGGATCATCTGAATCATTTTGCAGGAACTTTTGTTGCCACGGAGAATAATCAGACTCTGCGGCACCGCAATAGCCACGCCCTTCGAAGGAAAGTCACAAAAATAGGGATAGAGTAAGATCAATGTCTTGAGTCTTTTCTAGCCAATTTTCAATCGGATTCGTTAAAAGGGCACCGTGCAGTACGTCAAAATGTAAAAAATGATATTGATTGGCGCAAGGTGTATAACAGAATATAAACATATAGATGTCTTCAGGTACCGACTCTTTATGTATATGTGAAGTTTTGGATTTTTAGCAGCATGTGCAGGAGAGTTATTAAGCATTTTGTCCATTGCGGCGAAGGAAATCTTAAGTGAAAACTTTGAAGCCCCGCCCCCGTCATATAGTATTTCGGAAACAAAAGATTTTAGCCCCAGTGTTTGTCCCAGGTCTTAAGATGCTACAGACAGAATTTTAAGGCAATCAGATGAAGCCTTTAGGATCAGGGTGCAAAAGAATGACCCCTGTAAACATGCAAAAAAGGGCAAAAGTCGGACTTTCAAAAATTCATAACTCACTTCCTGTTCATATTAGACGTTAAAATATCAAATTTCTCGCCATGCCCGATGAGACTGCCAAGTTTGGTGAGTTTTTGTGCATGTTTCGGGGTCAAAAATGCGATCGTACAATCGGAAAAATAATAATAATAATAATTTCTACAAAAACAACAGGGACTTCGCAGCGGTCGCTGCTCAGGCCCTAATAATAATAATAATAATAATAATAAAAGTAATAATATTTTCTACAAAAACAATAGGGACCTCGCAGCCGTCGCAGCTCGGGCCCTAATAACAATTTCTAGAAAAACAATAGGGACCTCGCAGCGGTCACTGCTCGGGCCCTAATAATAATAATAATAATAATTTCCACAAAAACAATGGGGACCTCGTAGCGGTCGCTGCTCGGGCCCTAATAATAATTTCTACATAAACAATAGGGACCTCGCCGCGGTCGCTGCTCGGGCCCCAATAATAATTTCTACACAAAGTCCATTGTGGTGACCCGCCCCTTTTAAGTAAATTCAAAATGGCCGACTTCCTGTAAAACCTAGCTCATTGCTCCAAGAGACTTTTTTGTAGGTCTTGGTCTTATACATACAGTGAACCCTCGCTACTTCGCGGTTCACCTTTCGCGGGTTCAGTGCTTCGCGGGTATAAAAAATATTCGGGGGCATTGTAGTTTCGCCGAGCGGCACGACGGGCGCTGGAGCGGTTAGACGGCCGGCGTGCGCCGAAGAAGAGCGTGGGCGAAGAGGAGAGTGGACGAAGAAGAGCACGTTCCCCCGGACACGATCGGTGGCGACGTTTCGCGCGGTTCGGACCGTACCAGGGCTCCGGCCGGCGTGCGTGGCAGTTAAGCCGTAGAGGAGCACCGTCCCCGGGCACGGGCGGTGCCAAGCGGCCCCTAAGTTTAACCGAATGGAAGCTCCGGAGGAGGAGGGCATGCTCGCGTCACAGTAAGCCGAAGAGGAGCACCTTCCCCAGGCACGGGCGGTTCCAAGCGGCCCCTAAGTTTAACCAAATGGAAGCTCCGGAGGAGGAGGGCATGCTCGCGTCACAGTAAGCCGAAGAGGAGCACCTTTGCCGGGCACGGGCGGTTCCAAGCGGCCCCTAAGTTTAACCGAATGGAAGCTCCGGAGGAGGCGGGCATGCTCGCGTCACAGTAAGCCGAAGAGGAGCACCTTCCCCGGGCACGGGCGGTGCCAAGCGGCCCCTAAGTTTAATGGAATGGAAGCTCCGGAGGAGGAGGGCATGCTCGCGTCACAGTAAGCCGAAGAGGAGCACCTTCCCCGGGCACGGGCGGTTCCAAGCGGCCCCTAAGTTTAACCGAATGGAAGCTCCGGAGGAGGAGGGCATGCTCGCGACACAGTAAGCCGAAGAGGAGCACCTTCCCCGGGCACGGGCGGTGCCAAGCGGCCCCTAAGTTTAACCGAATGGAAGCTCCGGGGGAGGAGGGTGGGCGTGTGTCACAGTTAAGCCGAATTGGAGCACCTCTTCCGCCCGGGCACGAGCGGAGCGCGAAGCTGTCAGTTATGAATGAATAAATGAATAAATAAATAAATAAATAAAGAATGGCACCTTTCATTGCAGAGGGCACACCGGACGGCGTACCAGCAGGTAAAAGTCTGAGTAATTAAATAAATACAAAAAGAATGGCTGGGGAATAAAAAAATAATACGTTTTAATAATAATTTGTTTTTTTTGTTATAACATGAATTTCACTCTCTCTCTCCCCGTATATATATATATATATATATATATATATATTGTATTTATTTTTTTAAGCATTTTTGAAGGTGCGCCGCTACTTCGCGGATTTTCAGTTTTCGCGGGTGGTCTCGGTCCCCATTAACCGCGATAACCGAGGGTTCACTGTACTCCATAAAATTTACAAAAAGCGAGGTGAAACACTCAACCAGGGCTGCTCTGCATGTTGTGCTGGGCCACCTGGAACAACAGCGGAGCTATGCAAGGATGCTCTTTGTGGACTACAGCTCGGCATTCAACACGATCATCCCAGACATCCTCGTCGCCAAACTGGACACCCTCGGCCTCCCTGCCCTCACACACATCTGGATTAAGGACTTTCTGACCAACAGACCCCAGACTGTGTTGCTCGGCCCCTACACGTCCTCCACCCTCATGGTGAGCACCGGTTCCCCCCAAGGATGCGTGCTGAGCCCTCTCCTGTACGCCCTCTACACCTACGACTGCAGCCCGGCCCACGGCAACAACACCATCGTCAAGTTTGCTGACGACACGACAGTGGTCGGTCTGATCTCGGAAGGTGACGAGACAGCCTACAGAGAGGAGGTAGGGAGACTGACAACTTGGTGCAAGGACAACAGACTGCACCTTAACTCTGCTAAAACAAAGGAGATTGTCGTCGACTTCAGGAGGAACAAGACGCTGCCGCCCCCCCTCTGCATCGAAGGCGTGTGTGTGGAGAGGGTCCACACGTTCAAGTTCCTGGGAGTACAGATCTCCGATGACCTTTCTTGGAGTCACAACACCACAGCAGTGGTAAAGAAGGTCCGCCAACGTCTGCACTTCCTGAGAGTCCTCAGGAAATTCAACCTGGACAGGAAGCTGCTGCTGGCCTTCTACCACTCGTCCATCGAGAGCCTGCTGACGTACCGTGTCTCCACCTGGTACAGCGGCTGCACTGAGGCGGACAGAGTGAGGCTCCAGAGGACAGTCAAAACAGCGCAAAGGATTATTGGCTGCCCTCTCCCCTCGCTGTCGGACATCTACACCGCCCGGTGCCTCAGAAGGGCTCTCAACATCGTCAAAGACAATACCCACCCAAACTCACACCTGTTCGACCGGTTGCCCTCTGGCAGGCGCTACAGATGCATCAAATCAAGGACCAATCGACTGAGAAACAGTTTCTTTCCGAGAGCCATCTCCATACTGAACTCTCACACACACACGAGACCACCCTAACCTTGCAAAACAGCATTGTGATGTGTTTCTATATGCCCTATTCAGTACTGAATTCCATTGCACTGTCTTATTTTTTTATCTAATTTATATATTGTCTGTATTATTGTTGTATTGCACTGGAGAGGGGAGCCCTCTAATCTCGTTGCACACTTGAGTACAATGACAATAAAGGGATTTCTATTTCTATTCTATTCTTTTTTTAACTTTTCTCGAGGGCCATGGCGAGCCATTTCAAAAAAGCTGCACAACTAACGTATAAAATATTGATAAATTTGCTCTGCCTGATGTGTGTGTAAAGTTTCACGAGTTGTCGTTCATATTTAGAACCTCATAATCAGCGTTGTTTTATTGCCGAACAGTGCAATGCCACTCCCACAACTTTACACGAAAAAGGACGAATTTCGTATTGTGACATCCTCATGGCCGAAACAGTCATCCGAGCATATATGAGGGCGGCCTTGTTGAGTTGCACGGAGAAAAACATCCAAGAAAATAACTTGTATTAGCTTTTACCAGTTGGTGGCGCTACTACTACGATGAAAAATAAGTTGGTAGATGTCTTCAGGGCTGAAGTATCCTCAAATGTGTACAACTTCGAGAAGATAGGATCATCTGAGTCATGTTGCCGGAGCTTTTGTTGCCACAAAGTACAATCGGACTTTTCAGCACCGTAATAGCCACGCCTTTTGCCAAAACGTCACAAAATTCGGCAGAGAGTAAGATCATTGTCTTGAGTCTTTTCTGACTAATTTTCAGTCGGATTCGTCAAAAGGGCACCGTGCAGTACGTGAAAATTAAAATAAAAACACATTTTTGATTCCACTTGGCGGCGCTGTGTGTATAACAAAATAATAACATTAAGATGTCTTCAGGTCGGGACGTTTTATTTACAGGTGAAGGTTTGGATTTTCAGGAGCATGTGCAGGGGAGTTATTAAGCATTCATTTATTTGTATTAGGTTCATTTTGTCTTCTTATTATTGATATTTGACTGATTCATTAAAAGCAGACAATTATGTTTTAGGTTAATTTTTTACCTGACATGTTTCGGCGAGTCTTTCGCCTTCTTCAGAGTGTCGCATGATGGTGTCTTGAGACCCGTCTTTATCAGCTGATGTTCCATGTGGGTGTGACTTACCTGTCAAAAAAATGAAAAATCAGAGCAGTAAAAGAACAAGCACAACATGAACATTACAAATCAGCAATCACTGACCACTGCAAAAGGGAAAACCACATCATGGACCGGGAGAAGGGCAGGGTCATCCGCACCGAAGAGAACAAACAACAGCGCTGGATCAGAGAGGCCATTGAGATCTGCAAGCGAGGCATAAAAACCATGAACAGAGACAAGGGAGCCTTCATCCTCTCTACCACCTGGACCAGCATCTTGGCGGAGTGAACGGACAGCGGGGGGCGTGACTTGCCTTCATTCTTGTGACAGGTAAGTCACGCCCTCATGGAACATCAGCTGATAAAGACGGGTCACAAGACACCATCATGTGACACTCTGAAGAAGGCGAAAGACTTTCGTATTGTGACATCCTCAAGGCCTAAACACTCATCCGAGCAAATATAAGGTAGATTTTGTTAACCTGCCCGGAGAAAAAAATCAACGAAAATAATTTGTATTTGTTTTAACCAGTTGGTGGCGCTACCACTGTGATCAAAAATAAGTTGGCAGCCGTCTTCAGGGCCTGAATATCCTCAAATGTGAAAAATTTCGAGAAGATGGATCATCTGAATCATTTTGCAGGAACTTTTGTTGCCACGGAGAATAATCAGACTCTGCGGCACCGTAATAGCCACGCCCTTCGAAGGAAAGTCACAAAAATAGGGATAGAGTAAGATCAATGTCTTGAGTCTTTTCTAGCCAATTTTCAATCGGATTCGTTAAAAGGGCACCGTGCAGTACGTCAAAATGTAAAAAATTATATTGATTGGCGCAAGGTGTATAACAGAGTATAAACATATAGATGTCTTCAGGTACCGACTCTTTATGTACATGTGAAGTTTTGGATTTTTAGCAGCATGTGCAGGAGAGTTATTAAGCATTTTGTCCATTGCGGCGAAGGAAATCTTAAGTGAAAACTTTGAAGCCCCGCCCCCGTCATATAGTATTTCGGAAACAAAAGATTTTAGCCCCAATTTTAGCCCCAGTGTTTGTCCCAGGTCTTAAGATGCTACAGACAGAATTTTAAGGCAATCAGATGAAGCCTTTAGGATCAGGGTGCAAAAGAATGACCCCTGTAAACATGCAAAAAAGGGCAAAAGTCGGACTTTCAAAAATTCATAACTCACTTCCTGTTCATATTAGACGTTAAAATATCAAATTTCTCGCCATGCCCGATGAGACTGCCAAGTTTGGTGAGTTTTTGTGCATGTTTCGGGGGTCAAAAATGCAATCGGAAAAATAATAATAATAATAATTTCTACAAAAACAACAGGGACTTCGCAGCGGTCGCTGCTCAGGCCCTAATAATAATAATAATAATAATAATAAAAGTAATAATATTTTCTACAAAAACAATAGGGACCTCGCAGCCGTCGCAGCTCGGGCCCTAATAACAATTTCTAGAAAAACAATAGGGACCTCGCAGCGGTCACTGCTCGGGCCCTAATAATAATAATAATAATAATTTCCACAAAAACAATGGGGACCTCGTAGCGGTCGCTGCTCGGGCCCTAATAATAATTTCTACAAAAACAATAGGGACCTCGCCGCGGTCGCTGCTCGGGCCCCAATTATAATTTCTACACAAAGTCCATTGTGGTGACCCGCCCCCTTTTAAGTAAATTCAAAATGGCCGACTTCCTGTAAAACCTAGCTCATTGCTCCAAGAGACTTTTTTGTAGGTCTTGGTCTTATACATACAGTGAACCCTCGCTACTTGGCGGTTCACCTTTCGCGGGTTCAGTGCTTCGCGGGTCTAAAAAATATTCGGGGGCATTGTAGTTTCGCCGAGCGGCACGACGGGGCGCTGGAGCGGTTAGACGGCCGGTGTGCGCCGAAGAAGAGCGTGGCCGAAGAGGAGAGTGGACGAAGAAGAGCACGTTCCCCCGGACACGATCGGTGGCGACGTTTCGCGCGGTTCGGACAGTACCAGAGCTCCGGCCGGCGTGCGTGGCAGTTAAGCCGTAGAGGAGAACCTTCCCCGGGCACGGGCGGTGCCAAGCGGCCCCTAAGTTTAACCGAATGGAAGCTCCGGAGGAGGAGGGCATGCTCGCGTCACAGTAAGCCGAAGAGGAGCACCTTCCCCGGGCACGGGCGATTCCAAGCGGCCCCTAAGTTTAACCGAATGGAAGCTCCGGAGGAGGAGGGCATGCTCGCGTCACAGTAAGCCGAAGAGGAGCACCTTCCCCGGGCACGGGCGGTGCCAAGCGGCCCCTAAGTTTAACCGAATGGAAGCTCCGGGGGAGGAGGGCGGGTGTGTGTCACAGTTAAGCCGAATTGGAGCACCTCTTCCGCCCGGGCACGAGCGGAGCGCGAAGCTGTCAGTTATGAATGTATAAAAGAATAAATAAATAAATGAATAAAGAATGCCACCTTTCATTTCACAGGGCACACCGGACGGCGTACCAGCAGATAAAAGTCGGAGTAATTAAATAAATACAAAAAGAATGGCTGGGGAATAAAAAAATAATACGTTTTAATAATAATTTGGTTTTTTTGTTATAACATGAATTTCACTCTCTCTCTCCCCGTATATATATATATATATATATATATATATATATATATATATATATATATATATTTATATATTTATTATATATATTGTATATTTTTTTAAGCATTTTTGAAGGTGCGCCGCTACTTCGCGGATTTTCCGTTTTCGCGGGTGGTCTCTGTCCCCATTAACCGCGATTACCGAGGGTTCACTGTACTCCATAAAATTTACAAAAAGCGAGGTGAAACACTCAACCAGGGCTGCTTTTTTTAACATTTCTCGAGGGCCATGGCGAGCCATTTCAAAAAAGCTGCACAACTAACGTATAAAATATTGATAAATTTGCTCGGCCTGATGTGTGTGTAAAGTTTCACGAGTTGTCGTTCATATTTAGAACCTCATAATCAGCGTTGTTTTATTGCCGAACAGTGCAATGCCACTCCCACAACTTTACACGAAAAAGGACGAATTTCGTATTGTGACATCCTCATGGCCGAAACAGTCATCCGAGCATATATGAGGGCGGCCTTGTTGAGTTGCACGGAGAAAAACATCCAAGAAAATAACTTGTATTAGCTTTTACCAGTTGGTGGCGCTACTACTACGATGAAAAATAAGTTGGTAGATGTCTTCAGGGCTGAAGTATCCTCAAATGTGTACAACTTCGAGAAGATAGGATCATCTGAGTCATGTTGCCGGAGCTTTTGTTGCCACAGAGTACAATCCGACTTTTCAGCACCGTAATAGCCACGCCTTTTGCCAAAACGTCACAAAATTCGGCAGAGAGAAAGATCATTGTCTTGAGTCTTTTCTGACTAATTTTCAGTCGGATTTGTCAAAAGGGCACCGTGCAGGATGTGAAAATTAAAATAAAAACACATTTTTGATTCCACTTGGCGGCGCTGTGTGTATAACAAAATAATAACATTAAGATGTCTTCAGGTCGGGACGTTTTATTTACAGGTGAAGGTTTGGATTTTCAGGAGCATGTGCAGGGGAGTTATTAAGCATTCATTTATTTGTATTAGGTTCATTTTGTCTTCTTATTATTGATATTTGACTGATTCATTAAAAGCAGACAATTATGTTTTAGGTTAATTTTTTACCTGACATGTTTCGGCGAGTCTTTCGCCTTCTTCAGAGTGTCGCATGATGGTGTCTTGAGACCCGTCTTTATCAGCTGATGTTCCATGAGGGTGTGACTTACCTGTCAAAAAAATGAAAAATCAGAGCAGTAAAAGAACAAGCACAACATGAACATTACAAATCAGCAATCACTGACCACTGGAAAAGGGAAAACCACATCATGGACCGGGAGAAGGGCAGGGTCATCCGCACCGAAGAGAACAAACAACAGCGCTGGATCAGAGAGGCCATTGAGATCTGCAAGCGAGGCATAAAAACCATGAACAGAGACAAGGGAGCCTTCATCCTCTCTACCACCTAGAGCAGCATCTTGGCGGAGTGAACGGACAGCGGGGGGTGTGACTTGCCTTCATTCTTGTGACAGGTAAGTCACGCCCTCATGGAACATCAGCTGATAAAGACGGGTCACAAGACACCATCATGTGACACTCTGAAGAAGGCGAAAGACTTTCGTATTGTGACATCCTCAAGGCCTAAACACTCATCCGAGCAAATATAAGGTAGATTTTGTGAACCTGCCCGGAGAAAAACATCAACGAAAATAATTTGTATTTGTTTTAACCAGTTGGTGGCGCTACCACTGCGATCAAAAATAAGTTGGCAGCCGTCTTCAGGGCCTGAATATCCTCAAATGTGAAAAATTTCGAGAAGATGGATCATCTGAATCATTTTGCAGGAACTTTTGTTGCCACGGAGAATAATCAGACTCTGCGGCACCGCAATAGCCACGCCCTTCGAAGGAAAGTCACAAAAATAGGGATAGAGTAAGATCAATGTCTTGAGTCTTTTCTAGCCAATTTTCAATCGGATTCGTTAAAAGGGCACCGTGCAGTACGTCAAAATGTAAAAAATGTTATTGATTGGCGCAAGGTGTATAACAGAATATAAACATATAGATGTCTTCAGGTACCGACTCTTTATGTACATATGAAGTTTTGGATTTTTAGCAGCATGTGCAGGAGAGTTATTAAGCATTTTGTCCATTGCGGCGAAGGAAATCTTAAGTGAAAACTTTGAAGCCCCGCCCCCGTCATATAGTATTTCGGAAACAAAAGATTTTAGCCCCAGTGTTTGTCCCAGGTCTTAAGATGCTACAGACAGAATTTTAAGGCAATCAGATGAAGCCTTTAGGATCAGGGTGCAAAAGAATGACCCCTGTAAACATGCAAAAAAGGGCAAAAGTCGGACTTTCAAAAATTCATAACTCACTTCCTGTTCATATTAGACGTTAAAATATCAAATTTCTCGCCATGCCCGATGAGACTGCCAAGTTTGGTGAGTTTTTGTGCATGTTTCGGGGTCAAAAATGCGATCGTACAATCGGAAAAATAATAATAATAATAATTTCTACAAAAACAACAGGGACTTCGCAGCGGTCGCTGCTCAGGCCCTAATAATAATAATAATAAAAGTAATAATATTTTCTCCAAAAACAATAGGGACCTCGCAGCCGTCGCAGCTCGGGCCCTAATAACAATTTCTAGAAAAACAATAGGGACCTCGCAGCGGTCACTGCTCGGGCCCTAATAATAATAATAATAATAATTTCCACAAAAACAATGGGGACCTCGTAGCGGTCGCTGCTCGGGCCCTAATAATAATTTCTACATAAACAATAGGGACCTCGCCGCAGTCGCTGCTCGGGCCCCAATAATAATTTCTACACAAAGTCCATTGTGGTGACCCGCCCCTTTTAAGTAAATTCAAAATGGCCGACTTCCTGTAAAACCTAGCTCATTGCTCCAAGAGACTTTTTTGTAGGTCTTGGTCTTATACATACAGTGAACCCTCGCTACTTCGCGGTTCACCTTTCGCGGGTTCAGTGCTTCGCGGGTATAAAAAATATTCGGGGGCATTGTAGTTTCGCCGAGCGGCACGACGGGCGCTGGAGCGGTTAGACGGCCGGCGTGCGCCGAAGAAGAGCGTGGGCGAAGAGGAGAGTGGACGAAGAAGAGCACGTTCCCCCGGACACGATCGGTGGCGACGTTTCCCGCGGTTCGGACCGTACCAAGGCTCCGGCCGGCGTGCGTGGCACTTAAGCCGTAGAGGAGCACCGTCCCCGGGCACGGGCGGTGCCAAGCGGCCCCTAAGTTTAACCGAATGGAAGCTCCGGAGGAGGAGGGCATGCTCGCGTCACAGTAAGCCGAAGAGGAGCACCTTCCCCAGGCACGGGCGGTTCCAAGCGGCCCCTAAGTTTAACCAAATGGAAGCTCCGGAGGAGGAGGGCATGCTCGCGTCACAGTAAGCCGAAGAGGAGCACCTTTGCCGGGCACGGGCGGTTCCAAGCGGCCCCTAAGTTTAACCGAATGGAAGCTCCGGAGGAGGCGGGCATGCTCGCGTCACAGTAAGCCGAAGAGGAGCACCTTCCCCGGGCACGAGCGGTGCCAAGCGGCCCCTAAGTTTAACCGAATGGAAGCTCCGGGGGAGGAGGGCGGGCGTGTGTCACAGTTAAGCCGAATTGGAACACCTCTTCCGCCCGGACACGAACGGAGCGCGAAGCTGTCAGTTATGAATGAATAAATGAATAAATAAATAAATAATTAAAGAATGCCACCTTTCATTTCACAGGGAACACCGGACGGCGTACCAGCAGGTAAAAGTCGGAGTAATTAAATAAATACAAAAAGAATGGCTGGGGAATAAAAAAATAATACGTTTTAATAATAATTTGGTTTTTTTGTTATAACATGAATTTCACTCTCTCTCTCTCTCTCTCCCCGTATATATATATATATATATATATATATATATATATATATATATATATATATATATTTATTATATATATTGTATTTTCTTTTAAGCATTTTTGAAGGTGCGCCGCTACTTCGCGGATTTTCAGTTTCCGCGGGTGGTCTCGGTCCCCATTAACCGCGATAACCGAGGGTTCACTGTACTCCATAAAATTTACAAAAAGCGAGGTGAAACACTCAACCAGGGCTGCTTTTTTGAACATTTCTCGAGGGCCATGGCGAGCCATTTCAAAAAAGCTGCACAACTAACGTATAAAATATTGATAAATTTGCTCTGCCTGATGTGTGTGTCAAGTTTCACGGGTTGTCGTTCATATTTAGAACCTCATAATCAGCGTTGTTTTATTGCCAAACAGTGCAATGCCACTCCCACAACTTTTCACGAAAAAGGATGAATTTCGTATTGTGACATCCTCATGGCCGAAACAGTCCTCCGAGCATATATGAGGGCGACCTTGTTGAGTTGCACGGAGAAAAACATCCAAGAAAATAACTTGTATTAGCTTTTACCAGTTGGTGGCGCTACTACTACGATGAAAAATAAGTTGGTAGATGTCTTCAGGGCTGAAGTATCCTCAAATGTGTACAACTTCGAGAAGATAGGATCATCTGAGTCATGTTGCCGGAGCTTTTGTTGCCACAAAGTACAATCGGACTTTTCAGCACCGTAATAGCCACGCCTTTTGCCAAAACGTCACAAAACTCGGCAGAGAGTAAGATCATTGTCTTGAGTCTTTTCTGACTAATTTTCAGTCGGATTCGTCAAAAGGGCACGGTGCAGTACGTGAAAATTAAAATAAAAACAAATTTTTGATTCCACTTGGCGGCGCTGTGTGTATAACAAAATAATAACATTAAGATGTCTTCAGGTCGGGACATTTTATTTACAGGTGAAGGTTTGGATTTTTAGGAGCATGTGCAGGGGAGTTATTAAGCATTCATTTATTTGTATTAGGTTCATTTTGTCTTCTTATTATTGATATTTGACAGATTCATTAAAAGCAGACAATTATGTTTTCGGTAAATTTTTTACCTGACATGTTTCGGCGAGTCTTTCGCCTTCTTCAGAGTGTCGCATGATGGTGTCTTGAGACCCGTCTTTATCAGCTGATGTTCCATGAGGGTGTGACTTACCTGTCAAAAAAATGAAAAATCAGAGCAGTAAAAGAACAAGCACAACATGAACATTACAAATCAGCAATCACTGACCACTGCAAAAGGGAAAACCACATCATGGACCGGGAGAAGGGCAGGGTCATCCGCACAGAAGAGAACAAACAACAGCGCTGGATCAGAGAGGCCATTGAGATCTGCAAGCAAGGCATAAAAACCATGAACAGAGACAAGGGAGCCTTCATCCTCTCTACCACCTGGACCAGCATCTTGGCGGAGTTAACGGACAGCGGGGGGCGTGACTTGCCTTCATTCTTGTGACAGGTAAGTCACGCCCTCATGGAACATCAGCTGATAAAGACGGGCCACAAGACACCATCATGTGACACTCTGAAGAAGGCGAAAGACTTTCGTATTGTGACATCCTCAAGGCCTAAACACTCATCCGAGCAAATATAAGGTAGATTTTGTTAACCTGCCCGGAGAAAAACATCAACGAAAATAATTTGTATTTGTTTTAACCAGTTGGTGGCGCTACCACTGCGATCAAAAATAAGTTGGCAGCCGTCTTCAGGGCCTGAATATCCTCAAATGTGAAAAATTTCGAGAAGATGGATCATCTGAATCATTTTGCAGGAACTTTTGTTGCCACGGAGAATAATCAGACTCTGCGGCACCGTAATAGCCACGCCCTTCGAAGGAAAGTCACAAAAATAGGGATAGAGTAAGATCAATGTCTTGAGTCTTTTCTAGCCAATTTTCAATCGGATTCGTTAAAAGGGCACCGTGCAGTACGTCAAAATGTAAAAAATGATATTGATTGGCGCAAGGTGTATAACTGAATATAAACATATAGATGTCTTCAGGTACCGACTCTTTATGTACATGTGAAGTTTTGGATTTTTAGCAGCATGTGCAAGAGAGTTATTAAGCATTTTGTCCATTGCGGCGAAGGAAATCTTAAGTGAAAACTTTGAAGCCCCGCCCCCGTCATATAGTATTTCGGAAACAAAAAGTTTTAGCCCCAGTGTTTGTCCCAGGTTTAAGATGCTACAGACAGAATTTTAAGGCAATCAGATGAAGCCTTTAGGATCAGGGTGCAAAAGAATGACCCCTGTAAACATGCAAAAAAGGGCAAAAGTCGGACTTTCAAAAATTCATAACTCACTTCCTGTTCATATTAGACGTTAAAATATCAAATCTTTCGCCATGCCCGATGAGACTGCCAAGTTTGGTGAGTTTTTGTGCATGTTTCGGGGTCAAAAATGCGATCGTACAATCGGAAAAATAATAATAATAATAATTTCTACAAAAACAACAGGGACTTCGCAGCGGTCGCTGCTCAGGCCCTAATAATAATAATAATAATAATAATAAAAGTAATAATATTTTCTACAAAAACAATAGGGACCTCGCAGCCGTCGCAGCTCGGGCCCTAATAACAATTTCTAGAAAAACAATAGGGACCTCGCAGCGGTCACTGCTCGGGCCCTAATAATAATAATAATAATAATTTCCACAAAAACAATGGGGACCTCGTAGCGGTCGCTGCTCGGGCCCTAATAATAATTTCTACATAAACAATAGGGACCTCGCCGCGGTCGCTGCTCGGGCCCCAATAATAATTTCTACACAAAGTCCATTGTGGTGACCCGCCCCTTTTAAGTATATTCAAAATGGCCGACTTCCTGTAAAACCTAGCTCATTGCTCCAAGAGACTTTTTTGTAGGTCTTGGTCTTATACATACAGTGAACCCTCGCTACTTCGCGGTTCACCTTTCGCGGGTTCAGTGCTTCGCGGGTATAAAAAATATTCGGGGGCATTGTAGTTTCGCCGAGCGGCACGACGGGCGCTGGAGCGGTTAGACGGCCGGCGTGCGCCGAAGAAGAGCGTGGGCGAAGAGGAGAGTGGACGAAGAAGAGCACGTTCCCCCGGACACGATCGGTGGCGACGTTTCGCGCGGTTCGGACCGTACCAAGGCTCCGGCCGGCGTGCGTGGCAGTTAAGCCGTAGAGGAGCACCGTCCCCGGGCACGGGCGGTGCCAAGCGGCCCCTAAGTTTAACCGAATGGAAGCTCCGGAGGAGGAGGGCATGCTCGCGTCACAGTAAGCCGAAGAGGAGCACCTTCCCCAGGCACGGGCGGTTCCAAGCGGCCCCTAAGTTTAACCAAATGGAAGCTCCGGAGGAGGAGGGCATGCTCGCGTCACAGTAAGCCGAAGAGGAGCACCTTTGCCGGGCACGGGCGGTTCCAAGCGGCCCCTAAGTTTAACCGAATGGAAGCTCCGGAGGAGGCGGGCATGCTCGCGTCACAGTAAGCCGAAGAGGAGCACCTTCCCCGGGCACGGGCGGTGCCAAGCGGCCCCTAAGTTTAACCGAATGGAAGCTCCGGGGGAGGAGGGCGGGCGTGTGTCACAGTTAAGCCGAATTGGAACACCTCTTCCGCCCGGACACGAACGGAGCGCGAAGCTGTCAGTTATGAATGAATAAATGAATAAATAAATAAATAATTAAAGAATGCCACCTTTCATTTCACAGGGAACACCGGACGGCGTACCAGCAGGTAAAAGTCGGAGTAATTAAATGAATACAAAAAGAATGGCTGGGGAATAAAAAAATAATACGTTTTAATAATAATTTGGTTTTTTTGTTATAACATGAATTTCACTCTCTCTCTCTCTCTCTCCCCGTATATATATATATATATATATATATATATATATATATATATATATATATATATTTATTATATATATTGTATTTTCTTTTAAGCATTTTTGAAGGTGCGCCGCTACTTCGCGGATTTTCAGTTTCCGCGGGTGGTCTCGGTCCCCATTAACCGCGATAACCGAGGGTTCACTGTACTCCATAAAATTTACAAAAAGCGAGGTGAAACACTCAACCAGGGCTGCTTTTTTGAACATTTCTCGAGGGCCATGGCGAGCCATTTCAAAAAAGCTGCACAACTAACGTATAAAATATTGATAAATTTGCTCTGCCTGATGTGTGTGTCAAGTTTCACGAGTTGTCGTTCATATTTAGAACCTCATAATCAGCGTTGTTTTATTGCCAAACAGTGCAATGCCACTCCCACAACTTTTCACGAAAAAGGATGAATTTCGTATTGTGACATCCTCATGGCCGAAACAGTCCTCCGAGCATATATGAGGGCGACCTTGTTGAGTTGCACGGAGAAAAACATCCAAGAAAATAACTTGTATTAGCTTTTACCAGTTGGTGGCGCTACTACTACGATGAAAAATAAGTTGGTAGATGTCTTCAGGGCTGAAGTATCCTCAAATGTGTACAACTTCGAGAAGATAGGATCATCTGAGTCATGTTGCCGGAGCTTTTGTTGCCACAAAGTACAATCGGACTTTTCAGCACCGTAATAGCCACGCCTTTTGCCAAAACGTCACAAAACTCGGCAGAGAGTAAGATCATTGTCTTGAGTCTTTTCTGACTAATTTTCAGTCGGATTCGTCAAAAGGGCACGGTGCAGTACGTGAAAATTAAAATAAAAACAAATTTTTGATTCCACTTGGCGGCGCTGTGTGTATAACAAAATAATAACATTAAGATGTCTTCAGGTCGGGACATTTTATTTACAGGTGAAGGTTTGGATTTTTAGGAGCATGTGCAGGGGAGTTATTAAGCATTCATTTATTTGTATTAGGTTCATTTTGTCTTCTTATTATTGATATTTGACAGATTCATTAAAAGCAGACAATTATGTTTTCGGTAAATTTTTTACCTGACATGTTTCGGCGAGTCTTTCGCCTTCTTCAGAGTGTCGCATGATGGTGTCTTGAGACCCGTCTTTATCAGCTGATGTTCCATGAGGGTGTGACTTACCTGTCAAAAAAATGAAAAATCAGAGCAGTAAAAGAACAAGCACAACATGAACATTACAAATCAGCAATCACTGACCACTGCAAAAGGGAAAACCACATCATGGACCGGGAGAAGGGCAGGGTCATCCGCACAGAAGAGAACAAACAACAGCGCTGGATCAGAGAGGCCATTGAGATCTGCAAGCAAGGCATAAAAACCATGAACAGAGACAAGGGAGCCTTCATCCTCTCTACCACCTGGACCAGCATCTTGGCGGAGTTAACGGACAGCGGGGGGCGTGACTTGCCTTCATTCTTGTGACAGGTAAGTCACGCCCTCATGGAACATCAGCTGATAAAGACGGGCCACAAGACACCATCATGTGACACTCTGAAGAAGGCGAAAGACTTTCGTATTGTGACATCCTCAAGGCCTAAACACTCATCCGAGCAAATATAAGGTAGATTTTGTTAACCTGCCCGGAGAAAAACATCAACGAAAATAATTTGTATTTGTTTTAACCAGTTGGTGGCGCTACCACTGCGATCAAAAATAAGTTGGCAGCCGTCTTCAGGGCCTGAATATCCTCAAATGTGAAAAATTTCGAGAAGATGGATCATCTGAATCATTTTGCAGGAACTTTTGTTGCCACGGAGAATAATCAGACTCTGCGGCACCGTAATAGCCACGCCCTTCGAAGGAAAGTCACAAAAATAGGGATAGAGTAAGATCAATGTCTTGAGTCTTTTCTAGCCAATTTTCAATCGGATTCGTTAAAAGGGCACCGTGCAGTACGTCAAAATGTAAAAAATGATATTGATTGGCGCAAGGTGTATAACTGAATATAAACATATAGATGTCTTCAGGTACCGACTCTTTATGTACATGTGAAGTTTTGGATTTTTAGCAGCATGTGCAAGAGAGTTATTAAGCATTTTGTCCATTGCGGCGAAGGAAATCTTAAGTGAAAACTTTGAAGCCCTGCCCCCGTCATATAGTATTTCGGAAACAAAAAGTTTTAGCCCCAGTGTTTGTCCCAGGTCTTAAGATGCTACAGACAGAATTTTAAGGCAATCAGATGAAGCCTTTAGGATCAGGGTGCAAAAGAATGACCCCTGTAAACATGCAAAAAAGGGCAAAAGTCGGACTTTCAAAAATTCATAACTCACTTCCTGTTCATATTAGACGTTAAAATATCAAATCTTTCGCCATGCCCGATGAGACTGCCAAGTTTGGTGAATTTTTGTGCATGTTTCGGGGGTCAAAAATGCAATCGAACAATCGGAAAAATAATAATAATAATAATTTCTACAAAAACAATAGGGACTTCGCAGCGGTCGCTGCTCAGGCCCTAATAATAATAATAATAATAATAATAATAAAAGTAATAATATTTTCTACAAAAACAATAGGGACCTCGCAGCCGTCGCAGCTCGGGCCCTAATAACAATTTCTAGAAAAACAATAGGGACCTCGCAGCGGTCACTGCTCGGGCCCTAATAATAATAATAATAATAATTTCCACAAAAACAATGGGGACCTCGTAGCGGTCGCTGCTCGGGCCCTAATAATAATTTCTACATAAACAATAGGGACCTCGCCGCGGTCGCTGCTCGGGCCCCAATAATAATTTCTACACAAAGTCCATTGTGGTGACCCGCCCCTTTTAAGTAAATTCAAAATGGCCGACTTCCTGTAAAACCTAGCTCATTGCTCCAAGAGACTTTTTTGTAGGTCTTGGTCTTATACATACAGTGAACCCTCGCTACTTCGCGGTTCACCTTTCGCGGGTTCAGTGCTTCGCGGGTATAAAAAATATTCGGGGGCATTGTAGTTTCGCCAAGCGGCACGACGGGGCGCTGGAGCGGTTAGACGGCCGGCGTGCGCCGAAGAAGAGCGTGGGCGAAGAGGAGAGTGGACGAAGAAGAGCACGTTCCCCCGGACACGATCGGTGACGACGTTTCGCGCGGTTCGGACCGTACCAGAGCTCCGGCCGGCGTGCGTGGCAGTTAAGCCGTAGAGGAGCACCTTCCCCGGGCACGGGCGGTGCCAAGCGGCCCCTAAGTTTAACCGAATGGAAGCTCCGGAGGAGGAGGGCATGCTCGCGACACAGTAAGCCGAAGAAGAGCACCTTCCCCGGGCACGGGCGGTGACGACGTTTCGCGCGGTTCGGACCGTACCAGAGCTCCGGCCGGCGTGCGTGGCAGTTAAGCCGTAGAGGAGCACCTTCCCCGGGCACGGGCGGTGCCAAGCGGCCCCTAAGTTTAACCGAATGGAAGCTCCGGAAGAGGAGGGCATGCTCGCGACACAGTAAGCCGAAGAGGAGCACCTTCCCCGGGCACGGGCGGTGCCAAGCGGCCCCTAAGTTTAACCGAATGGAAGCTCCGGGGGAGGAGGGTGGGCGTGTGTCACAGTTAAGCCGAATTGGAGCACCTCTTCCGCCCGGGCACGAGCGGAGCGCGAAGCTGTCAGTTATGAATGAATAAATGAATAAATAAATAAATAAATAAAGAATGCCACCTTTCATTTCACAGGGCACACCGGACGGCGTACCAGCAGGTAAAAGTCGGAGTAATTAAATAAATACAAAAAGAATGGCTGGGGAATAAAAAAATAATACGTTTTAATAATAATTTGTTTTTTTTGTTATAACATGAATTTCACTCTCTCTCTCCCCGTATATATATATATATATATATATATATATATATATATATATATATATATATATATATATATATATATATATATATATATATATATATGTATATTTATATATATATGTATATATATATATATATATATATATATATATATATATATTGTATTTTTTTTTTAAGCATTTTTGAAGGTGCGCCGCAACTTCGCGGATTTTCAGTTTTCGCGGGTGGTCTCTGTCCCCATTAACCGCGATAACCGAGGGTTCACTGTACTCCATAAAATTTACAAAAAGCGAGGTGAAACACTCAACCAGGGCTGCTTTTTTGAACATTTCTCGAGGGCCATGGCGAGCCATTTCAAAAAAGCTGCACAACTAACGTATAAAATATTGATAAATTTGCTCTGCCTGATGTGTGTGTAAAGTTTCACGAGTTGTCGTTCATATTTAGAACCTCATAATCAGCGTTGTTTTATTGCCGAACAGTGCAATGCCACTCCCACAACTTTTCACGAAAAAGGACGAATTTCGTATTGTGACATCCTCATGGCCGAAACAGTCATCCGAGCATATATGAGGGCGACCTTGTTGAGTTGCACAGAGAAAAACATCCAAGAAAATAACTTGTATTAGCTTTTACCAGTTGGTGGCGCTACTACTACGATGAAAAATAAGTTGGTAGATGTCTTCAGGGCTGAAGTATCCTCAAATGTGTACAACTTCGAGAAGATAGGATCATCTGAGTCATGTTGCCGGAGCTTTTGTTGCCACAAAGTACAATTGGACTTTTCAGCACCGTAATAGCCACGCCTTTTGCCAAAACGTCACAAAATTCGGCAGAGAGTAAGATCATTGTCTTGAGTCTTTTCTGACTAATTTTCAGTCGGATTCGTCAAAAGGGCACCGTGCAGTACGTGAAAATTAAAATAAAAACACATTTTTGATTCCACTTGGCGGCGCTGTGTGTATAACAAAATAATAACATTAAGATGTCTTCAGGTCGGGACGTTTTATTTACAGGTGAAGGTTTGGATTTTTAGGAGCATGTGCAGGGGAGTTATTAAGCATTCATTTATTTGTATTAGGTTCATTTTGTCTTCTTATTATTGATATTTGACTGATTCATTAAAAGCAGACAATTATGTTTTAGGTTAATTTTTTACCTGACATGTTTCGGCGAGTCTTTCGCCTTCTTCAGAGTGTCGCATGATGGTGTCTTGAGACCCGTCCGTCTTTATCAGCTGATGTTCCATGAGGGTGTGACTTACCTGTCAAAAAAATGAAAAATCAGAGCAGTAAAAGAACAAGCACAACATGAACATTACAAATCAGCAATCACTGACCACTGCAAAAGGGAAAACCACATCATGGACCGGGAGAAGGGCAGGGTCATCCGCACCGAAGAGAACAAACAACAGCGCTGGATCAGAGAGGCCATTGAGATCTGCAAGCGAGGCATAAAAACCATGAACAGAGACAAGGGAGCCTTCATCCTCTCTACCACCTGGAGCAGCATCTTGGCGGAGTGAACGGACAGCGGGGGGCGTGACTTGCCTTCATTCTTGTGACAGGTAAGTCACGCCCTCATGGAACATCAGCTGATAAAGACGGGTCACAAGACACCATCATGTGACACTCTGAAGAAGGCGAAAGACTTTCGTATTGTGACATCCTCAAGGCCTAAACACTCATCCGAGCAAATATAAGGTAGATTTTGTTAACCTGCCCGGAGAAAAAAATCAACGAAAATAATTTGTATTTGTTTTAACCAGTTGGTGGCGCTACCACTGCGATCAAAAATAAGTTGGCAGCCGTCTTCAGGGCCTGAATATCCTCAAATGTGAAAAATTTCGAGAAGATGGATCATCTGAATCATTTTGCAGGAACTTTTGTTGCCACGGAGAATAATCAGACTCTGCGGCACCGCAATAGCCACGCCCTTCGAAGGAAAGTCACAAAAATAGGGATAGAGTAAGATCAATGTCTTGAGTCTTTTCTAGCCAATTTTCAATCGGATTCGTTAAAAGGGCACCGTGCAGTACGTCAAAATGTAAAAAATGTTTTTGATTGGCGCAAGGTGTATAACAGAATATAAACATATAGATGTCTTCAGGTACCGACTCTTTATGTACATGTGAAGTTTTGGATTTTTAGCAGCATGTGCAGGAGAGTTATTAAGCATTTTGTCCATTGCGGCGAAGGAAATCTTAAGTGAAAACTTTGAAGCCCCGCCCCCGTCATATAGTATTTCGGAAACAAAAGATTTTAGCCCCAGTGTTTGTCCCAGGTCTTAAGATGCTACAGACAGAATTTTAAGGCAATCAGATGAAGCCTTTAGGATCAGGGTGCAAAAGAATGACCCCTGTAAACATGCAAAAAAGGGCAAAAGTCGGACTTTCAAAAATTCATAACTCACTTCCTGTTCATATTAGACGTTAAAATATCAAATTTCTCGCCATGCCCGATGAGACTGCCAAGTTTGGTGAGTTTTTGTGCATGTTTCGGGGTCAAAAATGCGATCGTACAATCGGAAAAATAATAATAATAATAATTTCTACAAAAACAACAGGGACTTCGCAGCGGTCGCTGCTCAGGCCCTAATAATAATAATAATAATAATAATAAAAGTAATAATATTTTCTACAAAAACAATAGGGGCCTCGCAGCCGTCGCAGCTCGGGCCCTAATAACAATTTCTAGAAAAACAATAGGGACCTCGCAGCGGTCACTGCTCGGGCCCTAATAATAATAATAATAATAATTTCCACAAAAACAATGGGGACCTCGTAGCGGTCGCTGCTCGGGCCCTAATAATAATTTCTACATAAACAATAGGGACCTCGCCGCGGTCGCTGCTCGGGCCCCAATAATAATTTCTACACAAAGTCCATTGTGGTGACCCGCCCCTTTTAAGTAAATTCAAAATGGCCGACTTCCTGTAAAACCTAGCTCATTGCTCCAAGAGACTTTTTTGTAGGTCTTGGTCTTATACATACAGTGAACCCTCGCTACTTCGCGGTTCACCTTTCGCGGGTTCAGTGCTTCGCGGGTATAAAAAATATTCGGGGGCATTGTAGTTTCGCCGAGCGGCACGACGGGCGCTGGAGCGGTTAGACGGCCGGCGTGCGCCGAAGAAGAGCGTGGGCGAAGAGGAGAGTGGACGAAGAAGAGCACGTTCCCCCGGACACGATCGGTGGCGACGTTTCGCGCGGTTCGGACCGTACCAAGGCTCCGGCCGGCGTGCGTGGCAGTTAAGCCGTAGAGGAGCACCGTCCCCGGGCACGGGCGGTGCCAAGCGGCCCCTAAGTTTAACCGAATGGAAGCTCCGGAGGAGGAGGGCATGCTCGCGTCACAGTAAGCCGAAGAGGAGCACCTTCCCCAGGCACGGGCGGTTCCAAGCGGCCCCTAAGTTTAACCAAATGGAAGCTCCGGAGGAGGAGGGCATGCTCGCGTCACAGTAAGCCGAAGAGGAGCACCTTCGCCGGGCACGGGCGGTTCCAAGCGGCCCCTAAGTTTAACCGAATGGAAGCTCCGGAGGAGGCGGGCATGCTCGCGTCACAGTAAGCCGAAGAGGAGCACCTTCCCCGGGCACGGGCGGTGCCAAGCGGCCCCTAAGTTTAACCGAATGGAAGCTCCGGGGGAGGAGGGCGGGCGTGTGTCACAGTTAAGCCGAATTGGAACACCTCTTCCGCCCGGACACGAACGGAGCGCGAAGCTGTCAGTTATGAATGAATAAATGAATAAATAAATAAATAATTAAAGAATGCCACCTTTCATTTCACAGGGCACACCGGACGGCGTACCAGCAGGTAAAAGTCGGAGTAATTAAATAAATACAAAAAGAATGGCTGGGGAATAAAAAAATAATACGTTTTAATAATAATTTGTTTTTTTTGTTATAACATGAATTTCACTCTCTCTCTCCCCGTATATATATATATATATATATATATATATATATATATATATATATATATATATATATATATGTATATTTATATATATATGTATATATATATATATATATATATATATATATATATATATTGTATTTTTTTTTTAAGCATTTTTGAAGGTGCGCCGCAACTTCGTGGATTTTCAGTTTTCGCGGGTGGTCTCTGTCCCCATTAACCGCGATAACCGAGGGTTCACTGTACTCCATAAAATTTACAAAAAGCGAGGTGAAACACTCAACCAGGGCTGCTTTTTTGAACATTTCTCGAGGGCCATGGCGAGCCATTTCAAAAAAGCTGCACAACTAACGTATAAAATATTGATAAATTTGCTCTGCCTGATGTGTGTGTAAAGTTTCACGAGTTGTCGTTCATATTTAGAACCTCATAATCAGCGTTGTTTTATTGCCGAACAGTGCAATGCCACTCCCACAACTTTTCACGAAAAAGGACGAATTTCGTATTGTGACATCCTCATGGCCGAAACAGTCATCCGAGCATATATGAGGGCGACCTTGTTGAGTTGCACAGAGAAAAACATCCAAGAAAATAACTTGTATTAGCTTTTACCAGTTGGTGGCGCTACTACTACGATGAAAAATAAGTTGGTAGATGTCTTCAGGGCTGAAGTATCCTCAAATGTGTACAACTTCGAGAAGATAGGATCATCTGAGTCATGTTGCCGGAGCTTTTGTTGCCACAAAGTACAATCGGACTTTTCAGCACCGTAATAGCCACGCCTTTTGCCAAAACGTCACAAAATTCGGCAGAGAGTAAGATCATTGTCTTGAGTCTTTTCTGACTAATTTTCAGTCGGATTCGTCAAAAGGGCACGGTGCAGTACGTGAAAATTAAAATAAAAACAAATTTTTGATTCCACTTGGCGGCGCTGTGTGTATAACAAAATAATAACATTAAGATGTCTTCAGGTCGGGACATTTTATTTACAGGTGAAGGTTTGGATTTTTAGGAGCATGTGCAGGGGAGTTATTAAGCATTCATTTATTTGTATTAGGTTCATTTTGTCTTCTTATTATTGATATTTGACAGATTCATTAAAAGCAGACAATTATGTTTTCGGTAAATTTTTTACCTGACATGTTTCGGCGAGTCTTTCGCCTTCTTCAGAGTGTCGCATGATGGTGTCTTGAGACCCGTCTTTATCAGCTGATGTTCCATGAGGGTGTGACTTACCTGTCAAAAAAATGAAAAATCAGAGCAGTAAAAGAACAAGCACAACATGAACATTACAAATCAGCAATCACTGACCACTGCAAAAGGGAAAACCACATCATGGACCGGGAGAAGGGCAGGGTCATCCGCACAGAAGAGAACAAACAACAGCGCTGGATCAGAGAGGCCATTGAGATCTGCAAGCAAGGCATAAAAACCATGAACAGAGACAAGGGAGCCTTCATCCTCTCTACCACCTGGACCAGCATCTTGGCGGAGTTAACGGACAGCGGGGGGCGTGACTTGCCTTCATTCTTGTGACAGGTAAGTCACGCCCTCATGGAACATCAGCTGATAAAGACGGGCCACAAGACACCATCATGTGACACTCTGAAGAAGGCGAAAGACTTTCGTATTGTGACATCCTCAAGGCCTAAACACTCATCCGAGCAAATATAAGGTAGATTTTGTTAACCTGCCCGGAGAAAAACATCAACGAAAATAATTTGTATTTGTTTTAACCAGTTGGTGGCGCTACCACTGCGATCAAAAATAAGTTGGCAGCCGTCTTCAGGGCCTGAATATCCTCAAATGTGAAAAATTTCGAGAAGATGGATCATCTGAATCATTTTGCAGGAACTTTTGTTGCCACGGAGAATAATCAGACTCTGCGGCACCGTAATAGCCACGCCCAATTCTATCAACGTGTGACGCGGAAATCTTAATCCATGCGTTTGTTACATCTCGCCTCGACTATTGTAACGCTTTGCTCTCTGGTCTCCCCATGTCGAGTATTAAAAGTCTGCAGTTAGTTCAAAATGCAGCAGCTAGACTCTTAACTAAGACGAGAAAGTTTGATCATATTACCCCGATATTAGCCAATTTGCATTGGCTTCCGGTCCACTTGAGATGTGATTTTAAAGTTCTGCTACTTACTTTTAAAATATTGCACGGCTTAGCACCTTCTTATCTCGTTGACCTCGTGGTACCATATGTTCCGTCCCGAAACCTTCGCTCACAAAATGCTGGTCTTTTAGTGATCCCGCGAGCCAAAAAGAAGTCCGCAGGTTCTAGAGCGTTCTCTATTCGGGCACCAATGCTTTGGAATGCACTTCCCTCAGATATTAGAGGCGCCACCTCAGTAGAAATGTTCAAAACACTATTAAAGACGCATTTATACTCTTGTGCATTTAGCTGAAATATTTGTTGGCCTGTTTACTGCCGCTTTTTTTTCTTTTGTTTTCTTTTCTGCCCCCTTTTCCCCCGGCTGGGGGATTAGGTGACGGTGACCCACTAGGAAGTTTAAGGCATTGACCAACTGGGCATGCACCTGTTCCAGTGATGTCGTCTTCCTGCAGCGCGACATTTGATCAATTTATTTATATACTTTAGCATCTAATTTAATTATTTGTTGGCCTGTTTACTGCCGCTTCTTCTCTTTTCTGCCCCCTCCTTCCCCTGCTTGGGAATTAGGTGATGGGGACATGCTTTGAAGATTACGGCACTGACGAACCGGGAAGGGACCTGCTCTGCCGAAGTCGTCTTCATGCAGCGCCTTTTCTGATTTCCTTATAGTTCAGCACTTCATTGAACTACTTGTTGGCCTGTTTGCTATTTCTGTTCTTTCTTTTCTGTTCCCAATTCCCCGAATTAGGTGATGGCGATTCACTTGGAAGTGGCTGTACTGAATTTACACCAACTGACCGGTACAAGATCGAAGGCTCATCTTCGGATATGCTGCCATGGATATTACGGCCCTGGATGAGGACCCACTCCACTGAAGTCATCTTCCTGCAGCACTTCATTCAATTGACTCTTATATTATCTCATCTATCATTGCATAGCATCATTGTATGTGTCAAATGTTGCCCAGTTGGCATCCATTGCAGCCTGGTCATCCTGGAAGGGGGATTCCCCCATCTGTGGTCCCTTCTCAAGGTTTCTCACTTTTCCCCTAATGAGGTTTTGTGAGTTTTTCCTTGCCCTCCTGGGGGTTAAGATCGGGGATGTCGATTGTGGCTATGTAAAGCCCTTTGAGACTGTCTGTGATTAAGGGCTATACAAATAAAATTGACTTGACTTGACTTGAAAGTCACAAAAATAGGGATAGAGTAAGATCAATGTCTTGAGTCTTTTCTAGCCAATTTTCAATCGGATTCGTTAAAAGGGCACCGTGCAGTACGTCAAAATGTAAAAAATGATATTGATTGGCGCAAGGTGTATAACTGAATATAAACATATAGATGTCTTCAGGTACCGACTCTTTATGTACATGTGAAGTTTTGGATTTTTAGCAGCATGTGCAAGAGAGTTATTAAGCATTTTGTCCATTGCGGCGAAGGAAATCTTAAGTGAAAACTTTGAAGCCCCGCCCCCGTCATATAGTATTTCGGAAACAAAAAGTTTTAGCCCCAGTGTTTGTCCCAGGTTTAAGATGCTACAGACAGAATTTTAAGGCAATCAGATGAAGCCTTTAGGATCAGGGTGCAAAAGAATGACCCCTGTAAACATGCAAAAAAGGGCAAAAGTCGGACTTTCAAAAATTCATAACTCACTTCCTGTTCATATTAGACGTTAAAATATCAAATCTTTCGCCATGCCCGATGAGACTGCCAAGTTTGGTGAATTTTTGTGCATGTTTCGGGGGTCAAAAATGCAATCGAACAATCGGAAAAATAATAATAATAATAATTTCTACAAAAACAATAGGGACTTCGCAGCGGTCGCTGCTCAGGCCCTTATAATAATAATAATAATAATAATAATAAAAGTAATAATATTTTCTACAAAAACAATAGGGACCTCGCAGCCGTCGCAGCTCGGGCCCTAATAACAATTTCTAGAAAAACAATAGGGACCTCGCAGCGGTCACTGCTCGGGCCCTAATAATAATAATAATAATAATTTCCACAAAAACAATGGGGACCTCGTAGCGGTCGCTGCTCGGGCCCTAATAATAATTTCTACATAAACAATAGGGACCTCGCCGCGGTCGCTGCTCGGGCCCCAATAATAATTTCTACACAAAGTCCATTGTGGTGACCCGCCCCTTTTAAGTAAATTCAAAATGGCCGACTTCCTGTAAAACCTAGCTCATTGCTCCAAGAGACTTTTTTGTAGGTCTTGGTCTTATACATACAGTGAACCCTCGCTACTTCGCGGTTCACCTTTCGCGGGTTCAGTGCTTCGCGGGTATAAAAAATATTCGGGGGCATTGTAGTTTCGCCAAGCGGCACGACGGGGCGCTGGAGCGGTTAGACGGCCGGCGTGCGCCGAAGAAGAGCGTGGGCGAAGAGGAGAGTGGACGAAGAAGAGCACGTTCCCCCGGACACGATCGGTGACGACGTTTCGCGCGGTTCGGACCGTACCAGAGCTCCGGCCGGCGTGCGTGGCAGTTAAGCCGTAGAGGAGCACCTTCCCCGGGCACGGGCGGTGCCAAGCGGCCCCTAAGTTTAACCGAATGGAAGCTCCGGAGGAGGAGGGCATGCTCGCGACACAGTAAGCCGAAGAAGAGCACCTTCCCCGGGTGTTAGGATATGTCACCAATTTTGTGTATTCATAATCATGTTTCATACACTATTTGTATCACTAATAATTGTATACACACAGACACTCATTTAGCACACATGAGCACAGCCACACACACACACACACATTCGGTTTCAAGTTTCTGAATCTTCGAGCTGAAGTTTTAAACTGTCTGTTGTGATTGGTTGTTTCCTGCCTGTCTGCTAGAATTCCAGAAGACAGCCCCCCTCTTTGTCTCTTTATGTCCGGAGGAGAGTCAGAGGAGGGGGTCAGATGAAGGGAGTGTGGGAGGCCGAACAGGCCTGTTCGGCCTCCGGCTCTCTCTCTCTCACCAACTCGCAAATTGGAAAATAAAACTTTGCTTGATTGACTTTGGACATTCAGCCATCATTATTTAAATAATTCCCGGTGTAAAAAAGGCGTCAGGGCCGTTTTAAACCTGACATTTATTTGGTGGAGAATGCGGGCAGCCGCACTCGGACGGGCGTCGTCGTTGGATCTTTTGGACGCCATCGAATCTGACGTAGATTTTGTTAACCTGCCCGGAGAAAAACATCAACGAAAATAATTTGTATTTGTTTTAACCAGTTGGTGGCGCTACCACTGCGATCAAAAATAAGTTGGCAGCCGTCTTCAGGGCCTGAATATCCTCAAATGTGAAAAATTTCGAGAAGATGGATCATCTGAATCATTTTGCAGGAACTTTTGTTGCCACGGAGAATAATCAGACTCTGCGGCACCGTAATAGCCACGCCCAATTCTATCAACGTGTGACGCGGAAATCTTAATCCATGCGTTTGTTACATCTCGCCTCGACTATTGTAACGCTTTGCTCTCTGGTCTCCCCATGTCGAGTATTAAAAGTCTGCAGTTAGTTCAAAATGCAGCAGCTAGACTCTTAACTAAGACGAGAAAGTTTGATCATATTACCCCGATATTAGCCAATTTGCATTGGCTTCCGGTCCACTTGAGATGTGATTTTAAAGTTCTGCTACTTACTTTTAAAATATTGCACGGCTTAGCACCTTCTTATCTCGTTGACCTCGTGGTACCATATGTTCCGTCCCGAAACCTTCGCTCACAAAATGCTGGTCTTTTAGTGATCCCGCGAGCCAAAAAGAAGTCCGCAGGTTCTAGAGCGTTCTCTATTCGGGCACCAATGCTTTGGAATGCACTTCCCTCAGATATTAGAGGCGCCACCTCAGTAGAAATGTTCAAAACACTATTAAAGACGCATTTATACTCTTGTGCATTTAGCTGAAATATTTGTTGGCCTGTTTACTGCCGCTTTTTTTTCTTTTGTTTTCTTTTCTGCCCCCTTTTCCCCCGGCTGGGGGATTAGGTGACGGTGACCCACTAGGAAGTTTAAGGCATTGACCAACTGGGCATGCACCTGTTCCAGTGATGTCGTCTTCCTGCAGCGCGACATTTGATCAATTTATTTATATACTTTAGCATCTAATTTAATTATTTGTTGGCCTGTTTACTGCCGCTTCTTCTCTTTTCTGCCCCCTCCTTCCCCTGCTTGGGAATTAGGTGATGGGGACATGCTTTGAAGATTACGGCACTGACGAACCGGGAAGGGACCTGCTCTGCCGAAGTCGTCTTCATGCAGCGCCTTTTCTGATTTCCTTATAGTTCAGCACTTCATTGAACTACTTGTTGGCCTGTTTGCTATTTCTGTTCTTTCTTTTCTGTTCCCAATTCCCCGAATTAGGTGATGGCGATTCACTTGGAAGTGGCTGTACTGAATTTACACCAACTGACCGGTACAAGATCGAAGGCTCATCTTCGGATATGCTGCCATGGATATTACGGCCCTGGATGAGGACCCACTCCACTGAAGTCATCTTCCTGCAGCACTTCATTCAATTGACTCTTATATTATCTCATCTATCATTGCATAGCATCATTGTATGTGTCAAATGTTGCCCAGTTGGCATCCATTGCAGCCTGGTCATCCTGGAAGGGGGATTCCCCCATCTGTGGTCCCTTCTCAAGGTTTCTCACTTTTCCCCTAATGAGGTTTTGTGAGTTTTTCCTTGCCCTCCTGGGGGTTAAGATCGGGGATGTCGATTGTGGCTATGTAAAGCCCTTTGAGACTGTCTGTGATTAAGGGCTATACAAATAAAATTGACTTGACTTGACTTGAAAGTCACAAAAATAGGGATAGAGTAAGATCAATGTCTTGAGTCTTTTCTAGCCAATTTTCAATCGGATTCGTTAAAAGGGCACCGTGCAGTACGTCAAAATGTAAAAAATGATATTGATTGGCGCAAGGTGTATAACTGAATATAAACATATAGATGTCTTCAGGTACCGACTCTTTATGTACATGTGAAGTTTTGGATTTTTAGCAGCATGTGCAAGAGAGTTATTAAGCATTTTGTCCATTGCGGCGAAGGAAATCTTAAGTGAAAACTTTGAAGCCCCGCCCCCGTCATATAGTATTTCGGAAACAAAAAGTTTTAGCCCCAGTGTTTGTCCCAGGTTTAAGATGCTACAGACAGAATTTTAAGGCAATCAGATGAAGCCTTTAGGATCAGGGTGCAAAAGAATGACCCCTGTAAACATGCAAAAAAGGGCAAAAGTCGGACTTTCAAAAATTCATAACTCACTTCCTGTTCATATTAGACGTTAAAATATCAAATCTTTCGCCATGCCCGATGAGACTGCCAAGTTTGGTGAATTTTTGTGCATGTTTCGGGGGTCAAAAATGCAATCGAACAATCGGAAAAATAATAATAATAATAATTTCTACAAAAACAATAGGGACTTCGCAGCGGTCGCTGCTCAGGCCCTTATAATAATAATAATAATAATAATAATAAAAGTAATAATATTTTCTACAAAAACAATAGGGACCTCGCAGCCGTCGCAGCTCGGGCCCTAATAACAATTTCTAGAAAAACAATAGGGACCTCGCAGCGGTCACTGCTCGGGCCCTAATAATAATAATAATAATAATTTCCACAAAAACAATGGGGACCTCGTAGCGGTCGCTGCTCGGGCCCTAATAATAATTTCTACATAAACAATAGGGACCTCGCCGCGGTCGCTGCTCGGGCCCCAATAATAATTTCTACACAAAGTCCATTGTGGTGACCCGCCCCTTTTAAGTAAATTCAAAATGGCCGACTTCCTGTAAAACCTAGCTCATTGCTCCAAGAGACTTTTTTGTAGGTCTTGGTCTTATACATACAGTGAACCCTCGCTACTTCGCGGTTCACCTTTCGCGGGTTCAGTGCTTCGCGGGTATAAAAAATATTCGGGGGCATTGTAGTTTCGCCAAGCGGCACGACGGGGCGCTGGAGCGGTTAGACGGCCGGCGTGCGCCGAAGAAGAGCGTGGGCGAAGAGGAGAGTGGACGAAGAAGAGCACGTTCCCCCGGACACGATCGGTGACGACGTTTCGCGCGGTTCGGACCGTACCAGAGCTCCGGCCGGCGTGCGTGGCAGTTAAGCCGTAGAGGAGCACCTTCCCCGGGCACGGGCGGTGCCAAGCGGCCCCTAAGTTTAACCGAATGGAAGCTCCGGAGGAGGAGGGCATGCTCGCGACACAGTAAGCCGAAGAAGAGCACCTTCCCCGGGTGTTAGGATATGTCACCAATTTTGTGTATTCATAATCATGTTTCATACACTATTTGTATCACTAATAATTGTATACACACAGACACTCATTTAGCACACATGAGCACAGCCACACACACACACACACATTCGGTTTCAAGTTTCTGAATCTTCGAGCTGAAGTTTTAAACTGTCTGTTGTGATTGGTTGTTTCCTGCCTGTCTGCTAGAATTCCAGAAGACAGCCCCCCTCTTTGTCTCTTTATGTCCGGAGGAGAGTCAGAGGAGGGGGTCAGATGAAGGGAGTGTGGGAGGCCGAACAGGCCTGTTCGGCCTCCGGCTCTCTCTCTCTCACCAACTCGCAAATTGGAAAATAAAACTTTGCTTGATTGACTTTGGACATTCAGCCATCATTATTTAAATAATTCCCGGTGTAAAAAAGGCGTCAGGGCCGTTTTAAACCTGACATTTATTTGGTGGAGAATGCGGGCAGCCGCACTCGGACGGGCGTCGTCGTTGGATCTTTTGGACGCCATCGAATCTGACGTCAGCGCTTCAACATTGAGAAAGCGAGGCCTCCAAGTTCCTGCGACGGCGCACCGCCCGGATGCCGGTTGCCGATAGGACAAGGCTGATCCAGAGGAAATCAGGTATTGTTTTTCAAATTATTTTGTGCCACCATTTTAAAATTTAAAATATTAACACAATTCGTAAGGGGTGATTTATGTGGGTAAGACAGCGCGCGCAGAGGCCGGGCCTCGACCGTTTAGTCAGTACGGTAACAAAAACTGCATCGTGCTAGTCCAAGGAGTTATGTAAAAATAATCGGTAGCGAATTAGGCCATAACTCATCGGTAGCGAATTGACCATAACTCGTTGAAACTGAGCAAATTTTAGACACGGATAGCACGGTGAACAAATTGATTTGTTCCTCGGCGTCGATGGTAGCGAATTTGGCCATAAACTGAGCAAATTTTAGAGATTGATCCGCCTAGAGAAGGGAGACAAAGTTTCCGCGAAAATTAAAAGGTTCCCTCCGGTGTCGACAATGGAAAAGAGTGGCAATCAGGAGAAGGTCTTACTCACAATTTCACATTGAAATTCAGGGAATAATAAGGCATTATTTTCGGTGGTTTTTATTTGAAGTGTTTTGGGGGCTGTGCAGCTGTGTGTGTGTGAACAAAGGAACAAGTTTGAGTCAGTGAGAATGTGTGTGCGTGCGTGCGTGCGTGTGTGTGTGTGTGGGTTTGGAGAAGTAGCTGACCAGACAACAGCAAAAGAAGAGGTCTGGCTGGGCCAAGCCTGAAGGATCAGGTTTCAGGGTAGTGAGAGAAGAATTTGCAGAGAAGCTGAAGAGAAAAAAAAAAAAAAAGAAACCCGCACACACAACACCAGATGTGGAATGATCATTTTGCTGTATGCAAAGTGAGTGAATGGTGTGATTGGGGATTACAAATACCATTTGGTATTTTATCCTATGTACTGCAGTAAGGGTAATAAACAGGACTAGTATTTGAGAATGACAGAGAAAGTTGTTGGCTGCCAGGATGGCCGAGTGGTCTAAGGCGCCGCGTTCAGGACCCAGTCTCCCCAGGAGGCCTGGGTTCGAATCTCGAATTTCCCCATTGTGGGACTAATAAAGGGCATTTTAAGAAGGTAAAGAAGGGGGAGGGGGGTTGCAACTGCCCCCTGTATCCTGAGAAACCCCCAAAAAAGACAGATAAACCAATAAAGCGCTCACCTCAATGTGCTGCGTGTATAAGTGGCAGTGTGCATTTGTGGCAGAGGCTGCATTGGCCCTATAGGGCTGCACATACATAATTATGAGAGATATTAGTTGAATTAAAGGACTTATTATGGGCAAAAGATAAAGATGGATTGTGTTGCTGTTATACTAACATGTTATTGTTGTTTGTAGTTGTTCAGTGTTGAGAACTGTGTGTGTCGTTTTGTGGGCCCGTGTATATGTCTGTGTGTCTGTCTGTGTGTCTAAATATCAGGGAGAGTGATAAAAGTGGTTGGAATTATGCTAAAAGGATTGATGAAGTAGAGATAAAATGGAATCAAGGATTAGTAACCAACAAAACGCTACTTATGAGTGACGAGATCTTATTGAGAAAAATAATTCCCAAATTTACAAAAGAAGTTAATAAAGAAGATGATTTGAGGAGATAAATTCATTTAAATTTGAAATTAAATAAAATAACTTATACAACGGGATAGGCTAAAAAGAAAAGAGAGAAATAGCCTGATGTGCGTTTTCTGAAAAATAAAAATATTTAACCCAGATGTCTAGGATGGTTTAAAAAGATGAGTGAAGATAAGGAAGTTCATCAAAAAACAGGATCCTGATAAAATTCAGTATTTAGACAAATGGATAGCTGAGCATGGCTTTAATGGTCAGTTAAAAACACGAAAAATAGCCGCATTGCAGAAATCAATCATAGCAAAGACAAAGAAAGACCACAAAAAGATGAAGAAAATGGCTTTGAGGAAACAGAATATTGGATGAGGGTAGCCTTAAAAAGAGAAGAGGGTGACAAGAAACAGAAAAGAAAGGATGAAAACAAAATAAGCAAGGGAAAGAAATGTGAAAAGTCAGATGGAGCAAATTAGGCTGAAATAGGAAGAGTAAAACAAGAGGAAGATGAGACATTTGGGCAATACAAAGTGAGAATGACAGCTGTGTTTTAAAACCACAGCGGGCTGCAGGAAGATGGTGATGTGGATGGGGCATTTCAACAGCAGTTGAAGAATGCTTTACATGCAGGATCAAGAGAGGAAATTCATAAGTGGGTAAATAAACATTACATTTGCCTGCCAACAGGTACCCTGGAGGAGTATGTAAATCACGCCCTCCATGCTGAGAAGATAGAAAATAAAAAGAAACAGAGGTCTATAGACACTTTTTATCAAAATAAAGGTCAGAAAGTCTTTTATCAAGGTGGAAGAGGCTGAGACAAGGACGCCTTCCCACCGGAGATGATATTTGTTACAATTGTGGCAGATCAGGACACTTTGCCAGAAACTGCCGTCAACCACACAGGAAGACCACACTAAAAGAAGGCCAGATAGCAAGAAATTGCCTTGAGAAGAAGCAGCCTTCAGCATGACTAAGTTTTTAAATGAAGAGGTTCTCCTAAATTTACAAAAGATATTGGCTTTTGATTAAATGATTGAGTTGAAATAACCGTATTGGTAATGGGACACCAATTACCCTTTTTATGTGACATTGGTGCAGATAGGATTGCTTATAATAAATCAATTTCAAATGATAGGGCAAGTGAGAAAGGGGCCATAGTCAGATTTGCAAGTGGAAAAATGGAACAGAGTAACAGAATTAGAACCTGTGTGGTTGAGGGACCCAGAAGGACACTGAGTTGGTTGCATGAATTGAAATTAGTTTTATTTTTACAGAATAATGAGAGCCCAAGTTGTGGGGATGTGATTAATTTACAGAAAAAGTTTAGTGATGAGACAATTTATACTTACATGATTCAATAGACAAGATATATCATTTTGATGATGGTTTTTACTTAATTGTATACTTGCGTCTCCTTCAGAAAGGGAGAAGTAGGTGTTATGAAATTTTAACAATTGGATGAAGCTTTTGAAAGTGAACATGAGGAATTTTTGCAAAAACATAGGTGTTTCTTGATTTTTTTAAATTTTGATTCGAGACATTGGTAGGTTTGAGTGGTTGTGGAAAAACTACAGTGAATTTGGAAATTAGGAGCAGACTGTGGAGAGGCTCCTGTGAGGAGGAGGAAGAGAGAGAGTTCAGTGAGAGAAGGAGGATAGAAATTAGATTTTGCTTTTTGGTGAATTGAAGAAATAAATATTTTAGATTTCATATTCCAGTTGATCATGTTTATATTAAAGTAGGCCAGAGATGCAATGAAATGCAGAAATATAAATGATACAGGAAAAATTTGGCAAGGGCTATAATTTTCATTAAAGCAGAGAAGAAATTAGAAATTACAGATAACATTAATGTGTACTTGTCCACTTTAAGGTAGAATTGGTCAAAGTGAAATGAGTCAAGATTAGAGAAAAAAAAATAAAAAATAAAATAGAATTAACATGTTCATTCTGTGATAAGAAATTTGTGATTATGTGAAAAGGGAAAAAGAGAATTACAGGCTTTTCAAATAAAACAACCTAATTTAAATTGGCCAACTTGTAAAATGGAAAAGAAGATTCTAAATTATGCACAAAAAGCTTGAACGTGTTGAGCAGAAGGAAGAAAAAGAGAAAACATTTGAAAAAAAGAAGGAAGCAGAGAGTCTTGTGATAAACAATAACTTTTCAGGACGAAGAGAGAAGCAACAGAGGATCACATGGCGAAAGGAAAAAAAACTAACATAAAAAGTGTGTGTAGAAGGACTTCTACATCAACATGCGTTTTGCTTATTAAGCCGTGATACACTGACAATTGGACTTTAATATCAGAATCAATAAGCAAGGGCGAATTTAACCAAAAGTCAAAACTTTAAAAGGTCGCATTGTCAGTGATAAGCGGGAAGAAAAATAGTAATAAAACTTTGCCAGACCACTTTTGTGTAAACACTTTCCTTGGGACTTTCATGACCTCCATTAAGTCCCTGACCTTTCATAGATAAAGTTGGAGCCCAAAGTCTCTCAGGGCTGTAATTTATGCGGCAGAGAAAGAGCCCAACAGGCTTGGGGTGAGTTTAAAACAACAGTATCATGGCCATAAAATGGGTTGTGTATGTTGGAACTTGTGGAGATACACTGCAAGATTGTATTTACAAAGCATCTTAATGCACTACCAAATTATTATTATAAGCCATTTGGGCAAACAGTGACTGCAAAAAATGGCTTCATGGACTTGTGTTGCTGCAGAAACACAGGAAAGTGAATCCATTTGCATATTAGTCACAACAATTTGGATTTCGTGGCAGAGAACCACTTAAGAGTGTGATCAAGAGCTTTCACTGCTGCTTTAAGGAATGAAAAAATGACATTCCATCACACGACATTCACATTGCACGGCGATTTAATTGTAACATTACATTAATAAGGTGCGATGCATTTAAGCCCAGCGTCATTCTTTTTCCACGCACCATTTAGAAGGCGCCACACGACTGTGGAGCCGTCCAAAATTTTCACCAAACCCAGGACTTGACTTTTTGACCCATTTTCCTCCCGACTGGAGGAGTTAAGACGTGTAAAGACATGAAGACCAGGTGCACATTCCAGACTGATAAGAAAGTGTCTGAGAACCAAGGTTATAGGAAGAAATCACGCTGACTTTTATGCGATGGGAGTATTAGTAGTGTGATACCAACAGATAACTTGTAAAAGAGAGAAATTGTTAGGATAAGCAGGAAGAGCGTAGGCGGTTGTGAGCTAATTAAAATTTGGAGTTTCCCATCTTGTATGAGCTGTATGGTTACAATGTGAACTCACAGTCAAGATAAAATGTTCTTGTGTTCTGTTGATTTTGGGCGAACGGGTGCTTTAAAAATCACAAAAGATAAAAGAAAAGTTGCGCATAAAGCACGTCTAAGTAAGTATTTGTAAATAAAAAAATTTTCTGAACAGAAAATGACACGATTACGATTGAATAAAGGCTGGAGCCAAGCCATAACCTCAGAGTCAACATAGCACAAGAGGTTTCATGAAAACACACACACACACACACACACCCCCCCACACACACACACACACACAGTAAATCAACTTGACAAGTTGATCTCAGGCCAGGGAAAAAGGCACCACTAATTGAACATGCACATTGGGTGGACAATGATGCAAACATTGAGTGAGACACGAGCAGACGTCGTGCCTCAACAGGGAGGAGATATGATATGGAATTGTTCCCACATACAGACTTTTCAACAAAAAAATTTTTTTGGACAGTGTTATTTGTTTGGGTTGCAATATTGTTTGACTATGATTGATATGTTTTCAAAATGGATCAAGCTGTTTCCAACAACACATGCTGATGCTTAAAAACGATTGGGAAAAGTGTTGTGTAATCAAATTATCCTGACATTTGGAATTTCCAGAAGTGATTTGAAGTGAAAATGATGCATTTTGTGAATGATGTTGTAACAAGTGGGACAGTTGTTAAAAAATGGACTCAAAGCGTCACTGCGCATACAGTCTGCAGGACTTGTGGAACGCACTAATGGAAAAAAAAAAAAGAGACAATGGCCAGACTGTGTTTCAATCACAGCAATGAGGACAATGCCAGCCGAAGGAAGGACACTATCCCCTATAGACTCTCAGGTTCATCAGAACCACCAACAAAAAACATGTTTGACCGAAAAAGATCCAAAAGACGCCAATACTGGTCAAGTGTTGTTCTGATTTACAGAAATTACGTCCGTGTGGGAGACCAACTCTTCTTCAAGGTGTTGAAACGACTTCGTTGGGGGGAAGTGAATGCTGAGATGGCCCTCGCCAGATGATGGCGGTGACCCCGACGCAGCAAAGGTCGCGGGGCGTGGCAGCTGGATCCACCAGTTGCAGTACAAACTTCACCGGTTTCCAGCTAAAGGCCTAGCAACGCGAATCCCTCGAACAGGAGTCCACCTGAGTCACAATCTCGGACCACACGCACATCAGAACCACACCACCAGCCACAGATACGAATGTTGAAGCCACAGAATAAAAAGATTAGATATGGTTTGGAAATTAATGACGTACATAAAGAAATTTTAGCCTTGATTGAAGAACATAATTGCATTTAAAGTTTTAAAAATGAAACAATTATTGATGTTATGACCACTATGAAGAATTTGAAAGACAATATATCGGGATAATTATGGTTTTCATTTTTGTTATGTGTAGACTGTTTTTGTTACATTATTTTTCTGACAAAAATGATGATTAATTGCATGTTTGTTACCCAAAAGTAACATTACAATCTGATTGATGTTGAGTATGACAAACTCAAACTGGACAATGACGAACTCGAACTGGACACTGAAACGTAAAAAGAATATGGACTTGTCGCTCAAGCCCCACACGTGCATACATATACACCACACACGAAGATCCGGGAGGTAAAGACGGCTGTCTCCTCCTACAGCGAGGCAAGGGGCCTGCATCAAGTCACCCCAGGGACAAGCTCTGCGTGGAGACAGTTTTGTTATTTTTCACTAGGCACATTGAAATGTATTTTTATATGTTTTATTCCCTGATGGTCATCAAATGATGAAGATCTCGTTCCACGTCGGAAGAGAGGAGAGGAATTTTTGTCCCTACTGAGGGTTTTTCGCCTCTCCACTGTTGTATGATTTCATAATGATGATCTGTCCTAAAGCCGTAGGGCCATGATTTTGAATTCACAACAGGGGGGAATGTTAGGATATGTCACCAATTTTGTGTATTCATAATCATGTTTCATACACTATTTGTATCACTAATAATTGTATACACACAGACACTCATTTAGCACACATGAGCACAGCCACACACACACACACACATTCGGTTTCAAGTTTCTGAATCTTCGAGCTGAAGTTTTAAACTGTCTGTTGTGATTGGTTGTTTCCTGCCTGTCTGCTAGAATTCCAGAAGACAGCCCCCCTCTTTGTCTCTTTATGTCCGGAGGAGAGTCAGAGGAGGGGGTCAGATGAAGGGAGTGTGGGAGGCCGAACAGGCCTGTTCGGCCTCCGGCTCTCTCTCTCTCACCAACTCGCAAATTGGAAAATAAAACTTTGCTTGATTGACTTTGGACATTCAGCCATCATTATTTAAATAATTCCCGGTGTAAAAAAGGCGTCAGGGCCGTTTTAAACCTGACACCGGGCACGGGCGGTGCCAAGCGGCCCCTAAGTTTAACCGAATGGAAGCTCCGGGGGAGGAGGGTGGGCGTGTGTCACAGTTAAGCCGAATTGGAGCACCTCTTCCGCCCGGGCACGAGCGGAGCGCGAAGCTGTCAGTTATGAATGAATAAATGAATAAATAAATAAATAAATAAAGAATGCCACCTTTCATTTCACAGGGCACACCGGACGGCGTACCAGCAGGTAAAAGTCGGAGTAATTAAATAAATACAAAAAGAATGGCTGGGAAATAAAAAAATAATACGTTTTAATAATAATTTGTTTTTTTTGTTATAACATGAATTTCACTCTCTCTCTCCCCGTATATATATATATATATATATATATATATATATATATATATATATATATATATATGTATATTTATATATATATGTATATATATATATATATATATATATATATATATATTGTATTTTTTTTTTAAGCATTTTTGAAGGTGCGCCGCAACTTCGCGGATTTTCAGTTTTCGCGGGTGGTCTCTGTCCCCATTAACCGCGATTACCGAGGGTTCACTGTACTCCATAAAATTTACAAAAAGCGAGGTGAAACACTCAACCAGGGCTGCTTTTTTGAACATTTCTCGAGGGCCATGGCGAGCCATTTCAAAAAAGCTGCACAACTAACGTATAAAATATTGATAAATTTGCTCGGCCTGATGTGTGTGTAAAGTTTCACGAGTTGTCGTTCATATTTAGAACCTCATAATCAGCGTTGTTTTATTGCCGAACAGTGCAATGCCACTCCCACAACTTTTCATGAAAAAGGACAAATTTCGTATTATGACATCCTCATGGCCCGAAACAGTCATCCGAGCATATATGAGGGCGACCTTGTTGAGTTGCACGGAGAAAAACATCCAAGAAAATAACTTGTATTAGCTTTTACCAGTTGGTGGCGCTACTACTACGATGTAAAATAAGTTGGTAGATGTCTTCAGGGCTGAAGTATCCTCAAATGTGTACAACTTCGAGAAGATAGGATCATCTGAGTCATGTTGCCGGAGCTTTTGTTGCCACAGAGTACAATCTGACTTTTCAGCACCGTAATAGCCACGCCTTTTGCCAAAACGTCACAAAATTCGGCAGAGAGAAAGATCATTGTCTTGAGTCTTTTCTGACTAATTTTCAGTCGGATTTGTCAAAAGGGCACCGTGCAGGATGTGAAAATTAAAATAAAAACACATTTTTGATTCCACTTGGCGGCGCTGTGTGTATAACAAAATAATAACATTAAGATGTCTTCAGGTCGGGACGTTTTATTTACAGGTGAAGGTTTGGATTTTCAGGAGCATGTGCAGGGGAGTTATTAAGCATTCATTTATTTGTATTAGGTTCATTTTGTCTTCTTATTATTGATATTTGACTGATTCATTAAAAGCAGACAATTATGTTTTAGGTTAATTTTTTACCTGACATGTTTCGGCGAGTCTTTCGCCTTCTTCAGAGTGTCGCATGATGGTGTCTTGAGACCCGTCTTTATCAGCTGATGTTCCATGAGGGTGTGACTTACCTGTCAAAAAAATGAAAAATCAGAGCAGTAAAAGAACAAGCACAACATGAACATTACAAATCAGCAATCACTGACCACTGCAAAAGGGAAAACCACATCATGGACCGGGAGAAGGGCAGGGTCATCCGCACCGAAGAGAACAAACAACAGCGCTGGATCAGAGAGGCCATTGAGATCTGCAAGCGAGGCATAAAAACCATGAACAGAGACAAGGGAGCCTTCATCCTCTCTACCACCTAGAGCAGCATCTTGGCGGAGTGAACGGACAGCGGGGGGTGTGACTTGCCTTCATTCTTGTGACAGGTAAGTCACGCCCTCATGGAACATCAGCTGATAAAGACGGGTCACAAGACACCATCATGTGACACTCTGAAGAAGGCGAAAGACTTTCGTATTGTGACATCCTCAAGGCCTAAACACTCATCCGAGCAAATATAAGGTAGATTTTGTGAACCTGCCCGGAGAAAAACATCAACGAAAATAATTTGTATTTGTTTTAACCAGTTGGTGGCGCTACCACTGCGATCAAAAATAAGTTGGCAGCCGTCTTCAGGGCCTGAATATCCTCAAATGTGAAAAATTTCGAGAAGATGGATCATCTGAATCATTTTGCAGGAACTTTTGTTGCCACGGAGAATAATCAGACTCTGCGGCACCGCAATAGCCACGCCCTTCGAAGGAAAGTCACAAAAATAGGGATAGAGTAAGATCAATGTCTTGAGTCTTTTCTAGCCAATTTTCAATCGGATTCGTTAAAAGGGCACCGTGCAGTACGTCAAAATGTAAAAAATGTTATTGATTGGCGCAAGGTGTATAACAGAATATAAACAAATAGATGTCTTCAGGTACCGACTCTTTATGTACATGTGAAGTTTTGGATTTTTAGCAGCATGTGCAGGAGAGTTATTAAGCATTTTGTCCATTGCGGCGAAGGAAATCTTAAGTGAAAACTTTGAAGCCCCGCCCCCGTCATATAGTATTTCGGAAACAAAAGATTTTAGCCCCAGTGTTTGTCCCAGGTCTTAAGATGCTACAGACAGAATTTTAAGGCAATCAGATGAAGCCTTTAGGATCAGGGTGCAAAAGAATGACCCCTGTAAACATGCAAAAAAGGGCAAAAGTCGGACTTTCAAAAATTCATAACTCACTTCCTGTTCATATTAGACGTTAAAATATCAAATTTCTCGCCATGCCCGATGAGACTGCCAAGTTTGGTGAGTTTTTGTGCATGTTTCGGGGTCAAAAATGCGATCGTACAATCGGAAAAATAATAATAATAATAATTTCTACAAAAACAACAGGGACTTCGCAGCGGTCGCTGCTCAGGCCCTAATAATAATAATAATAATAATAATAAAAGTAATAATATTTTCTACAAAAACAATAGGGACCTCGCAGCCGTCGCAGCTCGGGCCCTAATAACAATTTCTAGAAAAACAATAGGGACCTCGCAGCGGTCACTGCTCGGGCCCTAATAATAATAATAATAATAATTTCCACAAAAACAATGGGGACCTCGTAGCGGTCGCTGCTCGGGCCCTAATAATAATTTCTACATAAACAATAGGGACCTCGCCGCGGTCGCTGCTCGGGCCCCAATAATAATTTCTACACAAAGTCCATTGTGGTGACCCGCCCCTTTTAAGTATATTCAAAATGGCCGACTTCCTGTAAAACCTAGCTCATTGCTCCAAGAGACTTTTTTGTAGGTCTTGGTCTTATACATACAGTGAACCCTCGCTACTTCGCGGTTCACCTTTCGCGGGTTCAGTGCTTCGCGGGTATAAAAAATATTCGGGGGCATTGTAGTTTCGCCGAGCGGCACGACGGGCGCTGGAGCGGTTAGACGGCCGGCGTGCGCCGAAGAAGAGCGTGGGCGAAGAGGAGAGTGGACGAAGAAGAGCACGTTCCCCCGGACACGATCGGTGGCGACGTTTCGCGCGGTTCGGACCGTACCAAGGCTCCGGCCGGCGTGCGTGGCAGTTAAGCCGTAGAGGAGCACCGTCCCCGGGCACGGGCGGTGCCAAGCGGCCCCTAAGTTTAACCGAATGGAAGCTCCGGAGGAGGAGGGCATGCTCGCGTCACAGTAAGCCGAAGAGGAGCACCTTCCCCAGGCACGGGCGGTTCCAAGCGGCCCCTAAGTTTAACCAAATGGAAGCTCCGGAGGAGGAGGGCATGCTCGCGTCACAGTAAGCCGAAGAGGAGCACCTTTGCCGGGCACGGGCGGTTCCAAGCGGCCCCTAAGTTTAACCGAATGGAAGCTCCGGAGGAGGCGGGCATGCTCGCGTCACAGTAAGCCGAAGAGGAGCACCTTCCCCGGGCACGGGCGGTGCCAAGCGGCCCCTAAGTTTAACCGAATGGAAGCTCCGGGGGAGGAGGGCGGGCGTGTGTCACAGTTAAGCCGAATTGGAACACCTCTTCCGCCCGGACACGAACGGAGCGCGAAGCTGTCAGTTATGAATGAATAAATGAATAAATAAATAAATAATTAAAGAATGCCACCTTTCATTTCACAGGGAACACCGGACGGCGTACCAGCAGGTAAAAGTCGGAGTAATTAAATGAATACAAAAAGAATGGCTGGGGAATAAAAAAATAATACGTTTTAATAATAATTTGGTTTTTTTGTTATAACATGAATTTCACTCTCTCTCTCTCTCTCTCCCCGTATATATATATATATATATATATATATATATATATATATATATATATATTTATTATATATATTGTATTTTCTTTTAAGCATTTTTGAAGGTGCGCCGCTACTTCGCGGATTTTCAGTTTCCGCGGGTGGTCTCGGTCCCCATTAACCGCGATAACCGAGGGTTCACTGTACTCCATAAAATTTACAAAAAGCGAGGTGAAACACTCAACCAGGGCTGCTTTTTTGAACATTTCTCGAGGGCCATGGCGAGCCATTTCAAAAAAGCTGCACAACTAACGTATAAAATATTGATAAATTTGCTCTGCCTGATGTGTGTGTCAAGTTTCACGAGTTGTCGTTCATATTTAGAACCTCATAATCAGCGTTGTTTTATTGCCAAACAGTGCAATGCCACTCCCACAACTTTTCACGAAAAAGGATGAATTTCGTATTGTGACATCCTCATGGCCGAAACAGTCCTCCGAGCATATATGAGGGCGACCTTGTTGAGTTGCACGGAGAAAAACATCCAAGAAAATAACTTGTATTAGCTTTTACCAGTTGGTGGCGCTACTACTACGATGAAAAATAAGTTGGTAGATGTCTTCAGGGCTGAAGTATCCTCAAATGTGTACAACTTCGAGAAGATAGGATCATCTGAGTCATGTTGCCGGAGCTTTTGTTGCCACAAAGTACAATCGGACTTTTCAGCACCGTAATAGCCACGCCTTTTGCCAAAACGTCACAAAATTCGGCAGAGAGTAAGATCATTGTCTTGAGTCTTTTCTGACTAATTTTCAGTCGGATTCGTCAAAAGGGCACCGTGCAGTACGTGAAAATTAAAATAAAAACACATTTTTGATTCCACTTGGCGGCGCTGTGTGTATAACAAAATAATAACATTAAGATGTCTTCAGGTCGGGACGTTTTATTTACAGGTGAAGGTTTGGATTTTTAGGAGCATGTGCAGGGGAGTTATTAAGCATTCATTTATTTGTATTAGGTTCATTTTGTCTTCTTATTATTGATATTTGACTGATTCATTAAAAGCAGACAATTATGTTTTAGGTTAATTTTTTACCTGACATGTTTCGGCGAGTCTTTCGCCTTCTTCAGAGTGTCGCATGATGGTGTCTTGAGACCCGTCCGTCTTTATCAGCTGATGTTCCATGAGGGTGTGACTTACCTGTCAAAAAAATGAAAAATCAGAGCAGTAAAAGAACAAGCACAACATGAACATTACAAATCAGCAATCACTGACCACTGCAAAAGGGAAAACCACATCATGGACCGGGAGAAGGGCAGGGTCATCCGCACCGAAGAGAACAAACAACAGCGCTGGATCAGAGAGGCCATTGAGATCTGCAAGCGAGGCATAAAAACCATGAACAGAGACAAGGGAGCCTTCATCCTCTCTACCACCTGGAGCAGCATCTTGGCGGAGTGAACGGACAGCGGGGGGCGTGACTTGCCTTCATTCTTGTGACAGGTAAGTCACGCCCTCATGGAACATCAGCTGATAAAGACGGGTCACAAGACACCATCATGTGACACTCTGAAGAAGGCGAAAGACTTTCGTATTGTGACATCCTCAAGGCCTAAACACTCATCCGAGCAAATATAAGGTAGATTTTGTTAACCTGCCCGGAGAAAAAAATCAACGAAAATAATTTGTATTTGTTTTAACCAGTTGGTGGCGCTACCACTGCGATCAAAAATAAGTTGGCAGCCGTCTTCAGGGCCTGAATATCCTCAAATGTGAAAAATTTCGAGAAGATGGATCATCTGAATCATTTTGCAGGAACTTTTGTTGCCACGGAGAATAATCAGACTCTGCGGCACCGTAATAGCCACGCCCTTCGAAGGAAAGTCACAAAAATAGGGATAGAGTAAGATCAATGTCTTGAGTCTTTTCTAGCCAATTTTCAATCGGATTCGTTAAAAGGGCACCGTGCAGTACGTCAAAATGTAAAAAATGATATTGATTGGCGCAAGGTGTATAACAGAATATAAACATATAGATGTCTTCAGGTACCGAGTCTTGATGTACATGTGAAGTTTTGGATTTTTAGCAGCATGTGCAAGAGAGTTATTAAGCATTTTGTCCATTGCGGCGAAGGAAATCTTAAGTGAAAACTTCGAAGCCCCGCCCCCGTCATATAGTATTTCGGAAACAAAAAATTTTAGCCCCAGTGTTTGTCCCAGGTCTTAAGATGCTACAGACAGAATTTTAAGGCAATCAGATGAAGCCTTTAGGATCAGGGTGCAAAAGAATGACCCCTGTAAACATGCAAAAAAGGGCAAAAGTCGGACTTTCAAAAATTCATAACTCACTTCCTGTTCATATTAGACGTTAAAATATCAAATTTTTCGCCATGCCCGATGAGACTGCCAAGTTTGGTGAATTTTTGTGCATGTTTCGGGGGTCAAAAATGCAATCGAACAATCGGAAAAATAATAATAATAATAATTTCTACAAAAACAACAGGGACTTTGCAGCGGTCGCTGCTCAGGCCCTAATAATAATAATAATAATAATAATAAAAGTATTAATATTTTCTACAAAAACAATAGGGACCTCGCAGCCGTCGCAGCTCGGGCCCTAATAACAATTTCTAGAAAAACAATAGGGACCTCGCAGCGGTCACTGCTCGGGCCCTAATAATAATAATAATAATAATTTCCACAAAAACAATGGGGACCTCGTAGCGGTCGCTGCTCGGGCCCTAATAATAATTTCTACATAAACAATAGGGACCTCGCCGCGGTCGCTGCTCGGGCCCCAATAATAATTTCTACACAAAGTCCATTGTGGTGACCCGCCCCTTTTAAGTAAATTCAAAATGGCCGACTTCCTGTAAAACCTAGCTCATTGCTCCAAGAGACTTTTTTGTAGGTCTTGGTCTTATACATACAGTGAACCCTCGCTACTTCGCGGTTCACCTTTCGCGGGTTCAGTGCTTCGCGGGTATAAAAAATATTCGGGGGCATTGTAGTTTCGCCGAGCGGCACGACGGGCGCTGGAGCGGTTAGACGGCCGGCGTGCGCCGAAGAGGAGCGTGGGCGAAGAGGAGAGTGGACGAAGAAGAGCACGTTCCCCCGGACACGATCGGTGGCGACGTTTCGCGCGGTTCGGACCGTACCAGAGCTCCGGCCGGCGTGCGTGGCAGTTAAGCCGTAGAGGAGCACCTTCCCCGGGCACGGGCGGTGCCAAGCGGCCCCGAAGTTTAACCGAATGGAAGCTCCGGAGGAGGAGGGCATGCTCGCGTCACAGTAAGCCGAAGAGGAGCACCTGCCCCGGGCACGGGCGGTTCCAAGCGGCCCCTAAGTTTAACCAAATGGAAGCTCCGGAGGAGGAGGGCATGCTCGCGTCACAGTAAGCCGAAGAGGAGCACCTTCGCCGGGCACGGGCGGTTCCAAGCGGCCCCTAAGTTTAACCGAATGGAAGCTCCGGAGGAGGCGGGCATGCTCGCGTCACAGTAAGCCGAAGAGGAACACCTTCCCCGGGCACGGGCGGTGCCAAGCGGCCCCTAAGTTTAACCGAATGGAAGCTCCGGGGGAGGAGGGCGGGCGTGTGTCACAGTTAAGCCGAATTGGAACACCTCTTCCGCCTGGGCACGAACGGAGCGCGAAGCTGTCAGTTATGAATGAATAAATAAATAAATAAATAAAGAATGCCACCTTTCATTTCACAGGGCACACCGGACGGCGTACCAGCAGGTAATAGTCGGAGTAATTAAATAAATACAAAAAGAATGGCTGGGGAATGAAAAAATAATACGTTTTAATAATAATTTGGTTTTTTTGTTATAACATGAATTTCACTCTCTCTCTCTCTCTCTCTCTCTCTCCCCGTATATATATATATATATATATATATATATATATATATATATATTTATTATATATATTGTATTTTCTTTTAAGCATTTTTGAAGGTGCGCCGCTACTTCGCGGATTTTCAGTTTCCGCGGGTGGTCTCGGTCCCCATTAACCGCGATAACCGAGGGTTCACTGTACTCCATAAAATTTACAAAAAGCGAGGGGAAACACTCAACCAGGGCTGCTTTTTTGAACATTTCTCGAGGGCCATGGCGAGCCATTTCAAAAAAGCTGCACAACTAACGTATAAAATATTGATAAATTTGCTCTGCCTGATGTGTGTGTCAAGTTTCACGAGTTGTCGTTCAAATTTAGAACCTCATAATCAGCGTTGTTTTATTGCCAAACAGTGCAATGCCACTCCCACAACTTTTCACGAAAAAGGATGAATTTCGTATTGTGACATCCTCATGGCCGAAACAGTCCTCCGAGCATATATGAGGGCGACCTTGTTGAGTTGCACGGAGAAAAACATCCAAGAAAATAACTTGTATTAGCTTTTACCAGTTGGTGGCGCTACTACTACGATGAAAAATAAGTTGGTAGATGTCTTCAGGGCTGAAGTATCCTCAAATGTGTACAACTTCGAGAAGATAGGATCATCTGAGTCATGTTGCCGGAGCTTTTGTTGCCACAAAGTACAATCGGACTTTTCAGCACCGTAATAGCCACGCCTTTTGCCAAAACGTCACAAAACTCGGCAGAGAGTAAGATCATTGTCTTGAGTCTTTTCTGACTAATTTTCAGTCGGATTCGTCAAAAGGGCATGGTGCAGTACGTGAAAATTAAAATAAAAACAAATTTTTGATTCCACTTGGCGGCGCTGTGTGTATAACAAAATAATAACATTAAGATGTCTTCAGGTCGGGACATTTTATTTACAGGTGAAGGTTTGGATTTTTAGGAGCATGTGCAGGGGAGTTATTAAGCATTCATTTATTTGTATTAGGTTCATTTTGTCTTCTTATTATTGATATTTGACTGATTCATTAAAAGCAGACAATTATGTTTTCGGTAAATTTTTTACCTGACATGTTTCGGCGAGTCTTTCGCCTTCTTCAGAGTGTCGCATGATGGTGTCTTGAGACCCGTCTTTATCAGCTGATGTTCCATGAGGGTGTGACTTACCTGTCAAAAAAATGAAAAATCAGAGCAGTAAAAGAACAAGCACAACATGAACATTACAAATCAGCAATCACTGACCACTGCAAAAGGGAAAACCACATCATGGACCGGGAGAAGGGCAGAGTCATCCGCACAGAAGAGAACAAACAACAGCGCTGGATCAGAGAGGCCATTGAGATCTGCAAGCGAGGCATAAAAACCATGAACAGAGACAAGGGAGCCTTCATCCTCTCTACCACCTGGACCAGCATCTTGGCGGAGTTAACGGACAGCGGGGGTGTGACTTGCCTTCATTCTTGTGACAGGTAAGTCACGCCCTCATGGAACATCAGCTGATAAAGACAGGTCACAAGACACCATCATGTGACACTCTGAAGAAGGCGAAAGACTTTCGTATTGTGACATCCTCAAGTCCTAAACACTCATCCGAGCAAATATAAGGTAGATTTTGTGAACCTGCCCGGAGAAAAACATCAACGAAAATAATTTGTATTTGTTTTAACCAGTTGGTGGCGCTACCACTGCGATCAAAAAGAAGTTGGCAGCCGTCTTCAGGGCCTGAATATCCTCAAATGTGAAAATTTTCGAGAAGATTGATCATCTGAATCATTTTGCAGGAACTTTTGTTGCCACGGAGAATAATCAGACTCTGCGGCACCGCAATAGCCACGCCCTTCGAAGGAAAGTCACAAAAATAGGGATAGAGTAAGATCAATGTCTTGAGTCTTTTCTAGCCAATTTTCAATCGGATTCGTTAAAAGGGCACCGTGCAGTACGTCAAAATGTAAAAAATTATATTGATTGGCGCAAGGTGTATAACAGAATATAAACATATAGATGTCTTCAGGTACCGACTCTTTATGTACATGTGAAGTTTTGGATTTTTAGCAGCATGTGCAGGAGAGTTATTAAGCATTTTGTCCATTGCGGCGAAGGAAATCTTAAGTGAAAACTTTGAAGCCCCGCCCCCGTCATATCGTATTTCGGAAACAAAAGATTTTAGCCCCAGTGTTTGTCCCAGGTCTTAAGATGCTACAGACAGAATTTTAAGGCAATCAGATGAAGCCTTTAGGATCAGGGTGCAAAAGAATGACCCCTGTAAACATGCAAAAAAGGGCAAAAGTCGGACTTTCAAAAATTCATAACTCACTTCCTGTTCATATTAGACGTTAAAATATCAAATTTCTCGCCATGCCCGATGAGACTGCCAAGTTTGGTGAGTTTTTGTGCATGTTTCGGGGGTCAAAAATGCGATCGAACAATCGGAAAAATAATAATAATAATAATTTCTACAAAAACAACAGGGACTTCGCAGCGGTCGCTGCTCAGGCCCTAATAATAATAATAATAAAAGTAATAATATTTTCTACAAAAACAATAGGGACCTCGCAGCCGTCGCAGCTCGGGCCCTAATAACAATTTCTAGAAAAACAATAGGGACCTCGCAGCGGTCACTGCTCGGGCCCTAATAATAATAATAATAATAATTTCCACAAAAACAATGGGGACCTCGTAGCGGTCGCTGCTCGGGCCCTAATAATAATTTCTCCATAAACAATAGGGACCTCGCCGCGGTCGCTGCTCGGGCCCCAATAATAATTTCTACACAAAGTCCATTGTGGTGACCCGCCCCTTTTAAGTAAATTCAAAATGGCCGACTTCCTGTAAAACCTAGCTCATTGCTCCAAGAGACTTTTTTGTAGGTCTTGGTCTTATACATACAGTGAACCCTCGCTACTTCGCAGTTCACCTTTCGCGGGTTCAGTGCTTCGCGGGTCTAAAAAATATTCGGGGGCATTGTAGTTTCGCCGAGCGGCACGACGGGGCGCTGGAGCGGTTAGACGGCCGGTGTGCGCCGAAGAAGAGCGTGGGCGAAGAGGAGAGTGGACGAAGAAGAGCACGTTCCCCCGGACACGATCGGTGGCGACGTTTCGCGCGGTTCGGACAGTACCAGAGCTCCGGCCGGCGTGCGTGGCAGTTAAGCCGTAGAGGAGAACCTTCCCCGGGCACGGGCGGTGCCAAGCGGCCCCTAAGTTTAACCGAATGGAAGCTCCGGAGGAGGAGGGCATGCTCGCGTCACAGTAAGCCGAAGAGGAGCACCTTCCCCGGGCACGGGCGATTCCAAGCGGCCCCTAAGTTTAACCGAATGGAAGCTCCGGAGGAGGAGGGCATGCTCGCGTCACAGTAAGCCGAAGAGGAGCACCTTCCCCGGGCACGGGCGGTGCCAAGCGGCCCCTAAGTTTAACCGAATGGAAGCTCCGGGGGAGGAGGGCGGGTGTGTGTCACAGTTAAGCCGAATTGGAGCACCTCTTCCGCCCGGGCACGAGCGGAGCGCGAAGCTGTCAGTTATGAATGTATAAAAGAATAAATAAATAAATGAATAAAGAATGCCACCTTTCATTTCACAGGGCACACCGGACGGCGTACCAGCAGATAAAAGTCGGAGTAATTAAATAAATACAAAAAGAATGGCTGGGGAATAAAAAAATAATACGTTTTAATAATAATTTGTTTTTTTTGTTATAACATGAATTTCACTCTCTCTCTCCCCGTATATATATATATATATATATATATATATATATATATATATATATATATATATATATATATATATATATATTTATATATTTATTATATATATTGTATATTTTTTTAAGCATTTTTGAAGGTGCGCCGCTACTTCGCGGATTTTCAGTTTTCGCGGGTGGTCTCTGTCCCCATTAACCGCGATTACCGAGGGTTCACTGTACTCCATAAAATTTACAAAAAGCGAGGTGAAACACTCAACCAGGGCTGCTTTTTTTAACATTTCTCGAGGGCCATGGCGAGCCATTTCAAAAAAGCTGCACAACTAACGTATAAAATATTGATAAATTTGCTCGGCCTGATGTGTGTGTAAAGTTTCACGAGTTGTCGTTCATATTTAGAACCTCATAATCAGCGTTGTTTTATTGCCGAACAGTGCAATGCCACTCCCACAACTTTACACGAAAAAGGACGAATTTCGTATTGTGACATCCTCATGGCCGAAACAGTCATCCGAGCATATATGAGGGCGGCCTTGTTGAGTTGCACGGAGAAAAACATCCAAGAAAATAACTTGTATTAGCTTTTACCAGTTGGTGGCGCTACTACTACGATGAAAAATAAGTTGGTAGATGTCTTCAGGGCTGAAGTATCCTCAAATGTGTACAACTTCGAGAAGATAGGATCATCTGAGTCATGTTGCCGGAGCTTTTGTTGCCACAAAGTACAATCGGACTTTTCAGCACCGTAATAGCCACGCCTTTTGCCAAAACGTCACAAAATTCGGCAGAGAGAAAGATCATTGTCTTGAGTCTTTTCTGACTAATTTTCAGTCGGATTCGTCAAAAGGGCACCGTGCAGTACGTGAAAATTAAAATAAAAACACATTTTTGATTCCACTTGGCGGCGCTGTGTGTATAACAAAATAATAACATTAAGATGTCTTCAGGTCGGGACGTTTTATTTACAGGTGAAGGTTTGGATTTTCAGGAGCATGTGCAGGGGAGTTATTAAGCATTCATTTATTTGTATTAGGTTCATTTTGTCTTCTTATTATTGATATTTGACTGATTCATTAAAAGCAGACAATTATGTTTTAGGTTAATTTTTTACCTGACATGTTTCGGCGAGTCTTTCGCCTTCTTCAGAGTGTCGCATGATGGTGTCTTGAGACCCGTCTTTATCAGCTGATGTTCCATGTGGGTGTGACTTACCTGTCAAAAAAATGAAAAATCAGAGCAGTAAAAGAACAAGCACAACATGAACATTACAAATCAGCAATCACTGACCACTGCAAAAGGGAAAACCACATCATGGACCGGGAGAAGGGCAGGGTCATCCGCACCGAAGAGAACAAACAACAGCGCTGGATCAGAGAGGCCATTGAGATCTGCAAGCGAGGCATAAAAACCATGAACAGAGACAAGGGAGCCTTCATCCTCTCTACCACCTGGACCAGCATCTTGGCGGAGTGAACGGACAGCGGGGGGCGTGACTTGCCTTCATTCTTGTGACAGGTAAGTCACGCCCTCATGGAACATCAGCTGATAAAGACGGGTCACAAGACACCATCATGTGACACTCTGAAGAAGGCGAAAGACTTTCGTATTGTGACATCCTCAAGGCCTAAACACTCATCCGAGCAAATATAAGGTAGATTTTGTTAACCTGCCCGGAGAAAAAAAATCAACGAAAATAATTTGTATTTGTTTTAACCAGTTGGTGGCGCTACCACTGTGATCAAAAATAAGTTGGCAGCCGACTTCAGGGCCTGAATATCCTCAAATGTGAAAAATTTCGAGAAGATGGATCATCTGAATCATTTTGCAGGAACTTTTGTTGCCACGGAGAATAATCAGACTCTGCGGCACCGTAATAGCCACGCCCTTCGTAGGAAAGTCACAAAAATAGGGATAGAGTAAGATCAATGTCTTGAGTCTTTTCTAGCCAATTTTCAATCGGATTCGTTAAAAGGGCACCGTGCAGTACGTCAAAATGTAAAAAATTATATTGATTGGCGCAAGGTGTATAACAGAGTATAAACATATAGATGTCTTCAGGTACCGACTCTTTATGTACATGTGAAGTTTTGGATTTTTAGCAGCATGTGCAGGAGAGTTATTAAGCATTTTGTCCATTGCGGCGAAGGAAATCTTAAGTGAAAACTTTGAAGCCCCGCCCCCGTCATATAGTATTTCGGAAACAAAAGATTTTAGCCCCAATTTTAGCCCCAGTGTTTGTCCGAGGTCTTAAGATGCTACAGACAGAATTTTAAGGCAATCAGATGAAGCCTTTAGGATCAGGGTGCAAAAGAATGACCCCTGTAAACATGCAAAAAAGGGCAAAAGTCGGACTTTCAAAAATTCATAACTCACTTCCTGTTCATATTAGACGTTAAAATATCAAATTTCTCGCCATGCCCGATGAGACTGCCAAGTTTGGTGAGTTTTTGTGCATGTTTCGGGGGTCAAAAATGCAATCGGAAAAATAATAATAATAATAATTTCTACAAAAACAACAGGGACTTCGCAGCGGTCGCTGCTCAGGCCCTAATAATAATAATAATAATAATAATAATAAAAGTAATAATATTTTCTACAAAAACAATAGGGACCTCGCAGCCGTCGCAGCTCGGGCCCTAATAACAATTTCTAGAAAAACAATAGGGACCTCGCAGCGGTCACTGCTCGGGCCCTAATAATAATAATAATAATAATTTCCACAAAAACAATGGGGACCTCGTAGCGGTCGCTGCTCGGGCCCTAATAATAATTTCTACAAAAACAATAGGGACCTCGCCGCGGTCGCTGCTCGGGCCCCAATTATAATTTCTACACAAAGTCCATTGTGGTGACCCGCCCCCTTTTAAGTAAATTCAAAATGGCCGACTTCCTGTAAAACCTAGCTCATTGCTCCAAGAGACTTTTTTGTAGGTCTTGGTCTTATACATACAGTGAACCCTCGCTACTTGGCGGTTCACCTTTCGCGGGTTCAGTGCTTCGCGGGTCTAAAAAATATTCGGGGGCATTGTAGTTTCGCCGAGCGGCACGACGGGGCGCTGGAGCGGTTAGACGGCCGGTGTGCGCCGAAGAAGAGCGTGGCCGAAGAGGAGAGTGGACGAAGAAGAGCACGTTCCCCCGGACACGATCGGTGGCGACGTTTCGCGCGGTTCGGACAGTACCAGAGCTCCGGCCGGCGTGCGTGGCAGTTAAGCCGTAGAGGAGAACCTTCCCCGGGCACGGGCGGTGCCAAGCGGCCCCTAAGTTTAACCGAATGGAAGCTCCGGAGGAGGAGGGCATGCTCGCGTCACAGTAAGCCGAAGAGGAGCACCTTCCCCGGGCACGGGCGATTCCAAGCGGCCCCTAAGTTTAACCGAATGGAAGCTCCGGAGGAGGAGGGCATGCTCGCGTCACAGTAAGCCGAAGAGGAGCACCTTCCCCGGGCACGGGCGGTGCCAAGCGGCCCCTAAGTTTAACCGAATGGAAGCTCCGGGGGAGGAGGGCGGGTGTGTGTCACAGTTAAGCCGAATTGGAGCACCTCTTCCGCCCGGGCACGAGCGGAGCGCGAAGCTGTCAGTTATGAATGTATAAAAGAATAAATAAATAAATTAATAAAGAATGCCACCTTTCATTTCACAGGGCACACCGGACGGCGTACCAGCAGATAAAAGTCGGAGTAATTAAATAAATACAAAAAGAATGGCTGGGGAATAAAAAAATAATACGTTTTAATAATAATTTGGTTTTTTTGTTATAACATGAATTTCACTCTCTCTCTCCCCGTATATATATATATATATATATATATTTATATATTTATTATATATATTGTATATTTTTTTAAGCATTTTTGAAGGTGCGCCGCTACTTCGCGGATTTTCAGTTTTCGCGGGTGGTCTCTGTCCCCATTAACCGCGATTACCGAGGGTTCACTGTACTCCATAAAATTTACAAAAAGCGAGGTGAAACACTCAACCAGGGCTGCTTTTTTTAACATTTCTCGAGGGCCATGGCGAGCCATTTCAAAAAAGCTGCACAACTAACGTATAAAATATTGATAAATTTGCTCGGCCTGATGTGTGTGTAAAGTTTCACGAGTTGTCGTTCATATTTAGAACCTCATAATCAGCGTTGTTTTATTGCCGAACAGTGCAATGCCACTCCCACAACTTTACACGAAAAAGGACGAATTTCGTATTGTGACATCCTCATGGCCGAAACAGTCATCCGAGCATATATGAGGGCGGCCTTGTTGAGTTGCACGGAGAAAAACATCCAAGAAAATAACTTGTATTAGCTTTTACCAGTTGGTGGCGCTACTACTACGATGAAAAATAAGTTGGTAGATGTCTTCAGGGCTGAAGTATCCTCAAATGTGTACAACTTCGAGAAGATAGGATCATCTGAGTCATGTTGCCGGAGCTTTTGTTGCCACAGAGTACAATCTGACTTTTCAGCACCGTAATAGCCACGCCTTTTGCCAAAACGTCACAAAATTCGGCAGAGAGAAAGATCATTGTCTTGAGTCTTTTCTGACTAATTTTCAGTCGGATTTGTCAAAAGGGCACCGTGCAGGATGTGAAAATTAAAATAAAAACACATTTTTGATTCCACTTGGCGGCGCTGTGTGTATAACAAAATAATAACATTAAGATGTCTTCAGGTCGGGACGTTTTATTTACAGGTGAAGGTTTGGATTTTCAGGAGCATGTGCAGGGGAGTTATTAAGCATTCATTTATTTGTATTAGGTTCATTTTGTCTTCTTATTATTGATATTTGACTGATTCATTAAAAGCAGACAATTATGTTTTAGGTTAATTTTTTACCTGACATGTTTCGGCGAGTCTTTCGCCTTCTTCAGAGTGTCGCATGATGGTGTCTTGAGACCCGTCTTTATCAGCTGATGTTCCATGAGGGTGTGACTTACCTGTCAAAAAAATGAAAAATCAGAGCAGTAAAAGAACAAGCACAACATGAACATTACAAATCAGCAATCACTGACCACTGCAAAAGGGAAAACCACATCATGGACCGGGAGAAGGGCAGGGTCATCCGCACCGAAGAGAACAAACAACAGCGCTGGATCAGAGAGGCCATTGAGATCTGCAAGCGAGGCATAAAAACCATGAACAGAGACAAGGGAGCCTTCATCCTCTCTACCACCTAGAGCAGCATCTTGGCGGAGTGAACGGACAGCGGGGGGTGTGACTTGCCTTCATTCTTGTGACAGGTAAGTCACGCCCTCATGGAACATCAGCTGATAAAGACGGGTCACAAGACACCATCATGTGACACTCTGAAGAAGGCGAAAGACTTTCGTATTGTGACATCCTCAAGGCCTAAACACTCATCCGAGCAAATATAAGGTAGATTTTGTGAACCTGCCCGGAGAAAAACATCAACGAAAATAATTTGTATTTGTTTTAACCAGTTGGTGGCGCTACCACTGCGATCAAAAATAAGTTGGCAGCCGTCTTCAGGGCCTGAATATCCTCAAATGTGAAAAATTTCGAGAAGATGGATCATCTGAATCATTTTGCAGGAACTTTTGTTGCCACGGAGAATAATCAGACTCTGCGGCACCGCAATAGCCACGCCCTTCGAAGGAAAGTCACAAAAATAGGGATAGAGTAAGATCAATGTCTTGAGTCTTTTCTAGCCAATTTTCAATCGGATTCGTTAAAAGGGCACCGTGCAGTACGTCAAAATGTAAAAAATGTTTTTGATTGGCGCAAGGTGTATAACAGAATATAAACATATAGATGTCTTCAGGTACCGACTCTTTATGTACATGTGAAGTTTTGGATTTTTAGCAGCATGTGCAGGAGAGTTATTAAGCATTTTGTCCATTGCGGCGAAGGAAATCTTAAGTGAAAACTTTGAAGCCCCGCCCCCGTCATATAGTATTTCGGAAACAAAAGATTTTAGCCCCAGTGTTTGTCCCAGGTCTTAAGATGCTACAGACAGAATTTTAAGGCAATCAGATGAAGCCTTTAGGATCAGGGTGCAAAAGAATGACCCCTGTAAACATGCAAAAAAGGGCAAAAGTCGGACTTTCAAAAATTCATAACTCACTTCCTGTTCATATTAGACGTTAAAATATCAAATTTCTCGCCATGCCCGATGAGACTGCCAAGTTTGGTGAGTTTTTGTGCATGTTTCGGGGTCAAAAATGCGATCGTACAATCGGAAAAATAATAATAATAATAATTTCTACAAAAACAACAGGGACTTCGCAGCGGTCGCTGCTCAGGCCCTAATAATAATAATAATAATAATAATAAAAGTAATAATATTTTCTACAAAAACAATAGGGGCCTCGCAGCCGTCGCAGCTCGGGCCCTAATAACAATTTCTAGAAAAACAATAGGGACCTCGCAGCGGTCACTGCTCGGGCCCTAATAATAATAATAATAATAATTTCCACAAAAACAATGGGGACCTCGTAGCGGTCGCTGCTCGGGCCCTAATAATAATTTCTACATAAACAATAGGGACCTCGCCGCGGTCGCTGCTCGGGCCCCAATAATAATTTCTACACAAAGTCCATTGTGGTGACCCGCCCCTTTTAAGTAAATTCAAAATGGCCGACTTCCTGTAAAACCTAGCTCATTGCTCCAAGAGACTTTTTTGTAGGTCTTGGTCTTATACATACAGTGAACCCTCGCTACTTCGCGGTTCACCTTTCGCGGGTTCAGTGCTTCGCGGGTATAAAAAATATTCGGGGGCATTGTAGTTTCGCCGAGCGGCACGACGGGCGCTGGAGCGGTTAGACGGCCGGCGTGCGCCGAAGAAGAGCGTGGGCGAAGAGGAGAGTGGACGAAGAAGAGCACGTTCCCCCGGACACGATCGGTGGCGACGTTTCGCGCGGTTCGGACCGTACCAAGGCTCCGGCCGGCGTGCGTGGCAGTTAAGCCGTAGAGGAGCACCGTCCCCGGGCACGGGCGGTGCCAAGCGGCCCCTAAGTTTAACCGAATGGAAGCTCCGGAGGAGGAGGGCATGCTCGCGTCACAGTAAGCCGAAGAGGAGCACCTTCCCCAGGCACGGGCGGTTCCAAGCGGCCCCTAAGTTTAACCAAATGGAAGCTCCGGAGGAGGAGGGCATGCTCGCGTCACAGTAAGCCGAAGAGGAGCACCTTCGCCGGGCACGGGCGGTTCCAAGCGGCCCCTAAGTTTAACCGAATGGAAGCTCCGGAGGAGGCGGGCATGCTCGCGTCACAGTAAGCCGAAGAGGAGCACCTTCCCCGGGCACGGGCGGTGCCAAGCGGCCCCTAAGTTTAACCGAATGGAAGCTCCGGGGGAGGAGGGCGGGCGTGTGTCACAGTTAAGCCGAATTGGAACACCTCTTCCGCCCGGACACGAACGGAGCGCGAAGCTGTCAGTTATGAATGAATAAATGAATAAATAAATAAATAATTAAAGAATGCCACCTTTCATTTCACAGGGCACACCGGACGGCGTACCAGCAGGTAAAAGTCGGAGTAATTAAATAAATACAAAAAGAATGGCTGGGGAATAAAAAAATAATACGTTTTAATAATAATTTGTTTTTTTTGTTATAACATGAATTTCACTCTCTCTCTCCCCGTATATATATATATATATATATATATATATATATATATATATATATATATATATATATATATATATATGTATATTTATATATATATGTATATATATATATATATATATATATATATATATATATTGTATTTTTTTTTTAAGCATTTTTGAAGGTGCGCCGCAACTTCGTGGATTTTCAGTTTTCGCGGGTGGTCTCTGTCCCCATTAACCGCGATAACCGAGGGTTCACTGTACTCCATAAAATTTACAAAAAGCGAGGTGAAACACTCAACCAGGGCTGCTTTTTTGAACATTTCTCGAGGGCCATGGCGAGCCATTTCAAAAAAGCTGCACAACTAACGTATAAAATATTGATAAATTTGCTCTGCCTGATGTGTGTGTAAAGTTTCACGAGTTGTCGTTCATATTTAGAACCTCATAATCAGCGTTGTTTTATTGCCGAACAGTGCAATGCCACTCCCACAACTTTTCACGAAAAAGGACGAATTTCGTATTGTGACATCCTCATGGCCGAAACAGTCATCCGAGCATATATGAGGGCGACCTTGTTGAGTTGCACAGAGAAAAACATCCAAGAAAATAACTTGTATTAGCTTTTACCAGTTGGTGGCGCTACTACTACGATGAAAAATAAGTTGGTAGATGTCTTCAGGGCTGAAGTATCCTCAAATGTGTACAACTTCGAGAAGATAGGATCATCTGAGTCATGTTGCCGGAGCTTTTGTTGCCACAAAGTACAATCGGACTTTTCAGCACCGTAATAGCCACGCCTTTTGCCAAAACGTCACAAAATTCGGCAGAGAGTAAGATCATTGTCTTGAGTCTTTTCTGACTAATTTTCAGTCGGATTCGTCAAAAGGGCACCGTGCAGTACGTGAAAATTAAAATAAAAACACATTTTTGATTCCACTTGGCGGCGCTGTGTGTATAACAAAATAATAACATTAAGATGTCTTCAGGTCGGGACGTTTTATTTACAGGTGAAGGTTTGGATTTTTAGGAGCATGTGCAGGGGAGTTATTAAGCATTCATTTATTTGTATTAGGTTCATTTTGTCTTCTTATTATTGATATTTGACTGATTCATTAAAAGCAGACAATTATGTTTTAGGTTAATTTTTTACCTGACATGTTTCGGCGAGTCTTTCGCCTTCTTCAGAGTGTCGCATGATGGTGTCTTGAGACCCGTCCGTCTTTATCAGCTGATGTTCCATGAGGGTGTGACTTACCTGTCAAAAAAATGAAAAATCAGAGCAGTAAAAGAACAAGCACAACATGAAAATTACAAATCAGCAATCACTGACCACTGCAAAAGGGAAAACCACATCATGGACCGGGAGAAGGGCAGGGTCATCCGCACCGAAGAGAACAAACAACAGCGCTGGATCAGAGAGGCCATTGAGATCTGCAAGCGAGGCATAAAAACCATGAACAGAGACAAGGGAGCCTTCATCCTCTCTACCACCTGGAGCAGCATTTTGGCGGAGTGAACGGACAGCGGGGGGCGTGACTTGCCTTCATTCTTGTGACAGGTAAGTCACGCCCTCATGGAACATCAGCTGATAAAGACGGGCCACAAGACACCATCATGTGACACTCTGAAGAAGGCGAAAGACTTTCGTATTGTGACATCCTCAAGGCCTAAACACTCATCCGAGCAAATGTAAGGTAGATTTTGTTAACCTGCCCGGAGAAAAAAATCAACGAAAATAATTTGTATTTGTTTTAACCAGTTGGTGGCGCTAACACTGCGATCAAAAAGAAGTTGGCAGCCGTCTTCAGGGCCTGAATATCCTCAAATGTGAAAAATTTCGAGAAGATGGATCATCTGAATCATTTTGCAGGAACTTTTGTTGCCACGGAGAATAATCAGACTCTGCGGCACCGTAATAGCCACGCCCTTCGAAGGAAAGTCACAAAAATAGGGATAGAGTAAGATCAATGTCTTGAGTCTTTTCTAGCCAATTTTCAATCGGATTCGTTAAAAGGGCACCGTGCAGTACGTCAAAATGTAAAAATGATATTGATTGGCGCAAGGTGTATAACAGAATATAAACATATAGATGTCTTCAGGTACCGACTCTTTATGTACATGTGAAGTTTTGGATTTTAGCAGCATGTGCAGGAGAGTTATTAAGCATTTTGTCCATTGCGGCGAAGGAAATCTTAAGTGAAAACTTTGAAGCCCCGCCCCCGTCATATAGTATTTCGGAAACAAAAGATTTTAGCCCCAATTTTAGCCCCAGTGTTTGTCCCAGGTCTTAAGATGCTACAGACAGAATTTTAAGGCAATCAGATGAAGCCTTTAGGATCAGGGTGCAAAAGAATGACCCCTGTAAACATGCAAAAAAGGGCAAAAGTCGGACTTTCAAAAATTCATAACTCACTTCCTGTTCATATTAGACGTTTAAAATATCAAATTTCTCGCCATGCCCGATGAGACTGCCAAGTTTGGTGAGTTTTTGTGCATGTTTCGGGGGTCAAAAATGCAATCGAACAATCGGAAAAATAATAATAATAATAATTTCTACAAAAACAACAGGGACTTCGCAGCGGTCGCTGCTCAGGCCCTAATAATAATAATAATAATAATAATAAAAGTAATAATATTTTCTACAAAAACAATAGGGACCTCGCAGCCGTCGCAGCTCGGGCCCTAATAACAATTTCTAGAAAAACAATAGGGACCACGCAGCGGTCACTGCTCGGGCCCTAATAATAATAATAATAATAATTTCCACAAAAACAATGGGGACCTCGTAGCGGTCGCTGCTCGGGCCCTAATAATAATTTCTACAAAAACAATAGGGACCTCGCCGCGGCCGCTGCTCGGGCCCCAATTATAATTTCTACACAAAGTCCATTGTGGTGACCCGCCCCCTTTTAAGTAAATTCAAAATGGCCGACTTCCTGTAAAACCTAGCTCATTGCTCCAAGAGACTTTTTTGTAGGTCTTGGTCTTATACATACAGTGAACCCTCGCTACTTGGCGGTTCACCTTTCGCGGGTTCAGTGCTTCGCGGGTCTAAAAAATATTCGGGGGCATTGTAGTTTCGCCGAGCGGCACGACGGGGCGCTGGAGCGGTTAGACGGCCGGTGTGCGCCGAAGAAGAGCGTGGGCGAAGAGGAGAGTGGACGAAGAAGAGCACGTTCCCCCGGACACGATCGGTGGCGACGTTTCGCGCGGTTCGGACAGTACCAGAGCTCCGGCCGGCGTGCGTGGCAGTTAAGCCGTAGAGGAGAACCTTCCCCGGGCACGGGCGGTGCCAAGCGGCCCCTAAGTTTAACCGAATGGAAGCTCCGGAGGAGGAGGGCATGCTCGCGTCACAGTAAGCCGAAGAGGAGCACCTTCCCCGGGCACGGGCGATTCCAAGCGGCCCCTAAGTTTAACCGAATGGAAGCTCCGGAGGAGGAGGGCATGCTCGCGTCACAGTAAGCCGAAGAGGAGCACCTTCCCCGGGCACGGGCGGTGCCAAGCGGCCCCTAAGTTTAACCGAATGGAAGCTCCGGGGGAGGAGGGCGGGTGTGTGTCACAGTTAAGCCGAATTGGAGCACCTCTTCCGCCCGGGCACGAGCGGAGCGCGAAGCTGTCAGTTATGAATGTATAAAAGAATAAATAAATAAATGAATAAAGAATGCCACCTTTCATTTCACAGGGCACACCGGACGGCGTACCAGCAGATAAAAGTCGGAGTAATTAAATAAATACAAAAAGAATGGCTGGGGAATAAAAAAATAATACGTTTTAATAATAATTTGGTTTTTTTGTTATAACATGAATTTCACTCTCTCTCTCCCCGTATATATATATATATATATATATATGAAAGGTGGCATTCTTTATTCATTTATTTATTTATTCTTTTATACATTCATAACTGACAGCTTCGCGCTCCGCTCGTGCCCGGGCGGAAGAGGTGCTCCAATTCGGCTTAACTGTGACACACACCCGCCCTCCTCCCCCGATAATACGTGCTTGCACTGCAATTCTTGTCATTGACCATTCGACCATTTTAACATTAACCGCGATAACCGAGGGTTCACTGTACTCCATAAAATTTACAAAAAGCGAGGTGAAACACTCAACCAGGGCTGCTTTTTTGAACATTTCTCGAGGGCCATGGCGAGCCATTTAAAAAAAGCTGCACAACTAACGTATAAAATATTGATAAATTTGCTCTGCCTGATGTGTGTGTAAAGTTTCACGAGTTGTCGTTCATATTTAGAACCTCATAATCAGCGTTGTTTTATTGCCGAACAGTGCAATGCCACTCCCACAACTTTTCACGAAAAAGGATGAATTTCGTATTGTGACATCCTCATGGACGAAACAGTCCTCCGAGCATATATGAGGGCGACCTTGTTGAGTTGCACGGAGAAAAACATCCAAGAAAATAACTTGTATTAGCTTTTACCAGTTGGTGGCGCTACTACTACGATGAAAAATAAGTTGGTAGATGTCTTCAGGGTTGAAGTATCCTCAAATGTGTACAACTTCGAGAAGATAGGATCATCTCAGTCATGTTGCCGGAGCTTTTGTTGCCACAAAGTACAATCGGACTTTTCAGCACCGTAATAGCCACGCCTTTTGCCAAAACGTCACAAAACTCGGCAGAGAGTAAGATCATTGTCTTGAGTCTTTTCTGACTAATTTTCAGTCGGATTCGTCAAAAGGGCACGGTGCAGTACGTGAAAATTAAAATAAAAACAAATTTTTGATTCCACTTGGCGGCGCTGTGTGTATAACAAAATAATAACATTAAGATGTCTTCAGGTCGGGACATTTTATTTACAGGTGAAGGTTTGGATTTTTAGGAGCATGTGCAGGGGAGTTATTAAGCATTCATTTATTTGTATTAGGTTCATTTTGTCTTCTTATTATTGATATTTGACTGATTCATTAAAAGCAGACAATTATGTTTTAGGTTAATTTTTTACCTGACATGTTTCGGCGAGTCTTTCGCCTTCTTCAGAGTGTCGCATGATGGTGTCTTGAGACCCGTCTTTATCAGCTGATGTTCCATGAGGGTGTGACTTACCTGTCAAAAAAATGAAAAATCAGAGCAGTAAAAGAACAAGCACAACATGAAAATTACAAATCAGCAATCACTGACCACTGCAAAAGGGAAAACCACATCATGGACCGGGAGAAGGGCAGGGTCATCCGCACCGAAGAGAACAAACAACAGCGCTGGATCAGAGAGGCCATTGAGATCTGCAAGCGAGGCATAAAAACCATGAACAGAGACAAGGGAGCCTTCATCCTCTCTACCACCTGGAGCAGCATTTTGGCATATAGATGTCTTCAGGTACCGACTCTTTATGTACATGTGAAGTTTTGGATTTTAGCAGCATGTGCAGGAGAGTTATTAAGCATTTTGTCCATTGCGGCGAAGGAAATCTTAAGTGAAAACTTTGAAGCCCCGCCCCCGTCATATAGTATTTCGGAAACAAAAGATTTTAGCCCCAATTTTAGCCCCAGTGTTTGTCCCAGGTCTTAAGATGCTACAGACAGAATTTTAAGGCAATCAGATGAAGCCTTTAGGATCAGGGTGCAAAAGAATGACCCCTGTAAACATGCAAAAAAGGGCAAAAGTCGGACTTTCAAAAATTCATAACTCACTTCCTGTTCATATTAGACGTTAAAATATCAAATTTTTCGCCATGCCCGATGAGACTGCCAAGTTTGGTGAATTTTTGTGCATGTTTCGGGGGTCAAAAATGCAATCGAACAATAGGAAAAATAATAATAATAATAATTTCTACAAAAACAATAGGGACTTCGCAGCGGTCGCTGCTCAGGCCCTAATAATAATAATAATAATAATAAAAGTAATAATATTTTCTACAAAAACAATAGGGACCTCGCAGCGGTCACTTGCTCGGGCCCTAATAATAATAATAATAATAATAATTTCCACAAAAACAATGGGGACCTCGTAGCGGTCGCTGTTCGGGCCCTAATAATAATTTCTACATAAACAATAGGGACCTCGCCGCGGTCGCTGCTTGGGCCCCAATAATAATTTCTACACAAAGTCCATTGTGGTGACCCGCCCCCTTTTAAGTAAATTCAAAATGGCCGACTTCCTGTAAAACCTAGCTTATTGCTCGAAGAGACTTTTTTGTAGGTCTTGGTCTTATACATACAGTGAACCCTCGCTACCTCGCGGTTCACCTTTCGCGGGTTCAGTGCTTCGCGGGTATAAAAAATATTCGGGGGCATTGTAGTTTCGCTGAGCGGCACGACGGGGCGCTGGAGCGGTTAGACGGCCGCCGTGCGCCGAAGAAGAGCGTGGGCGAAGAGGAGAGTGGACGAAGAAGAGCACGTTCCCCCGGACACGATCGGTGGCGACGTTTCGCGCGGTTCGGACCGTACCAGAGCTCCGGCCGGCGTGCGTGGCAGTTAAGCCGTAGAGGAGCACCTTCCCCGGGCACGGGCGGTGCCAAGCGGCCCCTAAGTTTAACCGAATGGAAGCTCCGGAGGAGGAGGGCATGCTCGCGTCACAGTAAGCCGAAGAGGAGCACCTTCCCCGGGCACGGGCGGTTCCAAGCGGCCCCTAAGTTTAACCGAATGGAAGCTCCGGAGGAGGAGGGCATGCTCGCGACACAGTAAGCCGAAGAGGAGCACCTTCCCCGGGCACGGGCGGTGCCAAGCGGCCCCTAAGTTTAACCGAATGGAAGCTCCGGGGGAGGAGGGTGGGCGTGTGTCACAGTAAAGCCGAATTGGAGCACCTCTTCCGCCCGGGCACGAGCGGAGCGCGAAGCTGTCAGTTATGAATGAATAAATGAATAAATAAATAAATAAATAAAGAATGGCACCTTTCATTTCACAGGGCACACCGGACGGCGTACCAGCAGGTAAAAGTCGGAGTAATTAAATGAATACAAAAAGAATGGCTGGGGAATAAAAAAATAATACGTTTTAATAATAATTTGTTTTTTTTGTAATAACATGAATTTCACTCTCTCTCTCTCTCCCCGTATATATATATATATATATATGTTTATAGATATATATATATATATAATAATATATATAATAATAATATTAATATTCCCTTTATTAGTCCCACAATGGGGAAATTCGAGATTCGAACCCAGGCCTCCTGGGGAGACTGGGTCCTGAACGCGGCGCCTTAGACCACTCAGCCATATATATATATATATATATTTATTATATTTATTGTATTTTTTTTTAAGCATTTTTGAAGGTGCGCCGCTACTTCGCGGATTTTCAGTTTTCGCGGGTGGTCTCGGTCCCCATTAACCGCGATAACCGAGGGTTCACTGTACTCCATAAAATTTACAAAAAGCGAGGTGAAACACTCAACCAGGGCTGCTTTTTTGAACATTTCTCGAGGGCCATGGCGAGCCATTTCAAAAAAGCTGCACAACTAACGTATAAAATATTGATAAATTTGCTCTGCCTGATGTGTGTGTAAAGTTTCACGAGTTGTCGTTCATATTTAGAACCTCATAATCAGCGTTGTTTTATTGCCGAACAGTGCAATGCCACTCCCACAACTTTTCACGAAAAAGGATGAATTTCGTATTGTGACATCCTCATGGCCGAAACAGTCATCCGAGCATATATGAGGGCGACCTTGTTGAGTTGCACGGAGAAAAACATCCAAGAAAATAATTTGTATTAGCTTTTACCAGTTGGTGGCGCTACTACTACGATGAAAAATAAGTTGGTAGATGTCTTCAGGGCTGAAGTATCCTCAAATGTGTACAACTTCGAGAAGATAGGATCATCTGAGTCATGTTGCCGGAGCTTTTGTTGCCACAAAGTACAATCGGACTTTTCAGCACCGTAATAGCCACGCCTTTTGCCAAAACGTCACAAAATTCGGCAGAGAGTAAGATCATTGTCTTGAGTCTTTTCTGACAAATTTTCAGTCGGTTTCGTCAAAAGGGCACCGTGCAGTATGTGAAAATTAAAATAAAAACACATTTTTGATTCCACTTGGCGGCGCTGTGTGTATAACAAAATAATAACATTAAGATGTCTTCAGGTCGGGACGTTTTATTTACAGGTGAAGGTTTGGATTTTTAGGAGCATGTGCAGGGGAGTTATTAAGCATTCATTTATTTGTATTAGGTTCATTTTGTCTTCTTATTATTGATATTTGACAGATTCATTAAAAGAAGACAATTATGTTTTAGGTTAATTTTTTACCTGACATGTTTCGGCGAGTCTTTCGCCTTCTTCAGAGTGTCGCATGATGGTGTCTTGAGACCCGTCTTTATCAGCTGATGTTCCATGAGGGTGTGACTTACCTGTCAAAAAAATGAAAAATCAGAGCAGTAAAAGAACAAGCACAACATGAATATTACAAATCAGCAATCACTGACCACTGCAAAAGGGAAAACCACATCATGGACCGGGAGAAGGGCAGGGTCATCCGCAACGAAGAGAACAAACAACAGCGCTGGATCAGAGAGGCCATTGAGATCTGCAAGCGAGGCATAAAAACCATGAACAGAGACAAGGGAGCCTTCATCCTCTCTACCACCTGGAGCAGCATCTTGGCGGAGTGAACGGACAGCGGGGGGCGTGACTTGCCTTCATTCTTGTGACAGGTAAGTCACGCCCTCATGGAACATCAGCTGATAAAGACGGGTCACAAGACACCATCATGTGACACTCTGAAGAAGGCGAAAGACTTTCATATTGTGACATCCTCAAGGCCTAAACACTCATCCGAACAAATATAAGGTAGATTTTGTTAACCTGCCCGGAGAAAAACATCAACGAAAATAATTTGTATTTGTTTTAACCAGTTGGTGGCGCTACCACTGCGATCAAAAATAAGTTGGCAGCCGTCTTCAGGGCCTGAATATCCTCAAATGTGAAAAATTTCGAGAAGATGGATCATCTGAATCATTTTGCAGGAACTTTTGTTGCCACGGAGATTAATCAGACTCTGCGGCACCGTAATAGCCACGCCCTTCGAAGGAAAGTCACAAAAATAGGGATAGAGTAAGATCAATGTCTTGAGTCTTTTCTAGCCAATTTTCAATCGGATTCGTTAAAAGGGCACTGTGCAGTACGTCAAAATGTATAAAATTATATTGATTGGCGCAAGGTGTATAACTGAATATAAACATATCGATGTCTTCAGGTACCGACTCTTTATGTACATGTGAAGTTTTGGATTTTTAGCAGCATGTGCAGGAGAGTTATTAAGCATTTTGTCCATTGCGGTGAAGGAAATCTTAAGTGAAAACTTCGAAGCCCCGCCCCCGTTAATATAGTATTTCGGAAACAAAAAATTTTAGCCCCAGTGTTTGTCCCAGGTCTTAAGATGCTACAGACAGAATTTTAAGGCAATCAGATGAAGCCTTTAGGATCAGGGTGCAAAAGAATGACCCCTGTAAACATGCAAAAAAGGGCAAAAGTCGGACTTTCAAAAATTAATAACTCACTTCCTGTTCATATTAGACGTTAAAATATCAAATTTTTCGCCATGCCCGATGAGACTGCCAAGTTTGGTGAATTTTTGTGCATGTTTCGGGGGTCAAAAATGCGATCGAACAATCGGAAAAATAATAATAATAATAATTTCTACAAAAACAATAGGGACTTCGCAGCGGTCGCTGCTCAGGCCCTAATAATAATAATAATAATATTATTAATAATAAAAGTAATAATATTTTCTACAAAAACAATAGGGACCTCGCAGCCGTCGCAGCTCGGGCCCTAATAACAATTTCTAGAAAAACAATAGGGACCTCGCAGCGGTCACTGCTCGGGCCCTAATAATAATAATAATAATAATTTCCACAAAAACAATGGGGACCTCGTAGCGGTCGCTGCTCGGGCCCTAATAATAATTTCTACAAAAAAAATAGGGACCTCGCCGCGGTCGCTGCTCGGGCCCCAATAATAATTTCTACACAAAGTCCATTGTGGTGACCCGCCCCCTTTTAAGTAAATTCAAAATGGCCGACTTCCTGTAAAACCTAGCTCATTGCTCCAAGAGACTTTTTTGTAGGTCTTGGTCTTATACATACAGTGAACCCTCGCTACTTGGCGGTTCACCTTTCGCGGGTTCAGTGCTTCGCGGGTCTAAAAAATATTCGGGGGCATTGTAGTTTCGCCGAGCGGCACGACGGGGCGCTGGAGCGGTTAGACGGCCGGCGTGCGCCAAAGAAGAGCGTGGGCGAAGAGGAGAGTGGACGAAGAAGAGCACGTTCCCCCGGACACGATCGGTGGCGACGTTTCGCGCGGTTCGGACAGTACCAGAGCTCCGGCCGGCGTGCGTGGCAGTTAAGCCGTAGAGGAGCACCTTCCCCGGGCACGGGCGGTGCCAAGCGGCCCCTAAGTTTAACCGAATGGAAGCTCCGGAGGAGGAGGGCATGCTCGCGTCACAGTAAGCCGAAGAGGAGCACCTTCCCCGGGCACGGGCGGTTCCAAGCGGCCCCTAAGTTTAACCGAATGGAAGCTCCGGAGGAGGAGGGCATGCTCGCGTCACAGTAAGCCGAAGAGGAGCACCTTCCCCGGCCACGGGCGGTTCCAAGCGGCCCCTAAGTTTAACCGAATGGAAGCTCCGGAGGAGGAGGGCATGCTCGCGTCACAGTAAGCCGAAGAGGAGCACCTTCCCCGGGCACGGGCGGTGCCAAGCGGCCCCTAAGTTTAACCGAATGGAAGCTCCGGGGGAGGAGGGTGGGCGTGTGTCACAGTTAAGCCGAATTGGAGCACCTCTTCCGCCCGGGCACGAGCGGAGCGCGAAGCTGTCAGTTATGAATGAATAAATGAATAAATAAATAAATAAATAAAGAATGGCACCTTTCATTTCACAGGGCACACCAGACGGCGTACCAGCAGGTAAAAGTCTGAGTAATTAAATAAATACAAAAAGAATGGCTGGGGAATAAAAAAATAATACGTTTTAATAATAATTTGGTTTTTTTGTTATAACATGAATTTCACTCTCTCTCTCTCTCCCCGTATATATATATATATATATATATATATATATATATATTTATATATTTATTATATATATTGTATTTTTTTTTAAGCATTTTTGAAGGTGCGCCGCTACTTCGCGGATTTTCAGTTTTCGCGGGTGGTCTCGGTCCCCATTAACCGCGATAACCGAGGGTTCACTGTACTCCATAAAATTTACAAAAAGCGAGGTGAAACACTCAACCAGGGCTGCTTTTTTGAACATTTCTCGAGGGCCATGGCGAGCCATTTCAAAAAAGCTGCACAACTAACGTATAAAATATTGATAAATTTGCTCGGCCTGATGTGTGTGTAAAGTTTCACGAGTTGTCGTTCATATTTAGAACCTCATAATCAGCTTTGTTTTATTGCCGAACAGTGCAATGCCACTCCCACAAATTTTCATGAAAAAGGACGAATTTCGTATTGTGACATCCTCATGGCCGAAACAGTCATCCGAGCATATATGAGGGCGACCTTGTTGAGTTGCACGGAGAAAAACATCCAAGAAAATAACTTGTATTAGCTTTTACCAGTTGGGGGCGCTACTACTACGATGAAAAATAAGTTGGTAGATGTCTTCAGGGCTTAAGTATCCTCAAATGTGTGCAACTTCGAGAAGATAGGATCATCTGAGTCATGTTGCTGGAGCTTTTGTTGCCACAGAGTACAATCGGACTTTTCAGCACCGTAATAGCCACGCCTTTTGCCAAAACGTCACAAAATTCGGCAGAGAGTAAGATCATTGTCTTGAGTCTTTTCTGACTAATTTTCAGTCGGATTCGTCAGAAGGGCACCGTGCAGTACGTGAAAATTAAAATAAAAACAAATTTTTGATTCCACTTGGCGGCGCTGTGTGTAAAACAAAATAATAACATTAAGATGTCTTCAGGTCGGGACGTTTTATTTACAGGTGAAGGTTTGGATTTTTAGGAGCATGTGCAGGGGAGTTATTAAGCATTCATTTATTTGTATTAGGTTCATTTTGTCTTCTTATTATTGATATTTGACTGATTCATTAAAAGCAGACATTTATGTTTTAGGTTAATTTTTTACCTGACATGTTTCGGCGAGTCTTTCGCCTTCTTCAGAGTGTCGCATGATGGTGTCTTGAGACCAGTCTTTATCAGCTGATGTTCCATGAGGGTGTGACTTACCTGTCAAAAAAATTAAAAAATCAGAGCAGTAAAAGAACAAGCACAACATGAACATTACAAATCAGCAATCACTGACCACTGCAAAAGGGAAAACCACATCATGGACCGGGAGAAGGGCAGGGTCATCCGCACAGAAGAGAACAAACTACAGCGCTGGATCAGAGAGGCCATTGAGATCTGCAAGCGAGGCATAAAAACCATGAACAGAGACAAGGGAGCCTTCATCCTCTCTACCACCTGGAGCAGCGTCTTGGCGGAGTGAATGGACAGCGGGGGGCGTGACTTGCCTTCATTCTTGTGACAGGTAAGGCACGCCTTCATGGAACATCAGCTGATAAAGACAGGTCACAAGACACCATCACAGGGTTCGAAGTTAACTTTAAAAACTGCTTGCCCATAGGGCAAGTGCCACTAAAATTTGCCTTGCCCGAGTGGCCAAATTACTTGCCCAACTTGGGCAAGTGACAATTTTTTTTCTCTTGCCCTGAGTGACTTTTTGTATGACAAAGTGTCTAATTACAAATTGCATGAATTTTTTGTTCGGACAGTTCCCGCCTAGAAAGAATTAAAAATACGTTACAATCATAAGGGTTGCTTATAGAAAAATGTATCATGTATTAACACATTAATTAGGTGTCTGCTGACCCAGGATTATGTTATTGTTATGTTATGTTATATATGAAAGAGAATGTGGAATGACACTGAACGATGGAAGGTGGAAGGATGTGGAAAGATTGTGAATGACATTGAATGATTTGGAATGACACTGAAAGATTTTGAATAATACTGAATGACACTGAATGAAGTAAAACTTTCTGGGAACGGGCCAATTCAAGATAGCTGCCGCACTGTGGGGGAGGCTTTGGTACCAAATTTGGAAAGAGACCCAAACGGTTGGGTCCATTTTATATCAGTGTGGGGGTGAAACGTTGGTCTCGGCGGAGCTGTCTGAATATTGGAGAAGTTAGAAGACAAAGTAAAACAGAACAATTAAAATCACTCTTCAAATACATATTGTTTGGTGGGCAGAGCATGATTTACAGCTCACCATTTTATTGCATGCACCAAGCATGTTATACATTTTTCTGTCCATGGGATGGCGTAGTCAAGAAAAATGAAGCATCTCGAAGCCCATTCGTGTGTGAAGTATTTCCCTGCAGGGCTTGGCTGCTTTATGGGGCTTCATTTTGCCATCACTAGTTTTAGATAGTTTTAATTTTTGAAAGAGCATTTTCATTTTACAGTGAACCCTCGCTACTTCGCGGTTCACCTTTCGCGGGTTCAGTGCTTCGCGGGTCTAAAAAATATTCGGGGGCATTGTAGTTTCGCCGAGCGGCACGACGGGGCGCTGGAGCTGTTAGACGGCCGGCATGCGCCGAAGAAGAGCGTGGGCGAAGAGGAGAGTGGACGAAGAAGAGCACGTTCCCCCGGGCACGATTTGGGGCGACGTTTCGCGCGGTTCGGACCGTACCAGAGCTCCGGCCAGCGTGCGTGGCAGTTAAGCCGAAGAGGAACAACTTCCGCCCGGGCACTAGCGGGGCGACATTTCGCTCTGTTCGGGAGCGTACGAGAGCTCCGGAGGAGGCCGGCCGGCGTGCGTGGCAGTTAAGCCGAAGAGGAGCACCTTCCCCGGGCACGGGCGGTGTCAAGCGGCCCCTAAGTTTAACCGAATGGAAGCTCCGGAGGAGGAGGGCATGCTCGCGTCACAGTTAAGCCGAAGAGAAGCACCTTCCCCGGGCACGGGCGGTGCCAAGCGGCCCTTAAGTTTAACCGAATGGAAGCTCCGGGGGAGGAGGGCGGGCGTGTGTCACAGTTAAGCCGAATAGGAGCACCTTCCCCGGGCACGGGCGGGGCGAAATGAAACCGAGTTCAATCGAACGGAGACACGCTTCGGGGGAGCAGGTCCGGCGTGCATGACAATTAAGCCGAAGAGGAGCACCTCTTCCGCCCGAGCACGAGCGGAGCGCGAGGCTGTCAGTTATGAATGAATAAATGAATAAAAAAAATAAATGAAGAATGCCACCTTTCATTTCACAGGGCACACCGGACGGCGTACCAGCAGGTAAAGGTCGAAGCAATTAAAAAAATACAAAAAGAAGTAATTGAATAAATACAAAAATAATGGCTGGGGAATAAAAAAATAATAAGTTTTAATAATATTTTTTTTTTTTTTGTTATAGCATGAATTTCACTCTCTCTCTCTCTACCCGTGTATATATATATATATATATATATATATATATATATATATTTATTAATTTTTTTTTTTAAACATTTTTGAAGGTGCACCACTACTTCGCACTTTTTTTTTTAAGCATTTTTGAAGGTGCGCCGCTACTTCGCGGATTTTCAGTTTTCGCGGGTGGTCTCGGTCCCCATTAACCGCGATAACCGAGGGTTCACTGTATTTTTTTCATTATCGAATTTTATTTTTTTCTATTCAAGTTTTGAGTTCATTTTCGTTTACTAAAATAACCTTGGGCTGCAACTACTATCACAGCAACGGCTCATTATATTTTGGCTGCTAAATATGCCAATTTGTCAGAGAGAAGACCGTGACAAAGAATGGCCCAATCGCAATAAACACTCTACACCATACGTTCCTCGTTGACGTGTACATGGGGTGTTGCAGAGCACAGGTTCCAAGCGTACCGATATTGCAAAATTAGGACAATGCGTGTGACGACACCAACTTCCGCCTCCTATGTCATCGAGCTTGGCGGCACGTTATCATTATGTATTTATTTGTAACAATTTTGACGTTGAGAGTGATATTAAAACTTAAGTAATGTGGTAGTTAGGAAAAAACCCTGGCTTGGGACCCACCGGAACAAGCTATAGCTTCATTTGTACTATTTGAGGCGCTCTCACAATCTGCGGCGCATGCACACAAGGTCGCTAAGTACGCTAGCTGCACTCGGACAAAACACGTAGGTGACTTTAAAAGAGTGACCGAAATTGCACACATGCAACTGTTTATCATAATGTCATAATTCGATATGTACATTTGAAGAGAATTTTTTTCAGCATGGGCACAAGAATTCCACCGAACATCGCCAGTTCAATGGGATTTTGGTTAAGTCCGCAAATAATTGTGGACAATATACTTTGGCTGCGCGCTCGAATAATTTTACTCGTATATACTTCAATGAGGGTGTAGTGTGGGCATCGGGATCTTTAACACGCCCTAACACGAAGCTGACTCTCCAACCGCCACAGCCTTTTAATGACGAAATTATAAAATAAACAAAAACACTGTTCAACAACATAAAATAAAATAAAAAATCACATCATACTTACATTTATAAACTTTAATCCTCAAGAACATTATTCTCAGGTTGACCGAAAGACGAGGACACGGGAGCGCCTCGGGCATGTTCTTCTTCCTTGTGTAGGCGAATGACGTTTTAAGGTGCTTGTCCGCCACCTGCTGTGCTGAACTATGTATTAAATAAGAAAAGCAAATTGTTGAATGTTTTTTCCCCAATGAAGACTGAATTGTAAAATACCCGGAAATGGCTTTTCTGTTTTATTGTGCATTTAAAAAAAATTCAGATTGTCCTTTTTTGTTGAGATAATTGTTGAATATTGAAATTGCACATGTAACTGGTAATTTAGTTTTAGATATTATTTGAACCAGTGGAGGGCCATGCATTTCACACCTGGGCCTTCAATGAAGTCCTACTTCGTCCTACTTGAATAAATCCCCCTCATAATACCATAATTTATGACACCACGGGTGGACAAACAATATACAGAAAAGCACTTAGACAGCACTGACCGAGTGTTGGACGATATAGCTTCTCTTGAAAGGTCCGTGTTGAAAATGGCCTCGCAAGTGAATCTTCAATTTCTAAAGATAAAGATGTCTTTTAATTGTCCCATAACGGGGACATTTGCAGTGTTACAGCAGCAAAGATATACATCACACAGTGGCACCGACGTAATGTAGCCGTTAATGTATAACATTGGCAGCAGGCATTCATAAAAAGCATGCAAATATACACAGTATATACGTATATACACAGATCCCCATGTATATACACACTTACAGCCCACAACATATACAAGTGTAAGGAAACACTCCTAATGCCTGTCTATGGTTCAGAGGGGAAATAAATAAAAACGCTGCAATGATAAAAAAAAAATACTGAATGATTGAAAATACTGCAATGATAAAAATACTGCAAGAATAAAAGTACTGTACCCAGCCAACATGTCCAACTGGGCCCCAAATGGGGTAAATGCGGGATTCCTGGGTACCAAGTGGGAATGGGCTAGAAGTGGGCAATGGTACAGGGTTCCATGTGGGCGCCATCTGGGATTGGTGGGCATGGGCTTAAACTGGGCAAATGTTGTGGGTGCAATACGGGTTGTGTATGGGCTAAGTGGGCATGGGTTAGAACTGGTAAAGATAAAGATAAAGATGTCCTTTATTAGTCCCACAATGGGGAAATTTGAGGTGTTACAGCAGCAAAGATATAGCTCACACAGAGTCGGCGGCGTAATGTAGCCGTTAATGTATAACATTAGCAGCAGACATTCATAAAAAGCATGCAAATATACACAGTATAAACGTATCTAAGTGTAAGGAAACACTCCTAATGTCTGTCCATTATACAGAGGGGAAAATGCTGTAATGATAAAAACTACTGAATCTACTACTGAAACCATTTATAGGTCCTATTTGGGTTATGTGTGGGCTAAGTGGGCATGGGTTAGAACTGGTCAACCATGTGAGGGTCTCATATGGGCTGTATATGGGCCAAGTGGGCATGGGTTAGAGCTGGTCAACCATGTCTGGGTCCTATTTGGGTTATGTGTGGGCTAAGTGGGCATGGGTTAGAAATGGTCACCATTTATCGGTCCTGTTTGGGTTATGTGTGGGATAAGTGGGCATAGGTTAGAGCTGGTCAACCATGTCTGGGTCCTGTATGGGTTATAGATGAGCTAAGCGGGCATGGGTTTGAAAATTTGTTCTGGAGCCTTTTTGATATTTAATGCATGCTATGCTAATAGTAACCACCCGAAGACTATTCTCAGTAGAACTATTCAATGGATGCCAAAACGATAGAGACATGGCCATGGAGCCTATGCTGCGAGATTGTGAAAGGACTAAAATAAGTGTAGGATTTTTGAGGACCAGAAGTCAGCTTTTATTAGGTTTGACATTGATTTAACTTATGGAACAATGCAAATTATGGTCGGGTTGTTGTTGGACTTTTTCCGCTTTTGACTAAGGGACGGGTGTTTTTATTTTCTGGGACTCTTTAGAACAAGCGGCACGGTGGCGGACTGGTTAGCAAGTCCGCATCACAGTACAGAAGTGCAAGGTTCTCCCTGTGCCTGCTAGGGTTTTCGCCGGTTTCCTCCCACTTTCCAAAAACATTCATGATAGGTTGATTGGTCACTGGTCCAAGGTCTGAGTGTGAGAGCGGATGGTTGCTTGTCTCTGTGTGCCCTGCGATTGACTGGCAACCAGTTCAGGGTGTACCCTGTCGACTGCCCGAAGACAGCTGGGATAGGCTCCAGCACTCCCGGGGACCCTTGTGAGGACAAGAAGCAGTACAGAGGATTGATTGATTTATTAAAATTAAAATTAAATTCATGTATTTATCTATGCTAAATTTAACAAGGCTGGACGTTATATTTTGTGAATTTACATGTACCCCCAACTGTGACTTAATAACCCTTAAGGGACAAGATAACATTTTATAATATTCCAGACAGCTAAGATTGTCATCTATGAACTATTTGACAAGGCAGGTCCAGCATTGTCAGCCACATCCAACAGTCAACACAGTTACTTTTTTTTAATAAACAAAATCAACATTATTAATTAATGTTATTTTATTAATTCTGTATGCTGTGAAAGATCTTTATTCAAAGTATATTTGAAGTTATTTCTACCTTATTGCTTGATTTTTGTAGATTCAAGTTGGAGTTGTCAAAATTACAGATTCTTTTGAAGGCAGCATATTCAAACTGTGAGAAAAGGAGCGAATGCAAGCTACGCGGTCTTTGAGGTGCGGCAGAAGAGCTGAAAGCACGGTGAGTCCCGAACGATAATTGAATTAATTAATTAATCTTGGGTAAATGTCTGGCTCTCATTTTTTAGACTTACTTTACAATGTGTTTTGTAATTTTTCAAGGTTGCCTGTGTTGGAAAACTGCTTGGTGCGTTAGCTAAAACACAGTATGCTAAAATTATAAGTGACGACAACACAGAGGGTATATCAACAACGTACGTACTCGAATTATTTTGGGGAAAACTTAAGTACATTATAATCACCCTTTTAATAATACTGATAAGCGTTGTGTGTTTTATTTATTTTTATGAGGACCTTTACAACGAGCTACATATTGTTAGCATTGGGCCTACGACGCTAAACACAGTGTCCCTCGATCTCTCTCCAAAATTCTCCAAAAGACTTAAGCTTTCACTCAAATTAATACAATCTACTCCACTAGCTCATTTAAGGCTTTTTTGTGATGTGTTTGATTTGGGTAAGTAAAGCAAAACATATTAACTGTTGAATGTTGCCTGTTATTTATATAATAGAAATTCAAGATGAAAGTTGAACAGATATTGAAATGCTAGATTGGCTCATTCAGAATCATGCCACAATGTGCTTTGTATGTTTTGTGTGTGGGTTTATCAAGCTCTAATTCAATGCAGTGTCCAAAACGAGCGCGCATAATTGTTGGATGAATGTTGGTTAATAGAGTCAGATAATAGTTAAAATTCCAACAGTTGAACAGATGTTGAAATGCTAGATTGGCTCATTCAGAATCATGCCACAATGTGCTTTGTATGTTTTGTGTGTAGGCTTATCAAGCTCTAATTCAATGCAGTGTTGAGCTGCATTTGAGAGGAACTACGTAAGTAACTAATGTGGAAAAATTGTGACTTCTTTGTGTACTTTTATTTTGAATATTCAAATTTTTTTCATGTTGTGCTTGTTCTTTTACTGCTCTGATTTTTTAATTTTTTTGACAGGTAAGTCACACCCTCATGGAACATCAGCTGATAAAGACTGGTCTCAAGACACCATCATGCGACACTCTGAAGAAGGCGAAAGACTCGCCGAAACATGTCAGGTAAAAAATTAACCTAAAACATAAATGTCTGCTTTTAATGAATCAGTCAAATATCAATAATAAGAAGACAAAATGAACCTAATACAAATAAATGAATGCTTAATAACTCCCCTGCACATGCTCCTAAAAATCCAAACCTTCACCTGTAAATAAAACGTCCCGACCTGAAGACATCTTAATGTTATTATTTTGTTTTACACACAGCGCCGCCAAGTGGAATCAAAAATTTGTTTTTATTTTAATTTTCACGTACTGCACGGTGCCCTTCTGACGAATCCGACTGAAAATTAGTCAGAAAAGACTCAAGACAATGATCTTACTCTCTGCCGAATTTTGTGACGTTTTGGCAAAAGGCGTGGCTATTACGGTGCTGAAAAGTCCGATTGTACTTTGTGACAACAAAAGCTCCGGCAACATGACTCAGATGATCCTATCTTCTCGAAGTTGTACACATTTGAGGATACTTCAGCCCTGAAGACTTCTACCAACTTATTTTTCATCGTAGTAGTAGCGCCACCAACTGGTAAAAGCTAATACAAGTTATTTTCTTGGATGTTTTTCTCCGTGCAACTCAACAAGGTCGCCCTCATATATGCTCGGATTACTGTTTCGGCCATGAGGATGTCACAATACGAAATTCGTCCTTTTTCGTGAAAGGTTGTGGGAGTGGCATTGCACTGTTCGGCAATAAAACAACGCTGATTATGAGGTTGTAAATATGAACGACAACTCGTGAAACTTTACACACACATGAGGCCGAGCAAATTTATCAATATTTTATACATTAGTTGTGCAGCTTTTTTGAAATGGCCCGCCATGGCCCTCAAGAAATGTTCAAAAAAGCAGCCCTGGTTGAGTGTTTCACCTCGCCTTTTGTAAATTTTATGGAGTACAGTGAACCCTCGGTTATCGCGGTTAATGGGGACCGAGACCACCCGCGAAAACTGAAAATCCGCGAAGTAGCGGCACACCTTCAAAAATGCTTATATATATATATATATATATATATATATATATATATATATACGGGGAGAGAGAGAGTGAAATTCATGTTATAACAAAAAAAACAAATTATTATTAAAACATATTATTTTTTAATTCCCCAGCCATTCTTTTTGTATTTATTTAATTACTCCGACTTTTACCTGCTGGTACGCCGTCCGGTGTGCCCTGTGAAATGAAAGGTGGCATTCTTTATTTATTTATTCATTTATTCATTCATAACTGACAGCCTCGCGCTCCGCTCGTGCCCGGGCGGAAGAGGTGCTCCAATTCGGCTTAACTGTGACACACGCCCGCCCTCCTCCCCCGGAACTTCCATTCGGTTAAACTTAGGGGCCGCTTGGCACTGCCCGTGCCCGGGGAAGGTGCTCCTCTTCGGTTTACTGTGACGCGAGCATGCCCTCCTCCTCCGGAGCTTCCATTCAGTTAAACTTAGGGGCCGCTTGAAACCGCCCGTGCCCGGGAAAGGTGCTCCTCTTCGGCTTACTGTGACGCGAGCATCCCCTCCTCCTCCGGAGCTTCCATTCGGTTAAACTTAGGGGCCGCTTGGAACCGCCCGTGCCCGTGGAAGGTGCTCCTCTTCGGCTTACTGTGACGCGAGCATGCCCTCCTCCTCCGGAGCTTCCATTCGGTTAAACTTAGGGGCCGCTTGGCACCGCCCGTGCCCTGGGAAGGTTCTCCTCTACGGCTTAACTGCCACGCACGCCGGCCGGAGCTCTGGTACAGTCCGAACCGCGCGAAACGTCGCCACCGATCGTGTCCGGGGGAACGTGCTCTTCTTCGTCCACTCTCCTCTTCGCCCACGCTCTTCTTCGGCGCACGCCGGCCGTCTAACCGCTCCAGCGCCCCGTCGTGCCGCTCGGCGAAACTACAATGCCCCCGAATATTTTTTAGACCCGCGAAGCACTGAACCCGCGAAAGGTGAACCTCGAAGTAGCGAGGGTTCACTGTATGTATAAGACCAAGACCTACAAAAAAGTCTCTTGGAGCAATGAGCTAGGTTTTACAGGAAGTCGGCCATTTTGAATTTACTTAAAAGGGGGCGGGTCACCACAATGGACTATGTGTAGAAATTATTATTGGGGCCCGAGCAGCGACGGCGGCGAGGTCCCTATTGTTTTTGTAGAAATTATTATTTGGGCCCGAGCAGCGACCGCTACGAGGTCCCCATTGTTTTTGTGGAAATTATTATTATTTTTATTATTATTATTAGGGCCCGAGCAGTGACCGCTGCGAGGTCCCTATTGTTTTTCTAGAAATTGTTATTCGGGCCCGAGCTGCGACGGCTGCGAGGTCCCTATTGTTTTTGTAGAAAATATTATTACTTTTATTATTAATAATATTATTATTATTATTATTAGGGCCTGAGCAGCGAACGCTGCGAAGTCCCTATTGTTTTTGTAGAAATTATTATTATTATTATTTTTCCGATTGTTCGATCGCATTTTTGATCCCCGAAACATGCACAAAAACTCACCAAACTTGGCAGTCTCATCGGGCATGGCGAAAAATTTGATATTTTAACGTCTAATATGAACAGGAAGTGAGTTATGAATTTTTGAAAGTCCGACTTTTGCCCTTTTTTGCATGTTTACAGGGGTCATTCTTTTGCACCCTGATCCTAAAGGCTTCATCTGATTGCCTTAAAATTCTGTCTGTAGCATCTGAAGACCTGGGACAAACACTGGGGCTAAAATTTTTTGTTTCCGAAATACTATATGACAGGGGCGGGGCTTCAAAGTTTTCACTTAAGATTTCCTTCGCCGCAATGGACAAAATGCTTAATAACTCTCCTGCACATGCTGCTAAAAATCCAAAACTTCACATGTACATAAAGAGTCTGTACCTGAAGACATCTATATGTTTATATTCAGTTATACACCTTGCGCCAATCAATATCATTTTTTACATTTTGACGTACTGCACGGTGCCCTTTTAACGAATCTGATTGAAAATTGGCTAGAAAAGACTCAAGACATTGATCTTACTCTATCCCTATTTTTGTGACTTTCCTTCGAAGGGCGTGGCTATTACGGTGCCGCAGAGTCTGATTATTCTCCGTGGCAACAAAAGTTCCTGCAAAATGATTCAGATGATCCATCTTCTCGAAATTTTTCACATTTGAGGATATTCAGGCCCTGAAGACGGCTGCCAACTTATTTTTGATCGCAGTGGTAGCGCCACCAACTGGTTAAAACAAATACAAATTATTTTCGTTGATGTTTTTCTCCGGGCAGGTTAACAAAATCTACCTTATATTTGCTCGGATGAGTGTTTAGGCCTTGAGCATGTCACAATACAAAAGTCTTTCGCCTTCTTCAGAGTGTCACATGATGGTGTCTTGTGACCCGTCTTTATCAGCTGATGTTCCATGAGGGCGTGACTTACCTGTCACAAGAATGAAGGCAAGTCACGCCCCCCGCTGTCCGTTCACTCTGCCAAGATGCTGGTCCAGGTGGTAGAGAGGATGAAGGCTCCCTTGTCTCTGTTCATGGTTTTTATGCCTCGCTTGCAGATCTCAATGGCCTCTCTGATCCAGCGCTGTTGTTTGTTCTCTTCTGTGTGGATGACCCTGCCCTTCTCCCGGTCCATGATGTGGTTTTCCCTTTTGCAGTGGTCAGTGATTGCTGATTTGTAATGTTCATGTTGTGCTTGTTCTTTTACTGCTCTGATTTTTTCATTTTTTTGACAGGTAAGTCACACCCTCATGGAACATCAGCTCAAGACACCATCATGCGACACTCTGAAGAAGGCGAAAGACTCGCCGAAACATGTCAGGTAAAAAATTATCCTAAAACATAATTGTCTGCTTTTAATGAATCAGTCAAATATCAATAATAAGAAGACAAAATGAACCTAATACAAATAAATTAATGCTTAATAACTCCCCTGCACATGCTCCTAAAAATCCAAACCTTCACCTGTAAATAAAACGTCCTGACCTGAAGACATCTTAATGTTATTATTTTGTTATACACACAGTGCCGCCAAGTGGAATCAAAAAATTTTTTTTATTTTAATTTTCACGTACTGCACGGTGCCCTTTTGACGAATCCGACTGAAAATTAGTCAGAAAAGACTCTAGACAATGATCTTACTCTCTGCCGAATTTTGTGACGTTTTGGCAAAAGGCGTGGCTATTACGGTGCTGAAAAGTCCGATTGTACTCTGTGGCAACAAAAGCTCCAGCAACATGACTCAGATGATCCTATCTTCTCGAAGTTGCACACATTTGAGGATACTTAAGCCCTGAAGACATCTACCAACTTATTTTTCATCGTAGTAGTAGCGCCACCAACTGCTAATAGCTAATACAAGTTATTTTCTTGGATGTTTTTCTCCGTGCAACTCAACAAGGTCGCCCTCATATATGCTCGGATGACTGTTTCGGGCCATGAGGATGTCATAATACGAAATTTGTCCTTTTTCATGAAAAGTTGTGGGAGTGGCATTGCACTGTTCGGCAATAAAACAACGCTGATTATGAGGTTCTAAATATGAACAACAACTCGTGAAACTTTACACACACATCAGGCCGAGCAAATTTATCAATATTTTATACGTTAGTTGTGCAGCTTTTTTGAAATGGCTCACCATGGCCCTCGAGAAATGTTCAAAAAAGCAGCCCTGGTTGAGTGTTTCACCTCGCTTTTTGTAAATTTTATGGAGTACAGTGAACCCTCGGTTATCGCGGTTAATGGGGACCGAGACCACCCGCGAAAACTGAAAATCCGCGAAGTAGCGGCGCACCTTCAAAAATGCTTAAAAAAAATATACAATATATATAATAAATATATAAATATATATATATATATATATATATATATATATATATATATATATACGGGGGGAGAGAGAGAGAGAGAGAGTGAAATTCATGTTATAACAAAAAAAACAAATTATTATTAAAACTTATTATTTTTTTATTCCCCAACCATTCTTTTTGTATTTATTTAATTACTCCGACTTTTACCTGCTGGTACGCCGTCCGGTGTGCCCTGTGAAATGAAAGGTGGCATTCTTTATTTATTTATTCATTTATTCATTCATAACTGACAGCCTCGCGCTCCGCTCGTGCCCGGCAGAAGAGGTGCTCCAATTCGGCTTAACTGTGACACACGCCCGCCCTCCTCCCCCGGAGCTTCCATTCGGTTAAACTTAGGGGCCGCTTGGCACCGCCCGTGCCCGGGGAAGGTGCTCCTCTTCGGCTTACTGTGACGCGAGCATGCCCTCCTCCTCCGGAGCTTCCATTCGGTTAAACTTAGGGGCCGCTTGGAACTGCCCGTGCCCGGGGAAGGTGCTCCTCTTCGGCTTACTGTGACGCGAGCATGCCCTCCTCCTCCGGAGCTTCCATTCGGTTAAACTCAGGGGCCGCTTGGAACCGCCCGTGCCCGGGGAAGGTGCTCCTCTACGGCTTAACTGCCACGCACGCCGGCCGGAGCTCTGGTACGGTCCGAACCGCGCGAAACGTCGCCACCGATCGTGTCCGGGGGAACGTGCTCTTCTTCGTCCACTCTCCTCTTCGCCCACGCTCTTCTTCGGCGCACGCCGGCCGTCTAACCGCTCCAGCGCCCCGTCGTGCCGCTCGGCGAAACTACAATGCCCCCGAATATTTTTTAGACCCGCGAAGCACTGAACCCGCGAAAGGTGAACCTCGAAGTAGCGAGGGTTCACTGTATGTATAAGACCAAGACCTACAAAAAAGTCTCTTGGAGCAATGAGCTAGGTTTTACAGGAAGTCGGCCATTTTGAATTTACTTAAAAGGGGGCGGGTCTCCACAATGGACTTTGTGTAGAAATTATTATTGGGGCCCGAGCAGCGACCGCGGCGAGGTCCCTATTGTTTTTGTAGAAAATATTATTACTTTTATTATTATTATTATTATTATTATTATTATTAGGGCCTGAGCAGCGACCGCTAAGAAGTCCCTATTGTTTTTGTAGAAATTATTATTATTATTATTTTTCCGATTGTTCGATCGCATTTTTGACCCCCGAAACATGCACAAAAACTCACCAAACTTGGCAGTCTCATCGGGCATGGCGAAAAATTTGATATTTTAACGTCTAATATGAACAGGAAGTGAGTTATGAATTTTTGAAAGTCCGACTTTTGCCCTTTTTTGCATGTTTACAGGGGTCATTCTTTTGCACCCTGATCCTAAAGGCTTCATCTGATTGCCTTAAAATTCTGTCTGTAGCATCTGAAGACCTGGGACAAACACTGGGGCTAAAATTTTTTGTTTCCGAAATACTATATGACAGGGGCGGGGCTTCAAAGTTTTCACTTAAGATTTCCTTCGCCGCAATGGACAAAATGCTTAATAACTCTCCTGCACATGCTGCTAAAAATCCAAAACTTCACATGTACATAAAGAGTCTGTACCTGAAGACATCTATATGTTTATATTCAGTTATACACCTTGCGCCAATCAATATCATTTTTTACATTTTGACGTACTGCACGGTGCCCTTTTAACGAATCTGATTGAAAATTGGCTAGAAAAGACTCAAGACATTGATCTTACTCTATCCCTATTTTTGTGACTTTCCTTCGAAGGGCGTGGCTATTACGGTGCCGCAGAGTCTGATTATTCTCCGTGGCAACAAAAGTTCCTGCAAAATGATTCAGATGATCCATCTTCTCGAAATTTTTCACATTTGAGGATATTCAGGCCCTGAAGACGGCTGCCAACTTATTTTTGATCGCAGTGGTAGCGCCACCAACTGGTTAAAACAAATACAAATTATTTTCGTTGATGTTTTTCTCCGGGCAGGTTAACAAAATCTACCTTATATTTGCTCGGATGAGTGTTTAGGCCTTGAGCATGTCACAATACAAAAGTCTTTCGCCTTCTTCAGAGTGTCACATGATGGTGTCTTGTGACCCGTCTTTATCAGCTGATGTTCCATGAGGGCGTGACTTACCTGTCACAAGAATGAAGGCAAGTCACGCCCCCCGCTGTCCGTTCACTCTGCCAAGATGCTGGTCCAGGTGGTAGAGAGGATGAAGGCTCCCTTGTCTCTGTTCATGGTTTTTATGCCTCGCTTGCAGATCTCAATGGCCTCTCTGATCCAGCGCTGTTGTTTGTTCTCTTCTGTGCGGATGACCCTGCCCTTCTCCCGGTCCATGATGTGGTTTTCCCTTTTGCAGTGGTCAGTGATTGCTGATTTGTAATGTTCATGTTGTGCTTGTTCTTTTACTGCTCTGATTTTTTCATTTTTTTGACAGGTAAGTCACACCCTCATGGAACATCAGCTCAAGACACCATCATGCGACACTCTGAAGAAGGCGAAAGACTCGCCGAAACATGTCAGGTAAAAAATTATCCTAAAACATAATTGTCTGCTTTTAATGAATCAGTCAAATATCAATAATAAGAAGACAAAATGAACCTAATACAAATAAATTAATGCTTAATAACTCCCCTGCACATGCTCCTAAAAATCCAAACCTTCACCTGTAAATAAAACGTCCTGACCTGAAGACATCTTAATGTTATTATTTTGTTATACACACAGTGCCGCCAAGTGGAATCAAAAATTTTTTTTTATTTTAATTTTCACGTACTGCACGGTGCCCTTTTGACGAATCCGACTGAAAATTAGTCAGAAAAGACTCTAGACAATGATCTTACTCTCTGCCGAATTTTGTGACGTTTTGGCAAAAGGCGTGGCTATTACGGTGCTGAAAAGTCCGATTGTACTCTGTGGCAACAAAAGCTCCAGCAACATGACTCAGATGATCCTATCTTCTCGAAGTTGCACACATTTGAGGATACTTAAGCCCTGAAGACATCTACCAACTTATTTTTCATCGTAGTAGTAGCGCCACCAACTGCTAATAGCTAATACAAGTTATTTTCTTGGATGTTTTTCTCCGTGCAACTCAACAAGGTCGCCCTCATATATGCTCGGATGACTGTTTCGGGCCATGAGGATGTCATAATACGAAATTTGTCCTCCTGGCATTGCACTGTTCGGCAATAAAACAACGCTGATTATGAGGTTCTAAATATGAACAACAACTCGTGAAACTTTACACACACATCAGGCCGAGCAAATTTATCAATATTTTATACGTTAGTTGTGCAGCTTTTTTGAAATGGCTCACCATGGCCCTCGAGAAATGTTCAAAAAAGCAGCCCTGGTTGAGTGTTTCACCTCGCTTTTTGTAAATTTTATGGAGTACAGTGAACCCTCGGTTATCGCGGTTAATGGGGACCGAGACCACCCGCGAAAACTGAAAATCCGCGAAGTAGCGGCGCACCTTCAAAAATGCTTAAAAAAAATATACAATATATATAATAAATATATAAATATATATAGATATATATATATATACGGGGGGAGAGAGAGAGAGAGAGAGTGAAATTCATGTTATAACAAAAAAAAACAAATTATTATTAAAACTTATTATTTTTTTATTCCCCAACCATTCTTTTTGTATTTATTTAATTACTCCGACTTTTACCTGCTGGTACGCCGTCCGGTGTGCCCTGTGAAATGAAAGGTGGCATTCTTTATTTATTTATTCATTTATTCATTCATAACTGACAGCCTCGCGCTCCGCTCGTGCCCGGCAGAAGAGGTGCTCCAATTCGGCTTAACTGTGACACACGCCCGCCCTCCTCCCCCGGAGCTTCCATTCGGTTAAACTTAGGGGCCGCTTGGCACCGCCCGTGCCCGGGGAAGGTGCTCCTCTTCGGCTTACTGTGACGCGAGCATGCCCTCCTCCTCCGGAGCTTCCATTCGGTTAAACTTAGGGGCCGCTTGGAACCGCCCGTGCCCGGGGAAGGTGCTCCTCTTCGGCTTACTGTGACGCGAGCATGCCCTCCTCCTCCGGAGCTTCCATTCGGTTAAACTCAGGGGCCGCTTGGAACCGCCCGTGCCCGGGGAAGGTGCTCCTCTACGGCTTAACTGCCACGCACGCCGGCCGGAGCTCTGGTACGGTCCGAACCGCGCGAAACGTCGCCACCGATCGTGTCCGGGGGAACGTGCTCTTCTTCGTCCACTCTCCTCTTCGCCCACGCTCTTCTTCGGCGCACGCCGGCCGTCTAACCGCTCCAGCGCCCCGTCGTGCCGCTCGGCGAAACTACAATGCCCCCGAATATTTTTTAGACCCGCGAAGCACTGAACCCGCGAAAGGTGAACCTCGAAGTAGCGAGGGTTCACTGTATGTATAAGACCAAGACCTACAAAAAAGTCTCTTGGAGCAATGAGCTAGGTTTTACAGGAAGTCGGCCATTTTGAATTTACTTAAAAGGGGGCGGGTCTCCACAATGGACTTTGTGTAGAAATTATTATTGGGGCCCGAGCAGCGACCGCGGCGAGGTCCCTATTGTTTTTGTAGAAAATATTATTACTTTTATTATTATTATTATTATTATTATTATTATTAGGGCCTGAGCAGCGACCGCTAAGAAGTCCCTATTGTTTTTGTAGAAATTATTATTATTATTATTTTTCCGATTGTTCGATCGCATTTTTGACCCCCGAAACATGCACAAAAACTCACCAAACTTGGCAGTCTCATCGGGCATGGCGAAAAATTTGATATTTTAACGTCTAATATGAACAGGAAGTGAGTTATGAATTTTTGAAAGTCCGACTTTTGCCCTTTTTTGCATGTTTACAGGGGTCATTCTTTTGCACCCTGATCCTAAAGGCTTCATCTGATTGCCTTAAAATTCTGTCTGTAGCATCTGAAGACCTGGGACAAACACTGGGGCTAAAATTTTTTGTTTCCGAAATACTATATGACGGGGGCGGGGCTTCAAAGTTTTCACTTAAGATTTCCTTCGCCGCAATGGACAAAATGCTTAATAACTCTCCTGCACATGCTGCTAAAAATCCAAAACTTCACATGTACATAAAGAGTCTGTACCTGAAGACATCTATATGTTTATATTCAGTTATACACCTTGCGCCAATCAATATCATTTTTTACATTTTGACGTACTGCACGGTGCCCTTTTAACGAATCTGATTGAAAATTGGCTAGAAAAGACTCAAGACATTGATCTTACTCTATCCCTATTTTTGTGACTTTCCTTCGAAGGGCGTGGCTATTACGGTGCCGCAGAGTCTGATTATTCTCCGTGGCAACAAAAGTTCCTGCAAAATGATTCAGATGATCCATCTTCTCGAAATTTTTCACATTTGAGGATATTCAGGCCCTGAAGACGGCTGCCAACTTATTTTTGATCGCAGTGGTAGCGCCACCAACTGGTTAAAACAAATACAAATTATTTTCGTTGATGTTTTTCTCCGGGCAGGTTAACAAAATCTACCTTATATTTGCTCGGATGAGTGTTTAGGCCTTGAGCATGTCACAATACAAAAGTCTTTCGCCTTCTTCAGAGTGTCACATGATGGTGTCTTGTGACCCGTCTTTATCAGCTGATGTTCCATGAGGGCGTGACTTACCTGTCACAAGAATGAAGGCAAGTCACGCCCCCCGCTGTCCGTTCACTCTGCCAAGATGCTGGTCCAGGTGGTAGAGAGGATGAAGGCTCCCTTGTCTCTGTTCATGGTTTTTATGCCTCGCTTGCAGATCTCAATGGCCTCTCTGATCCAGCGCTGTTGTTTGTTCTCTTCTGTGCGGATGACCCTGCCCTTCTCCCGGTCCATGATGTGGTTTTCCCTTTTGCAGTGGTCAGTGATTGCTGATTTGTAATGTTCATGTTGTGCTTGTTCTTTTACTGCTCTGATTTTTTCATTTTTTTGACAGGTAAGTCACACCCTCATGGAACATCAGCTCAAGACACCATCATGCGACACTCTGAAGAAGGCGAAAGACTCGCCGAAACATGTCAGGTAAAAAATTATCCTAAAACATAATTGTCTGCTTTTAATGAATCAGTCAAATATCAATAATAAGAAGACAAAATGAACCTAATACAAATAAATTAATGCTTAATAACTCCCCTGCACATGCTCCTAAAAATCCAAACCTTCACCTGTAAATAAAACGTCCTGACCTGAAGACATCTTAATGTTATTATTTTGTTATACACACAGTGCCGCCAAGTGGAATCAAAAAATTTTTTTTATTTTAATTTTCACGTACTGCACGGTGCCCTTTTGACGAATCCGACTGAAAATTAGTCAGAAAAGACTCTAGACAATGATCTTACTCTCTGCCGAATTTTGTGACGTTTTGGCAAAAGGCGTGGCTATTACGGTGCTGAAAAGTCCGATTGTACTCTGTGGCAACAAAAGCTCCAGCAACATGACTCAGATGATCCTATCTTCTCGAAGTTGCACACATTTGAGGATACTTAAGCCCTGAAGACATCTACCAACTTATTTTTCATCGTAGTAGTAGCGCCACCAACTGCTAATAGCTAATACAAGTTATTTTCTTGGATGTTTTTCTCCGTGCAACTCAACAAGGTCGCCCTCATATATGCTCGGATGACTGTTTCGGGCCATGAGGATGTCATAATACGAAATTTGTCCTCCTGGCATTGCACTGTTCGGCAATAAAACAACGCTGATTATGAGGTTCTAAATATGAACAACAACTCGTGAAACTTTACACACACATCAGGCCGAGCAAATTTATCAATATTTTATACGTTAGTTGTGCAGCTTTTTTGAAATGGCTCACCATGGCCCTCGAGAAATGTTCAAAAAAGCAGCCCTGGTTGAGTGTTTCACCTCGCTTTTTGTAAATTTTATGGAGTACAGTGAACCCTCGGTTATCGCGGTTAATGGGGACCGAGACCACCCGCGAAAACTGAAAATCCGCGAAGTAGCGGCGCACCTTCAAAAATGCTTAAAAAAAATATACAATATATATAATAAATATATAAATATATATAGATATATATATATATACGGGGGGAGAGAGAGAGAGAGAGAGTGAAATTCATGTTATAACAAAAAAAAACAAATTATTATTAAAACTTATTATTTTTTTATTCCCCAACCATTCTTTTTGTATTTATTTAATTACTCCGACTTTTACCTGCTGGTACGCCGTCCGGTGTGCCCTGTGAAATGAAAGGTGGCATTCTTTATTTATTTATTCATTTATTCATTCATAACTGACAGCCTCGCGCTCCGCTCGTGCCCGGCAGAAGAGGTGCTCCAATTCGGCTTAACTGTGACACACGCCCGCCCTCCTCCCCCGGAGCTTCCATTCGGTTAAACTTAGGGGCCGCTTGGCACCGCCCGTGCCCGGGGAAGGTGCTCCTCTTCGGCTTACTGTGACGCGAGCATGCCCTCCTCCTCCGGAGCTTCCATTCGGTTAAACTTAGGGGCCGCTTGGAACCGCCCGTGCCCGGGGAAGGTGCTCCTCTTCGGCTTACTGTGACGCGAGCATGCCCTCCTCCTCCGGAGCTTCCATTCGGTTAAACTCAGGGGCCGCTTGGAACCGCCCGTGCCCGGGGAAGGTGCTCCTCTACGGCTTAACTGCCACGCACGCCGGCCGGAGCTCTGGTACGGTCCGAACCGCGCGAAACGTCGCCACCGATCGTGTCCGGGGGAACGTGCTCTTCTTCGTCCACTCTCCTCTTCGCCCACGCTCTTCTTCGGCGCACGCCGGCCGTCTAACCGCTCCAGCGCCCCGTCGTGCCGCTCGGCGAAACTACAATGCCCCCGAATATTTTTTAGACCCGCGAAGCACTGAACCCGCGAAAGGTGAACCTCGAAGTAGCGAGGGTTCACTGTATGTATAAGACCAAGACCTACAAAAAAGTCTCTTGGAGCAATGAGCTAGGTTTTACAGGAAGTCGGCCATTTTGAATTTACTTAAAAGGGGGCGGGTCTCCACAATGGACTTTGTGTAGAAATTATTATTGGGGCCCGAGCAGCGACCGCGGCGAGGTCCCTATTGTTTTTGTAGAAAATATTATTACTTTTATTATTATTATTATTATTATTATTATTATTAGGGCCTGAGCAGCGACCGCTAAGAAGTCCCTATTGTTTTTGTAGAAATTATTATTATTATTATTTTTCCGATTGTTCGATCGCATTTTTGACCCCCGAAACATGCACAAAAACTCACCAAACTTGGCAGTCTCATCGGGCATGGCGAAAAATTTGATATTTTAACGTCTAATATGAACAGGAAGTGAGTTATGAATTTTTGAAAGTCCGACTTTTGCCCTTTTTTGCATGTTTACAGGGGTCATTCTTTTGCACCCTGATCCTAAAGGCTTCATCTGATTGCCTTAAAATTCTGTCTGTAGCATCTGAAGACCTGGGACAAACACTGGGGCTAAAATTTTTTGTTTCCGAAATACTATATGACGGGGGCGGGGCTTCAAAGTTTTCACTTAAGATTTCCTTCGCCGCAATGGACAAAATGCTTAATAACTCTCCTGCACATGCTGCTAAAAATCCAAAACTTCACATGTACATAAAGAGTCTGTACCTGAAGACATCTATATGTTTATATTCAGTTATACACCTTGCGCCAATCAATATCATTTTTTACATTTTGACGTACTGCACGGTGCCCTTTTAACGAATCTGATTGAAAATTGGCTAGAAAAGACTCAAGACATTGATCTTACTCTATCCCTATTTTTGTGACTTTCCTTCGAAGGGCGTGGCTATTACGGTGCCGCAGAGTCTGATTATTCTCCGTGGCAACAAAAGTTCCTGCAAAATGATTCAGATGATCCATCTTCTCGAAATTTTTCACATTTGAGGATATTCAGGCCCTGAAGACGGCTGCCAACTTATTTTTGATCGCAGTGGTAGCGCCACCAACTGGTTAAAACAAATACAAATTATTTTCGTTGATGTTTTTCTCCGGGCAGGTTAACAAAATCTACCTTATATTTGCTCGGATGAGTGTTTAGGCCTTGAGCATGTCACAATACAAAAGTCTTTCGCCTTCTTCAGAGTGTCACATGATGGTGTCTTGTGACCCGTCTTTATCAGCTGATGTTCCATGAGGGCGTGACTTACCTGTCACAAGAATGAAGGCAAGTCACGCCCCCCGCTGTCCGTTCACTCTGCCAAGATGCTGGTCCAGGTGGTAGAGAGGATGAAGGCTCCCTTGTCTCTGTTCATGGTTTTTATGCCTCGCTTGCAGATCTCAATGGCCTCTCTGATCCAGCGCTGTTGTTTGTTCTCTTCTGTGCGGATGACCCTGCCCTTCTCCCGGTCCATGATGTGGTTTTCCCTTTTGCAGTGGTCAGTGATTGCTGATTTGTAATGTTCATGTTGTGCTTGTTCTTTTACTGCTCTGATTTTTTCATTTTTTTGACAGGTAAGTCACACCCTCATGGAACATCAGCTCAAGACACCATCATGCGACACTCTGAAGAAGGCGAAAGACTCGCCGAAACATGTCAGGTAAAAAATTATCCTAAAACATAATTGTCTGCTTTTAATGAATCAGTCAAATATCAATAATAAGAAGACAAAATGAACCTAATACAAATAAATTAATGCTTAATAACTCCCCTGCACATGCTCCTAAAAATCCAAACCTTCACCTGTAAATAAAACGTCCTGACCTGAAGACATCTTAATGTTATTATTTTGTTATACACACAGTGCCGCCAAGTGGAATCAAAAATTTTTTTTTATTTTAATTTTCACGTACTGCACGGTGCCCTTTTGACGAATCCGACTGAAAATTAGTCAGAAAAGACTCTAGACAATGATCTTACTCTCTGCCGAATTTTGTGACGTTTTGGCAAAAGGCGTGGCTATTACGGTGCTGAAAAGTCCGATTGTACTCTGTGGCAACAAAAGCTCCAGCAACATGACTCAGATGATCCTATCTTCTCGAAGTTGCACACATTTGAGGATACTTAAGCCCTGAAGACATCTACCAACTTATTTTTCATCGTAGTAGTAGCGCCACCAACTGCTAATAGCTAATACAAGTTATTTTCTTGGATGTTTTTCTCCGTGCAACTCAACAAGGTCGCCCTCATATATGCTCGGATGACTGTTTCGGGCCATGAGGATGTCATAATACGAAATTTGTCCTCCTGGCATTGCACTGTTCGGCAATAAAACAACGCTGATTATGAGGTTCTAAATATGAACAACAACTCGTGAAACTTTACACACACATCAGGCCGAGCAAATTTATCAATATTTTATACGTTAGTTGTGCAGCTTTTTTGAAATGGCTCACCATGGCCCTCGAGAAATGTTCAAAAAAGCAGCCCTGGTTGAGTGTTTCACCTCGCTTTTTGTAAATTTTATGGAGTACAGTGAACCCTCGGTTATCGCGGTTAATGGGGACCGAGACCACCCGCGAAAACTGAAAATCCGCGAAGTAGCGGCGCACCTTCAAAAATGCTTAAAAAAAATATACAATATATATAATAAATATATAAATATATATAGATATATATATATATACGGGGGGAGAGAGAGAGAGAGAGAGTGAAATTCATGTTATAACAAAAAAAAACAAATTATTATTAAAACTTATTATTTTTTTATTCCCCAACCATTCTTTTTGTATTTATTTAATTACTCCGACTTTTACCTGCTGGTACGCCGTCCGGTGTGCCCTGTGAAATGAAAGGTGGCATTCTTTATTTATTTATTCATTTATTCATTCATAACTGACAGCCTCGCGCTCCGCTCGTGCCCGGCAGAAGAGGTGCTCCAATTCGGCTTAACTGTGACACACGCCCGCCCTCCTCCCCCGGAGCTTCCATTCGGTTAAACTTAGGGGCCGCTTGGCACCGCCCGTGCCCGGGGAAGGTGCTCCTCTTCGGCTTACTGTGACGCGAGCATGCCCTCCTCCTCCGGAGCTTCCATTCGGTTAAACTTAGGGGCCGCTTGGAACCGCCCGTGCCCGGGGAAGGTGCTCCTCTTCGGCTTACTGTGACGCGAGCATGCCCTCCTCCTCCGGAGCTTCCATTCGGTTAAACTCAGGGGCCGCTTGGAACCGCCCGTGCCCGGGGAAGGTGCTCCTCTACGGCTTAACTGCCACGCACGCCGGCCGGAGCTCTGGTACGGTCCGAACCGCGCGAAACGTCGCCACCGATCGTGTCCGGGGGAACGTGCTCTTCTTCGTCCACTCTCCTCTTCGCCCACGCTCTTCTTCGGCGCACGCCGGCCGTCTAACCGCTCCAGCGCCCCGTCGTGCCGCTCGGCGAAACTACAATGCCCCCGAATATTTTTTAGACCCGCGAAGCACTGAACCCGCGAAAGGTGAACCTCGAAGTAGCGAGGGTTCACTGTATGTATAAGACCAAGACCTACAAAAAAGTCTCTTGGAGCAATGAGCTAGGTTTTACAGGAAGTCGGCCATTTTGAATTTACTTAAAAGGGGGCGGGTCTCCACAATGGACTTTGTGTAGAAATTATTATTGGGGCCCGAGCAGCGACCGCGGCGAGGTCCCTATTGTTTTTGTAGAAAATATTATTACTTTTATTATTATTATTATTATTATTATTATTATTAGGGCCTGAGCAGCGACCGCTAAGAAGTCCCTATTGTTTTTGTAGAAATTATTATTATTATTATTTTTCCGATTGTTCGATCGCATTTTTGACCCCCGAAACATGCACAAAAACTCACCAAACTTGGCAGTCTCATCGGGCATGGCGAAAAATTTGATATTTTAACGTCTAATATGAACAGGAAGTGAGTTATGAATTTTTGAAAGTCCGACTTTTGCCCTTTTTTGCATGTTTACAGGGGTCATTCTTTTGCACCCTGATCCTAAAGGCTTCATCTGATTGCCTTAAAATTCTGTCTGTAGCATCTGAAGACCTGGGACAAACACTGGGGCTAAAATTTTTTGTTTCCGAAATACTATATGACGGGGGCGGGGCTTCAAAGTTTTCACTTAAGATTTCCTTCGCCGCAATGGACAAAATGCTTAATAACTCTCCTGCACATGCTGCTAAAAATCCAAAACTTCACATGTACATAAAGAGTCTGTACCTGAAGACATCTATATGTTTATATTCAGTTATACACCTTGCGCCAATCAATATCATTTTTTACATTTTGACGTACTGCACGGTGCCCTTTTAACGAATCTGATTGAAAATTGGCTAGAAAAGACTCAAGACATTGATCTTACTCTATCCCTATTTTTGTGACTTTCCTTCGAAGGGCGTGGCTATTACGGTGCCGCAGAGTCTGATTATTCTCCGTGGCAACAAAAGTTCCTGCAAAATGATTCAGATGATCCATCTTCTCGAAATTTTTCACATTTGAGGATATTCAGGCCCTGAAGACGGCTGCCAACTTATTTTTGATCGCAGTGGTAGCGCCACCAACTGGTTAAAACAAATACAAATTATTTTCGTTGATGTTTTTCTCCGGGCAGGTTAACAAAATCTACCTTATATTTGCTCGGATGAGTGTTTAGGCCTTGAGCATGTCACAATACGAAAGTCTTTCGCCTTCTTCAGAGTGTCACATGATGGTGCCTTGTGACCCGTCTTTATCAGATGATGTTCCATGAGGGCGTGACTTACCTGTCACAAGAATGAAGGCAAGTCACGCCCCCCGCTGTCCGTTCACTCCGCCAAGATGCTGGTCCAGGTGGTAGAGAGGATGAAGGCTCCCTTGTCTCTGTTCATGGTTTTTATGCCTCGCTTGCAGGTCTCAATGGCCTCTCTGATCCAGCGCTGTTGTTTGTTCTCTTCGGTGCGGATGACCCTGCCCTTCTCCCGGTCCATGATGTGGTTTTCCCTTTTGCAGTGGTCAGTGATTGCTGATTTGTAATGTTCATGTTGTGCTTGTTCTTTTACTGCTCTGATTTTTTTCATTTTTTTTAACAGGTAAGTCACACCCTCATGGAACATCAGCTCAAGACACCATCATGCGACACTCTGAAGAAGGCGAAAGACTCGCCGAAACATGTCAGTGAAAAAATTAACCTAAAACATAATTGTCTGCTTTTAATGAATCAGTCAAATATCAATAATAAGAAGACAAAATGAACCTAATACAAATAAATGAATGCTTAATAACTCCCCTGCACATGCTCCTAAAAATCCAAACCTTCACCTGTAAATAAAACGTCCCGACCTGAAGACATCTTAATGTTATTATTTTGTTATACACACAGTGCCGCCAAGTGGAATCAAAAATTTGTTTTTATTTTAATTTTCACGTACTGCACGGTGCCCTTTTGACGAATCCGACTGAAAATTAGTCAGAAAAGACTCAAGACAATGATCTTACTCTCTGCCGAATTTTGTGACGTTTTGGCAAAAGGCGTGGCTATTACGGTGCTGAAAAGTCCGATTGTACTCTGTGGCAACAAAAGCTCCGGCAACATGACTCAGATGATCCTATCTTCTCGAAGTTGTACACATTTGAGGATACTTCAGCCCTGAAGACATCTACCGACTTATTTTTCATCGTAGTAGTAGCGCCACCAACTGGTAAAAGCTAATACAAGTTATTTTCTTGGATGTTTTTCTCCGTGCAACTCAACAAGGTTGCCCTCATATATGCTCGGATGACTGTTTCGGCCATGAGGATGTCACAATACGAAATTTGTCCTTTTTCGTGAAAAGTTGTGGGAGTGGCATTGCACTGTTCGGCAATAAAACAACGCTGATTATGAGGTTCTAAATATGAACGACAACTCGTAAAACTTTACACACACATCAGGCCGAGCAAATTTATCAATATTTTATACGTTAGTTGTGCAGCTTTTTTGAAATGGCTCGCCATGGCCCTCGAGAAATGTTAAAAAAAGCAGCCCTGATTGAGTGTTTCACCTCGCTTTTTGTAAATTTTATGGAGTACAGTGAACCCTCGGTTATCGCGGTTAATGGGGACCGAGAGCACCCGCGAAAACTGAAAATCCGCGAAGTAGCGGCGCACCTTCAAAAATGCTTAAAAAAAATATACAATATATATAATAAATATATATATATATATATATATATATATATATATATATATATATATATATATATATATATATAGACGGGGAGAGAGAGAGTGAAATTCATTTTATAACAAAAAAACCAAATTATTATTAAAACGTATTATTTTTTTATTCCCCAGCCATTCTTTTTGTATTTATTTAATTACTCCGACTTTTACCTGCTGGTACGCCGTCCGGTGTGCCCTGTGAAATGAAAGGTGGCATTCTTTATTTATTTATTCATTTATTCATTCATAACTGACAGCCTCGCGCTCCGCTCGTGCCCGGGCAGAAGAGGTGCTCCAATTCGGCTTAACTGTGACACACGCCCGCCCTCCTCCCCCGGAGCTTCCATTCGGTTAAACTTAGGGGCCGCTTGGCACCGCCGTGCCCGGGGAAGGTGCTACTCTTCGGCTTACTGTGACGCGAGCATGCCCTCCTCCTCCGGAGCTTCCATTCGGTTAAACTTAGGGGCCGCTTGGAACCGCCCGTGCCCGGGGAAGGTGCTCCTCTTCGGCTTACTGTGACGCGAGCATGCCCTCCTCCTCCGGAGCTTCCATTCGGTTAAACTCAGGGGCCGCTTGGAACCGCCCGTGCCCGGGGAAGGTGCTCCTCTTCGGCTTACTGTGACGCGAACATGCCCTCCTCCTCCGGAGCTTCCATTCGGTTAAACTTAGGGGCCGCTTGGCACCGCCCGTGCCCGGGGAAGGTGCTCCTCTATGGCTTAACTGCCACGCACGCCGGCCGGAGCTCTGGTACGGTCCGAACCGCGCGAAACGTCGCCACCGATCGTGTCCGGGGGAACGTGCTCTTCTTCGTCCACTCTCCTCTTCGCCCACGCTCTTCTTCGGCGCACGCCGGCCGTCTAACCGCTCCAGCGCCCCGTCGTGCCGCTCGGCGAAACTACAATGCCCCCGAATATTTTTTAGACCCGCGAAGCACTGAACCCGCGAAAGGTGAACCGCGAAGTAGCGAGGGTTCACTGTATGTATAAGACCAAGACCTACAAAAAAGTCTCTTGGAGCAATGAGCTCGGTTTTACAGGAAGTCGGCCATTTTGAATTTACTTAAAAGGGGGCGGGTCACCACAATGGACTTTGTGTAGAAATTATTATTGGGGCCCGAGCAGCGACCGCGGCGAGGTCCCTATTGTTTTTGTAGAAAATATTATTACTTTTATTATTATTATTATTATTATTATTATTAGGGCCTGAGCAGCGACCGCTGCGAAGTCCCTATTGTTTTTGTAGGAATTATTATTATTATTATTTTTCCGATTGTTCGATCGCATTTTTGACCCCCGAAACATGCACAAAAACTCACCAAACTTGGCAGTCTCATCGGGCATGGCGAAAAATTTGATATTTTAACGTCTAATATGAACAGGAAGTGAGTTATGAATTTTTGAAAGTCCGACTTTTGCCCTTTTTTGCATGTTTACAGGGGTCATTCTTTTGCACCCTGATCCTAAAGGCTTCATCTGATTGCCTTAAAATTCTGTCTGTAGCATCTGAAGACCTGGGACAAACACTGGGGCTAAAATTTTTTGTTTCCGAAATACTATATGACGGGGGCGGGGCATCAAAGTTTTCACTTAAGATTTCCTTCGCCGCAATGGACAAAATGCTTAATAACTCTCCTGCACATGCTGCTAAAAATCCAAAACTTCACATGTACATAAAGAGTCTGTACCTGAAGACATCTATATGTTTATATTCAGTTATACACCTTGCGCCAATCAATATCATTTTTTACATTTTGACGTACTGCACGGTGCCCTTTTAACGAATCTGATTGAAAATTGGCTAGAAAAGACTCAAGACATTGATCTTACTCTATCCCTATTTTTGTGACTTTCCTTCGAAGGGCGTGGCTATTACGGTGCCGCAGAGTCTGATTATTCTCCGTGGCAACAAAAGTTCCTGCAAAATGATTCAGATGATCCATCTTCTCGAAATTTTTCACATTTGAGGATATTCAGGCCCTGAAGACGGCTGCCAACTTATTTTTGATCGCAGTGGTAGCGCCACCAACTGGTTAAAACAAATACAAATTATTTTCGTTGATGTTTTTCTCCGGGCATGTTAACAAAATCTACCTTATATTTGCTCGGATGAGTGTTTAGGCCTTGAGCATGTCACAATACGAAAGTCTTTCGCCTTCTTCAGAGTGTCACATGATGGTGTCTTGTGACCCGTCTTTATCAGCTGATGTTCCATGAGGGCGTGACTTACCTGTCACAAGAATGAAGGCAAGTCACGCCCCCCGCTGTCCGTTCACTCCGCCAAGATGCTGGTCCAGGTGGTAGAGAGGATGAAGGCTCCCTTGTCTCTGTTCATGGTTTTTATGCCTCGCTTGCAGATCTCAATGGCCTCTCTGATCCAGCGCTGTTGTTTGTTCTCTTCGGTGCGGATGACCCTGCCCTTCTCCCGGTCCATGATGTGGTTTTCCCTTTTGCAGTGGTCAGTGATTGCTGATTTGTAATGTTCATGTTGTGCTTGTTCTTTTACTGCTCTGATTTTTTCATTTTTTTGACAGGTAAGTCACACCCTCATGGAACATCAGCTGATAAAGACGGGTCTCAAGACACCATCATGCGACACTCTGAAGAAGGCAAAAGACTCGCCGAAACATGTCAGGTAAAAAATTAACCTAAAACATAATTGTCTGCTTTTTATGAATCAGTCAAATATCAATAATAAGAAGACAAAATGAACCTAATACAAATAAATGAATGCTTAATAACTCCCCTGCACATGCTCCTAAAAATCCAAACCTTCACCTGTAAATAAAACGTCCCGACCTGAAGACATCTTAATGTTATTATTTTGTTATACACACAGCGCCGCCAAGTGGAATCAAAAATTTGTTTTTATTTTAATTTTCACGTACTGCACGGTGCCCTTTTGACGAATCCGACTGAAAATTAGTCAGAAAAGACTCAAGACAATGATCTTACTCTCTGCCGAATTTTGTGACGTTTTGGCAAAAGGCGTGGCTATTACGGTGCTGAAAAGTCCGATTGTACTCTGTGGCAACAAAAGCTCCGGCAACATGACTCAGATGATCCTATCTTCTCGAAGTTGTACACATTTGAGGATACTTCAGCCCTGAAGACATCTACCGACTTATTTTTCATCGTAGTAGTAGCGCCACCAACTGGTAAAAGCTAATACAAGTTATTTTCTTGGATGTTTTTCTCCGTGCAACTCAACAAGGTCGCCCTCATATATGCTCGGATGACTGTTTCGGCCATGAGGATGTCACAATACGAAATTAGTCCTTTTTCGTGAAAAGTTGTGGGAGTGGCATTGCACTCTTCGGCAATAAAACAACGCTGATTATGAGGTTCTAAATATGAACGACAACTCGTGAAACTTTACACACACATCAGGCCGAGCAAATTTATCAATATTTTATACGTTAGTTGTGCAGCTTTTTTGAAATGGCTCGCCATGGCCCTCGAGAAATGTTCAAAAAAGCAGCCCTGATTGAGTGTTTCACCTCGCTTTTTGTAAATTTTATGGAGTACAGTGAACCCTCGGTTATCGCGGTTAATGGGGACCGAGACCACCCGCGAAAACTGAAAATCCGCGAAGTAGCGGCGCACCTTCAAAAATGCTTAAAAAAATATACAATATATATAATAAATATAGAAATATATATATATATATATATATATATATATATATATATATATATATATATACGGGGAGAGAGAGAGTGAAATTCATTTTATAACAAAAAAAACAAATTATTATTAAAACGTATTATTTTTTTATTCCCCAGCCATTCTTTTTGTATTTATTTAATTACTCCGACTTTTACCTGCTGGTACGCCGTCCGGTGTGCCCTGTGAAATGAAAGGTGGCATTCTTTATTTATTTATTCATTTATTCATTCATAACTGACAGCCTCGCGCTCCGCTCGTGCCCGGGCGGAAGAGGTGCTCCAATTCGGCTTAACTGTGACACACGCCCGCCCTCCTCCCCCGGAACTTCCATTCGGTTAAACTTAGGGGCCGCTTGGCACCGCCCGTGCCCGGGGAAGGTGCTCCTCTTCGGCTTACTGTGACGCGAGCATGCCCTCCTCCTCCGGAGCTTCCATTCAGTTAAACTTAGGGGCCGCTTGGAACCGCCCGTGCCCGGGGAAGGTGCTCCTCTTCGGCTTACTGTGACGCGAGCATGCCCTCCTCCTCCGGAGCTTCCATTTGGTTAAACTTAGGGGCCGCTTGGAACCGCCCGTGCCCGGGGAAGGTGCTCCTCTTCGGCTTATTGTGACGCGAGCATGCCCTCCTCCTCCGGAGCTTCCATTCGGTTAAACTTAGGGGCCGCTTGGCACCGCCCGTGCCCGGGGAAGGTGCTCCTCTACGGCTTAACTGCCACGCACGCCGGCCGGAGCTCTGGTACGGTCCGAACCGCGCGAAACGTCGCCACCGATCGTGTCCGGGAGAACGTGCTCTTCTTCGTCCACTCTCCTCTTCGCCCACGCTCTTCTTCGGCGCACGCCGGCCGTCTAACCGCTCCAGCGCCCCGTCGTGCCGCTCGGCGAAACTACAATGCCCCCGAATATTTTTTAGACCCGCGAAGCACTGAACCCGCGAAAGGTGAACCGCGAAGTAGCGAGGGTTCACTGTATGTATAAGACCAAGACCTACAAAAAAGTCTCTTGGAGCAATGAGCTAGGTTTTACAGGAAGTCGGCCATTTTGAATTTACTTAAAAGGGGGCGGGTCACCACAATGGACTTTGTGTAGAAATTATTATTGGGGCCCGAGCAGCGACGGCGGCGAGGTCCCTATTGTTTTTGTAGAAATTATTATTAGGGCCTGAGCAGCGACCGCTACGAGGTCCCCATTGTTTTTGTGGAAATTATTATTATTTTTATTATTATTATTATTAGGGCCCGAGCAGTGACCGCTGCGAGGTCCCTATTGTTTTTCTAGAAATTGTTATTAGGGCCCGAGCTGCGACGGCTGCGAGGTCCCTATTGTTTTTGTAGAAAATATTATTACTTTTATTATTATTAATATTATTATTATTATTATTAGGGCCTGAGCAGCGACCGCTGCGAAGTCCCTATTGTTTTTGTAGAAATTATTATTATTATTATTTTTCCGATTGTTCGATCGCATTTTTGACCCCCGAAACATGCACAAAAACTCACCAAACTTGGCAGTCTCATCGGGCATGGCGAAAAATTTGATATTTTAACGTCTAATATGAACAGGAAGTGAGTTATGAATTTTTGAAAGTCCGACTTTTGCCCTTTTTTGCATGTTTACAGGGGTCATTCTTTTGCACCCTGATCCTAAAGGCTTCATCTGATTGCCTTAAAATTCTGTCTGTAGCATCTGAAGACCTGGGACAAACACTGGGGCTAAAATTTTTTGTTTCCGAAATACTATATGACGGGGGCGGGGCTTCAAAGTTTTCACTTAAGATTTCCTTCGCCGCAATGGACAAAATGCTTAATAACTCTCCTGCACATGCTGCTAAAAATCCAAAACTTCACATATACATAAAAAGTCTGTACCTGAAGACATCTATATGTTTATATTCAGTTATACACCTTGCGCCAATCAATATCATTTTTTACATTTTGACGTACTGCACGGTGCCCTTTTAACGAATCTGATTGAAAATTGGCTAGAAAAGACTCAAGACATTGATCTTACTCTATCCCTATTTTTGTGACTTTCCTTCGAAGGGCGTGGCTATTACGGTGCCGCAGAGTCTGATTATTCTCCGTGGCAACAAAAGTTCCTGCAAAATGATTCAGATGATCCATCTTCTTGAAATTTTTCACATTTGAGGATATTCAGGCCCTGAAGACGGCTGCCAACTTATTTTTGATCGCAGTGGTAGCGCCACCAACTGGTTAAAACAAATACAAATTATTTTCGTTGATGTTTTTCTCCGGGCAGGTGAACAAAATCTACCTTATATTTGCTCGGATGAGTGTTTAGGCCTTGAGCATGTCACAATACGAAAGTCTTTCGCCTTCTTCAGAGTGTCACATGATGGTGCCTTGTGACCCGTCTTTATCAGATGATGTTCCATGAGGGCGTGACTTACCTGTCACAAGAATGAAGGCAAGTCACGCCCCCCGCTGTCCGTTCACTCCGCCAAGATGCTGGTCCAGGTGGTAGAGAGGATGAAGGCTCCCTTGTCTCTGTTCATGGTTTTTATGCCTCGCTTGCAGATCTCAATGGCCTCTCTGATCCAGCGCTGTTGTTTGTTCTCTTCTGTGCGGATGACCCTGCCCTTCTCCCGGTCCATGATGTGGTTTTCCCTTTTGCAGTGGTCAGTGATTGCTGATTTGTAATGTTCATGTTGTGCTTGTTCTTTTACTGCTCTGATTTTTTTCATTTTTTTGACAGGTAAGTCACACCCTCATGGAACATCAGCTCAAGACACCATCATGCGACACTCTGAAGAAGGCGAAAGACTCGCCGAAACATGTCAGGTAAAAAATTAACCTAAAACATAATTGTCTGCTTTTAATGAATCAGTCAAATATCAATAATAAGAAGACAAAATGAACCTAATACAAATAAATGAATGCTTAATAACTCCCCTGCACATGCTCCTAAAAATCCAAACCTTCACCTGTAAATAAAACGTCCCGACCTGAAGACATCTTAATGTTATTATTTTGTTATACACACAGCGCCGCCAAGTGGAATCAAAAATTTGTTTTTATTTTAATTTTCACGTACTGCACGGTGCCCTTTTGACGAATCCGACTGAAAATTAGTCAGAAAAGACTCAAGACAATGATCTTACTCTCTGCCGAATTTTGTGACGTTTTGGCAAAAGGCGTGGCTATTACGGTGCTGAAAAGTCCGATTGTACTCTGTGGCAACAAAAGCTCCGGCAACATGACTCAGATGATCCTATCTTCTCGAAGTTGTACACATTTGAGGATACTTCAGCCCTGAAGACATCTACCGACTTATTTTTCATCGTAGTAGTAGCGCCACCAACTGGTAAAAGCTAATACAAGTTATTTTCTTGGATGTTTTTCTCCGTGCAACTCAACAAGGTCGCCCTCATATATGCTCGGATGACTGTTTCGGCCATGAGGATGTCACAATACGAAATTAGTCCTTTTTCGTGAAAAGTTGTGGGAGTGGCATTGCACTGTTCGGCAATAAAACAACGCTGATTATGAGGTTCTAAATATGAACGACAACTCGTGAAACTTTACACACACATCAGGCCGAGCAAATTTATCAATATTTTATACGTTAGTTGTGCAGCTTTTTTGAAATGGCTCGCCATGGCCCTCGAGAAATGTTCAAAAAAGCAGCCCTGATTGAGTGTTTCACCTCGCTTTTTGTAAATTTTATGGAGTACAGTGAACCCTCGGTTATCGCGGTTAATGGGGACCGAGACCACCCGCGAAAACTGAAAATCCGCGAAGTAGCGGCGCACCTTCAAAAATGCTTAAAAAAAATATACAATATATATAATAAATATATATATATATATATATATATATATATATATATATATATATATATATATATATATATATACGGGGAGAGAGAGAGTGAAATTCATTTTATAACAAAAAAAACAAATTATTATTAAAACGTATTATTTTTTTATTCCCCAGCCATTCTTTTTGTATTTATTTAATTACTCCGACTTTTACCTGCTGGTACGCCGTCCGGTGTGCCCTGTGAAATGAAAGGTGGCATTCTTTATTTATTTATTCATTTATTCATTCATAACTGACAGCCTCGCGCTCCGCTCGTGCCCGGGCGGAAGAGGTGCTCCAATTCGGCTTAACTGTGACACACGCCCGCCCTCCTCCCCCGGAACTTCCATTCGGTTAAACTTAGGGGCCGCTTGGCACCGCCCGTGCCCGGGGAAGGTGCTCCTCTTCGGCTTACTGTGACGCGAGCATGCCCTCCTCCTCCGGAGCTTCCATTCAGTTAAACTTAGGGGCCGCTTGGAACCGCCCGTGCCCGGGGAAGGTGCTCCTCTTCGGCTTACTGTGACGCGAGCATGCCCTCCTCCTCCGGAGCTTCCATTTGGTTAAACTTAGGGGCCGCTTGGAACCGCCCGTGCCCGGGGAAGGTGCTCCTCTTCGGCTTATTGTGACGCGAGCATGCCCTCCTCCTCCGGAGCTTCCATTCGGTTAAACTTAGGGGCCGCTTGGCACCGCCCGTGCCCGGGGAAGGTGCTCCTCTACGGCTTAACTGCCACGCACGCCGGCCGGAGCTCTGGTACGGTCCGAACCGCGCGAAACGTCGCCACCGATCGTGTCCGGGAGAACGTGCTCTTCTTCGTCCACTCTCCTCTTCGCCCACGCTCTTCTTCGGCGCACGCCGGCCGTCTAACCGCTCCAGCGCCCCGTCGTGCCGCTCGGCGAAACTACAATGCCCCCGAATATTTTTTAGACCCGCGAAGCACTGAACCCGCGAAAGGTGAACCGCGAAGTAGCGAGGGTTCACTGTATGTATAAGACCAAGACCTACAAAAAAGTCTCTTGGAGCAATGAGCTAGGTTTTACAGGAAGTCGGCCATTTTGAATTTACTTAAAAGGGGGCGGGTCACCACAATGGACTTTGTGTAGAAATTATTATTGGGGCCCGAGCAGCGACGGCGGCGAGGTCCCTATTGTTTTTGTAGAAATTATTATTAGGGCCTGAGCAGCGACCGCTACGAGGTCCCCATTGTTTTTGTGGAAATTATTATTATTTTTATTATTATTATTATTAGGGCCCGAGCAGTGACCGCTGCGAGGTCCCTATTGTTTTTCTAGAAATTGTTATTAGGGCCCGAGCTGCGACGGCTGCGAGGTCCCTATTGTTTTTGTAGAAAATATTATTACTTTTATTATTATTAATATTATTATTATTATTACTAGGGCCTGAGCAGCGACCGCTGCGAAGTCCCTATTGTTTTTGTAGAAATTATTATTATTATTATTTTTCCGATTGTTCGATCGCATTTTTGACCCCCGAAACATGCACAAAAACTCACCAAACTTGGCAGTCTCATCGGGCATGGCGAAAAATTTGATATTTTAACGTCTAATATGAACAGGAAGTGAGTTATGAATTTTTGAAAGTCCGACTTTTGCCCTTTTTTGCATGTTTACAGGGGTCATTCTTTTGCACCCTGATCCTAAAGGCTTCATCTGATTGCCTTAAAATTCTGTCTGTAGCATCTGAAGACCTGGGACAAACACTGGGGCTAAAATTTTTTGTTTCCGAAATACTATATGACGGGGGCGGGGCTTCAAAGTTTTCACTTAAGATTTCCTTCGCCGCAATGGACAAAATGCTTAATAACTCTCCTGCACATGCTGCTAAAAATCCAAAACTTCACATATACATAAAAAGTCTGTACCTGAAGACATCTATATGTTTATATTCAGTTATACACCTTGCGCCAATCAATATCATTTTTTACATTTTGACGTACTGCACGGTGCCCTTTTAACGAATCTGATTGAAAATTGGCTAGAAAAGACTCAAGACATTGATCTTACTCTATCCCTATTTTTGTGACTTTCCTTCGAAGGGCGTGGCTATTACGGTGCCGCAGAGTCTGATTATTCTCCGTGGCAACAAAAGTTCCTGCAAAATGATTCAGATGATCCATCTTCTTGAAATTTTTCACATTTGAGGATATTCAGGCCCTGAAGACGGCTGCCAACTTATTTTTGATCGCAGTGGTAGCGCCACCAACTGGTTAAAACAAATACAAATTATTTTCGTTTATGTTTTTCTCCGGGCAGGTGAACAAAATCTACCTTATATTTGCTCGGATGAGTGTTTAGGCCTTGAGCATGTCACAATACGAAAGTCTTTCGCCTTCTTCAGAGTGTCACATGATGGTGCCTTGTGACCCGTCTTTATCAGATGATGTTCCATGAGGGCGTGACTTACCTGTCACAAGAATGAAGGCAAGTCACGCCCCCCGCTGTCCGTTCACTCCGCCAAGATGCTGGTCCAGGTGGTAGAGAGGATGAAGGCTCCCTTGTCTCTGTTCATGGTTTTTATGCCTCGCTTGCAGATCTCAATGGCCTCTCTGATCCAGCGCTGTTGTTTGTTCTCTTCTGTGCGGATGACCCTGCCCTTCTCCCGGTCCATGATGTGGTTTTCCCTTTTGCAGTGGTCAGTGATTGCTGATTTGTAATGTTCATGTTGTGCTTGTTCTTTTACTGCTCTGATTTTTTTCATTTTTTTGACAGGTAAGTCACACCCTCATGGAACATCAGCTCAAGACACCATCATGCGACACTCTGAAGAAGGCGAAAGACTCGCCGAAACATGTCAGGTAAAAAATTAACCTAAAACATAATTGTCTGCTTTTAATGAATCAGTCAAATATCAATAATAAGAAGACAAAATGAACCTAATACAAATAAATGAATGCTTAATAACTCCCCTGCACATGCTCCTAAAAATCCAAACCTTCACCTGTAAATAAAACGTCCCGACCTGAAGACATCTTAATGTTATTATTTTGTTATACACACAGCGCCGCCAAGTGGAATCAAAAATTTGTTTTTATTTTAATTTTCACGTACTGCACGGTGCCCTTTTGACGAATCCGACTGAAAATTAGTCAGAAAAGACTCAAGACAATGATCTTACTCTCTGCCGAATTTTGTGACGTTTTGGCAAAAGGCGTGGCTATTACGGTGCTGAAAAGTCCGATTGTACTCTGTGGCAACAAAAGCTCCGGCAACATGACTCAGATGATCCTATCTTCTCGAAGTTGTACACATTTGAGGATACTTCAGCCCTGAAGACATCTACCGACTTATTTTTCATCGTAGTAGTAGCGCCACCAACTGGTAAAAGCTAATACAAGTTATTTTCTTGGATGTTTTTCTCCGTGCAACTCAACAAGGTCGCCCTCATATATGCTCGGATGACTGTTTCGGCCATGAGGATGTCACAATACGAAATGAGTCCTTTTTCGTGAAAAGTTGTGGGAGTGGCATTGCACTGTTCGGCAATAAAACAACGCTGATTATGAGGTTCTAAATATGAACGACAACTCGTGAAACTTTACACACACATCAGGCCGAGCAAATTTATCAATATTTTATACGTTAGTTGTGCAGCTTTTTTGAAATGGCTCGCCATGGCCCTCGAGAAATGTTCAAAAAAGCAGCCCTGATTGAGTGTTTCACCTCGCTTTTTGTAAATTTTATGGAGTACAGTGAACCCTCGGTTATCGCGGTTAATGGGGACCGAGACCACCCGCGAAAACTGAAAATCCGCGAAGTAGCGGCGCACCTTCAAAAATGCTTAAAAAAAATATACAATATATATAATAAATATATATATATATATATATATATACGGGGAGAGAGAGAGTGAAATTCATTTTATAACAAAAAAACCAAATTATTATTAAAACGTATTATTTTTTTATTCCCCAGCCATTCTTTTTGTATTTATTTAATTACTCCGACTTTTACCTGCTGGTATGCCGTCCGGTGTGCCCTGTGAAATGAAAGGTGGCATTCTTTATTTATTTATTCATTTATTCATTCATAACTGACAGCCTCGCGCTCCGCTCGTGCCCGGGCAGAAGAGGTGCTCCAATTCGGCTTAACTGTGACACACGCCCGCCCTCCTCCCCCGGAGCTTCCATTCGGTTAAACTTAGGGGCCGCTTGGCACCGCCGTGCCCGGGGAAGGTGCTACTCTTCGGCTTACTGTGACGCGAGCATGCCCTCCTCCTCCGGAGCTTCCATTCGGTTAAACTTAGGGGCCGCTTGGAACCGCCCGTGCCCGGGGAAGGTGCTCCTCTTCGGCTTACTGTGACGCGAGCATGCCCTCCTCCTCCGGAGCTTCCATTCGGTTAAACTCAGGGGCCGCTTGGAACCGCCCGTGCCCGGGGAAGGTGCTCCTCTTCGGCTTACTGTGACGCGAACATGCCCTCCTCCTCCGGAGCTTCCATTCGGTTAAACTTAGGGGCCGCTTGGCACCGCCCGTGCCCGGGGAAGGTGCTCCTCTATGGCTTAACTGCCACGCACGCCGACCGGAGCTCTGGTACGGTCCGAACCGCGCGAAACGTCGCCACCGATCGTGTCCGGGGGAACGTGCTCTTCTTCGTCCACTCTCCTCTTCGCCCACGCTCTTCTTCGGCGCACGCCGGCCGTCTAACCGCTCCAGCGCCCCGTCGTGCCGCTCGGCGAAACTACAATGCCCCCGAATATTTTTTAGACCCGCGAAGCACTGAACCCGCGAAAGGTGAACCGCGAAGTAGCGAGGGTTCACTGTATGTATAAGACCAAGACCTACAAAAAAGTCTCTTGGAGCAATGAGCTAGGTTTTACAGGAAGTCGGCCATTTTGAATTTACTTAAAAGGGGGCGGGTCACCACAATGGACTTTGTGTAGAAATTATTATTGGGGCCCGAGCAGCGACCGCGGCGAGGTCCCTATTGTTTTTGTAGAAAATATTATTACTTTTATTATTATTATTATTATTATTATTATTAGGGCCTGAGCAGCGACCGCTGCGAAGTCCCTATTGTTTTTGTAGGAATTATTATTATTATTATTTTTCCGATTGTTCGATCGCATTTTTGACCCCCGAAACATGCACAAAAACTCACCAAACTTGGCAGTCTCATCGGGCATGGCGAAAAATTTGATATTTTTTAACGTCTAATATGAACAGGAAGTGAGTTATGAATTTTTGAAAGTCCGATTTTTGCCCTTTTTTGCATGTTTACAGGGGTCATTCTTTTGCACCCTGATCCTAAAGGCTTCATCTGATTGCCTTAAAGTTCTGTCTGGAGCATCTTAAGACCTGGGACAAACACTGGGGCTAAAATTTTTTGTTTCCGAAATACTATATGACGGGGGCGGGGCTTCAAAGTTTTCACTTAAGATTTCCTTCGCCGCAATGGACAAAATGCTTAATAACTCTCCTGCACGTGCTGCTAAAAATCCAAAACTTCACATGTACATAAAGAGTCGGTACCTGAAGACATCTATATGTTTATATTCAGTTATACACCTTGCGCCAATCAATATAAATTTTTACATTTTGACGTACTGCACGGTGCCCTTTTAACGAATCCGATTGAAAATTGGCTAGAAAAGACTCAAGACATTGATCTTACTCTATCCCTATTTTTATGACTTTCCTTCAAAGGGCGTGGCTATTACGGTGCCGCAGAGTCTGATTATTCTCCGTAGCAACAAAAGTTCCTGCAAAATGATTCAGATGATCCATCTTCTGGAAATCTTTCACATTTGAGGATATTCAGGCCCTGAAGACGGCTGCCAACTTATTTTTGATCGCAGTGGTAGCGCCACCAACTGGTTAAAACAAATACAAATTATTTTCGTTGATGTTTTTCTCCGGGCAGGTTAACAAAATCTACCTTATATTTGCTCGGATGAGTGTTTAGGCCTTGAGCATGTCACAATACAAAAGTCTTTCGCCTTCTTCAGAGTGTCACATGATGCTGTCTTGTGACCCGTCTTTATCAGCTGATGTTCCATGAGGGCGTGACTTACCTGTCACAAGAATGAAGGCAAGTCACGCCCCCCGCTGTCCGTTCACTCCGCCAAGATGCTGGTCCAGGTGGTAGAGAGGATGAAGGCTCCCTTGTCTCTGTTCATGGTTTTTATGCCTCGCTTGCAGATCTCAATGGCCTCTCTGATCCAGCGCTGTTGTTTGTTCTCTTCTGTGCGGATGACCCTGCCCTTCTCCCGGTCCATGATGTGGTTTTCCCTTTTGCAGTGGTCAGTGATTGCTGATTTGTAATGTTCATGTTGTGCTTGTTCTTTTACTGCTCTGATTTTTTCATTTTTTTGACAGGTAAGTCACACCCTCATGGAACATCAGCTCAAGACACCATCATGCGACACTCTGAAGAAGGCGAAAGACTCGCCGAAACATGTCAGGTAAAACATTAACCTAAAACATAATTGTCTGCTTTTAATGAATCAGTCAAATATCAATAATAAGAAGACAAAATGAACCTAATACAAATAAATGAATGCTTAATAACTCCCCTGCACATGCTCCTAAAAATCCAAACCTTCACCTGTAAATAAAACGGCCCGACCTGAAGACATCGTAATGTTATTATTTTGTTATACACACAGTGCCGCCAAGTGGAATCAAAAATTTGTTTTTATTTTAATTTTCACGTACTGCACGGTGCCCTTTTGACGAATCCGACTGAAAATTAGTCAGAAAAGACTCAAGACAATGATCTTACTCTCTGCCGAATTTTGTGACGTTTTGGCAAAAGGCGTGGCTATTAAGGTGCTGAAAAGTCCGATTGTACTCTGTGGCAACAAAAGCTCCGGCAACATGACTCAGATGATCCTATCTTCTCGAAGTTGTACACATTTGAGGATACTTCAGCCCTGAAGATATCTACCAACTTATTTTACATCGTAGTAGTAGCGCCACCAACTGGTAAAAGCTAATACAAGTTATTTTCTTGGATGTTTTTCTCCGTGCAACTCAACAAGGTCGCCCTCATATATGCTCGGATGACTGTTTCGGCCATGAGGATGTCACAATACGAAATTTGTCCTTTTTCGTGAAAAGTTGTGGGAGTGGCATTGCACTGTTCGGCAATAAAACAAAGCTGATTATGAGGTTCTAAATATGAACGACAACTCGTAAAACTTTACACACACATCAGGCCGAGCAAATTTATCAATATTTTATACGTTAGTTGTGCAGCTTTTTTGAAATGGCTCGCCATGGCCCTCGAGAAATGTTAAAAAAAGCAGCTCTGGTTGAGTGTTTCACCTCGCTTTTTGTAAATTTTATGGAGTACAGTGAACCCTCGGTTATCGCGGTTAATGGGGACCGAGACCACCCGCGAAAACTGAAAATCCGCGAAGTAGCGGCGCACCTTCAAAAATGCTTAAAAAAATATACAATATATATAATAATATATATATATATATATATATATATATATATATATATATATATATATATATATATATATATATATATATATATACTGGGAGAGAGAGAGTGAAATTCATGTTATAACAAAAAAACCAAATTATTATTAAAACGTATTATTTTTTTATTCCCCAGCCATTCTTTTAGTATTTATTTAATTACTCCGACTTTTACCTGCTGGTACGTCGTCCGGTGTGCCCTGTGAAATGAAAGGTGGCATTCTTTATTTATTTATTCATTTATTCATTCATAACTGACAGCCTCGCGCTCCGCTCGTGCCCGGGCAGAAGAGGTGCTCCAATTTGGCTTAACTGTGACACACGCCCGCCCTCCTCCCCCGGAGCTTCCATTCGGTTAAACTTAGAGGCCGCTTGGCACCGCCCGTGCCCGGGGAAGGTGCTCCTCTTCGGCTTACTGTGACGCGAGCATGCCCTCCTCCTCCGGAGCTTCCATTCGGTTAAACTTAGGGGCCGCTTGGAACCGCCCGTGCCCGGGGAAGGTGCTCCTCTACGGGTTAACTGCCACGCACGCCGGCCGGAGCTCTGGTACGGTCCGAACCGCGCGAAACGTCGCCACCGATCGTGTCCGGGGGAACGTGCTCTTCTTCGTCCACTCTCCTCTTCGCCCACGCTCTTCTTCGGCGCACGCCGGCCGTCTAACCGCTCCAGCGCCCCGTCGTGCCGCTCGGCGAAACTACAATGCCCCCGAATATTTTTTAGACCCGCGAAGCACTGAACCCGCGAAAGGTGAACCGCGAAGTAGCGAGGGTTCACTGTATGTATAAGACCAAGACCTACAAAAAAGTCTCTTGGAGCAATGAGCTAGGTTTTACAGGAAGTCGGCCATTTTGAATTTACTTAAAAGGGGGCGGGTCACCACAATGGACTTTGTGTAGAAATTATTATTGGGGCCCGAGCCGCGACCGCGGCGAGGTCCCTATTGTTTTTGTAGAAAACATTATTACTTTTATTATTATTATTATTATTATTATTAGGGCCTGAGCAGCGACCGCTGCGAAGTCCCTCTTGTTTTTGTAGAAATTATTATTATTATTATTTTTCCGATTGTTCGATCGCATTTTTGACCCCCGAAACATGCACAAAAACTCACCAAACTTGGCAGTCTCATCGGGCATGGCGAAAAATGTGATATTTTAACGTCTAATATGAACAGGAAGTGAGTTATGAATTTTTGAAAGTCCGACTTTTGCCCTTTTTTGCATGTTTACAGGGGTCATTCTTTTGCACCCTGTTCCTAAAGGCTTCATCTGATTGCCTTAAAATTCTGTCTGTAGCATCTGAAGACCTGGCACAAACACTGGGGCTAAAATTTTTTGTTTCCGAAATACTATATGACGGGGGCGGGGCATCAAAGTTTTCACTTAAGATTTCCTTCGCCGCAATGGACAAAATGCTTAATAACTCTCCTGCACATGCTGCTAAAAATCCAAAACTTCACATGTACATAAAGAGTCTGTACCTGAAGACATCTATATGTTTATATTCAGTTATACACCTTGCGCCAATCAATATCATTTTTTACATTTTGACGTACTGCACGGTGCCCTTTTAACGAATCCGATTGAAAATTGGCTAGAAAAGACTCAAGACATTGATCTTACTCTATCCCTATTTTTATGACTTTCCTTCAAAGGGCGTGGCTATTACGGTGCCGCAGAGTCTGATTATTCTCCGTGGCAACAAAAGTTCCTGCAAAATGATTCAGATGATCCATCTTCTGGAAATCTTTCACATTTGAGGATATTCAGGCCCTGAAGACGGCTGCCAACTTATTTTTGATCGCAGTGGTAGCGCCACCAACTGGTTAAAACAAATACAAATTATTTTCGTTGATGTTTTTCTCCGGGCAGGTGAACAAAATCTACCTTATATTTGCTCGGATGAGTGTTTAGGCCTTGAGCATGTCACAATACAAAAGTCTTTCGCCTTCTTCAGAGTGTCACATGATGCTGTCTTGTGACCCGTCTTTATCAGCTGATGTTCCATGAGGGCGTGACTTACCTGTCACAAGAATGAAGGCAAGTCACGCCCCCCGCTGTCCGTTCACTCCGCCAAGATGCTGGTCCAGGTGGTAGAGAGGATGAAGGCTCCCTTGTCTCTGTTCATGGTTTTTATGCCTCGCTTGCAGATCTCAATGGCCTCTCTGATCCAGCGCTGTTGTTTGTTCTCTTCTGTGCGGATGACCCTGCCCTTCTCCCGGTCCATGATGTGGTTTTCCCTTTTGCAGTGGTCAGTGATTGCTGATTTGTAATGTTCATGTTGTGCTTGTTCTTTTACTGCTCTGATTTTTTCATTTTTTTGACAGGTAAGTCACACCCTCATGGAACATCAGCTGATAAAGACGGGTCTCAAGACACCATCATGCGACACTCTGAAGAAGGCGAAAGACTCGCCGAAACATGTCAGGTAAAAAATTAACCTAAAACATAATTGTCTGCTTTTAATGAATCAGTCAAATATCAATAATAAGAAGACAAAATGAACCTAATACAAATAAATGAATGCTTAATAACTCCCCTGCACATGCTCCTAAAAATCCAAACCTTCACCTGTAAATAAAACGTCCCGACCTGAAGACATCTTAATGTTATTATTTTGTTATACACACAGTGCCGCCAAGTGGAATCAAAATTTTTTTTTTATTTTAATTTTCACGTACTGCACGGTGCCCTTTTGACGAATCCGACTGAAAATTAGTCAGAAAAGACTCAAGACAATGATCTTACTCTCTGCCGAATTTTGTGACGTTTTGGCAAAAGGCGTGGCTATTAAGGTGCTGAAAAGTCCGATTGTACTCTGTGGCAACAAAAGCTCCGGCAACATGACTCAGATGATCCTATCTTCTCGAAGTTGTACACATTTGAGGATACTTCAGCCCTGAAGACATCTACCAACTTATTTTACATCGTAGTAGTCGCGCCACCAACTGGTAAAAGCTAATACAAGTTATTTTCTTGGATGTTTTTCTCCGTGCAACTCAACAAGGTCGCCCTCATATATGCTCGGATGACTGTTTCGGCCATGAGGATGTCACAATACGAAATTAGTCCTTTTTCGTGAAAAGTTGTGGGAGTGGCATTGCACTGTTCGGCAATAAAACAACGCTGATTATGAGGTTCTAAATATGAACGACAACTCGTGAAACTTTACACACACATCAGGCCGAGCAAATTTATCAATATTTTATACGTTAGTTGTGCAGCTTTTTTGAAATGGCTCGCCATGGCCCTCGAGAAATGTTAAAAAAAAGCAGCTCTGGGTGAGTGTTTCACCTCGCTTTTTGTAAATTTTATGGAGTACAGTGAACCCTCGGTTATTGCGGTTAATGGGGACCGAGACCACCCGCGAAAACTGAAAATCCGCGAAGTAGCGGCGCACCTTCAAAAATGCTTAAAAAAAATATACAATATATATAATAAATATATATATATATATATATATATATATATATATGTATATATATATATATATATATATATATATATATATACGGGGAGAGAGAGAGTGAAATTCATGTTATAACAAAAAAAACTAATTATTATTAAAACGTATTATTTTTTTATTCCCCAGCCATTCTTTTTGTATTTATTTAATTACTCCGACTTTTACCTGCTGGTACGCCGTCCGGTGTGCCCTGTGAAATGAAAGGTGGCATTCTTTATTTATTTATTCATTTATTCATTCATAACTGACAGCCTCGCGCTCCGCTCGTGCCCGGGCAGAAGAGGTGCTCCAATTTGGCTTAACTGTGACACACGCCCGCCCTCCTCCCCCGGAGCTTCCATTCGGTTAAACTTAGGGGCCGCTTGGCACCGCCCGTGCCCGGGGAAGGTGCTCCTCTTCGGCTTACTGTGACGCGAGCATGCCCTCCTCCTCCGGAGCTTCCATTCGGTTAAACTTAGGGGCCGCTTGGAACCGCCCGTGCCCGGGGAAGGTGCTCCTCTTCGGCTTACTGTGACGCGAGCATGCCCTCCTCCTCCGGAGCTTCCATTCGGTTAAACTTAGGGGCCGCTTGGCACCGCCCGTGCCCGGGGAAGGTGCTCCTCTACGGCTTAACTGCCACGCACGCTGGCCGGAGCTCTGGTACGGTCCGAACCGCGCGAAACGTCGCCACCGATCGTGTCCGGGGGAACGTGCTCTTCTTCGTCCACTCTCCTCTTCGCCCACGCTCTTCTTCGGCGCACGCCGGCCGTCTAACCGCTCCAGCGCCCCGTCGTGCCGCTCGGCGAAACTACAATGCCCCCGAATATTTTTTAGACCCGCGAAGCACTGAACCCGCGAAAGGTGAACCGCGAAGTAGCGAGGGTTCACTGTATGTATAAGACCAAGACCTACAAAAAAGTCTCTTGGAGCAATGAGCTAGGTTTTACAGGAAGTCGGCCATTTTGAATTTACTTAAAAGGGGGCGGGTCACCACAATGGACTTTGTGTAGAAATTATTATTGGGGCCCGAGCAGCGACCGCGGCGATGTCCCTATTGTTTTTGTAGAAAATATTATTACTTTTATTATTATTATTATTATTATTATTAGGGCCTGAGCAGCGACCGCTGCGAAGTCCCTATTGTTTTTGTAGAAATTATTATTATTATTATTTTTCCGATTGTTCGATCGCATTTTTGACCCCCGAAACATGCACAAAAACTCACCAAACTTGGCAGTCTCATCGGGCATGGCGAAAAATTTGATATTTTAACGTCTAATATGAACAGGAAGTGAGTTATGAATTTTTGAAAGTCCGACTTTTGCCCTTTTTTGCATGTTTACAGGGGTCATTCTTTTGCACCCTGATCCTAAAGGCTTCATCTGATTGCCTTAAAATTCTGTCTGTAGCATCTGAAGACCTGGCACAAACACTGGGGCTAAAATTTTTTGTTTCCGAAATACTATATGACGGGGGCGGGGCATCAAAGTTTTCACTTAAGATTTCCTTCGCCGCAATGGACAAAATGCTTAATAACTCTCCTGCACATGCTGCTAAAAATCCAAAACTTCACATGTTCATAAAGAGTCTGTACCTGAAGACATCTATATGTTTATATTCAGTTATACACCTTGCGCCAATCAATATCATTTTTTACATTTTGACGTACTGCACGGTGCCCTTTTAACGAATCTGATTGAAAATTGGCTAGAAAAGACTCAAGACATTGATCTTACTCTATCCCTATTTTTGTGACTTTCCTTCGAAGGGCGTGGGTATTACGGTGCCGCAGAGTCTGATTATTCTCCGTGGCAACAAAAGTTCCTGCAAAATGATTCAGATGATCCATCTTCTCGAAATTTTTCACATTTGAGGATATTCAGGCCCTGAAGACGGCTGCCAACTTATTTTTGATCGCAGTGGTAGCGCCACCAACTGGTTAAAACAAATACAAATTATTTTCGTTGATTTTTTTCTCCGGGCAGGTTAACAAAATCTACCTTACATTTGCTCGGATGAGTGTTTAGGCCTTGAGGATGTCACAATACGAAAGTCTTTCGCCTTCTTCAGAGTGTCACATGATGGTGTCTTGTGGCCCGTCTTTATCAGCTGATGTTCCATGAGGGCGTGACTTACCTGTCACAAGAACGAAGGCAAGTCACGCCCCCCGCTGTCCGTTCACTCCGCCAAAATGCTGCTCCAGGTGGTGGAGAGGATGAAGGCTCCCTTGTCTCTGTTCATGGTTTTTATGCCTCGCTTGCAGATCTCAATGGCCTCTCTGATCCAGCGCTGTTGTTTGTTCTCTTCGGTGCGGATGACCCTGCCCTTCTCCCGGTCCATGATGTGGTTTTCCCTTTTGCAGTGGTCTGTGATTGCTGATTTGTAATGTTCATGTTGTGCTTGTTCTTTTACTGCTCTGATTTTTCATTTTTTTGACAGGTAAGTCACACCCTCATGGAACATCAGCTGATAAAGACGGGTCTCAAGACACCATCATGCGACACTCTGAAGAAGGCGAAAGACTCGCCGAAACATGTCAGGTAAAAAATTAACCTAAAACATAATTGTCTGCTTTTAATGAATCAGTCAAATATCAATAATAAGAAGACAAAATGAACCTAATACAAATAAATGAATGCTTAATAACTCCCCTGCACATGCTCCTAAAAATCCAAACCTTCACCTGTAAATAAAACGTCCCGACCTGAAGACATCTTAATGTTTTTATTTTGTTATACACACAGTGCCGCCAAGTGGAATCAAAAATTTGTTTTTATTTTAATTTTCACGTACTGCACGGTGCCCTTTTGACGAATCCGACTGAAAATTAGTCAGAAAAGACTCAAGACAATGATCTTACTCTCTGCCGAATTTTGTGACGTTTTGGCAAAAGGCGTGGCTATTAAGGTGCTGAAAAGTCCGATTGTACTTTGTGGCAACAAAAGCTCCGGCAACATGACTCAGATGATCCTATCTTCTCGAAGTTGTACACATTTGAGGATACTTCAGCCCTGAAGACATCTACCAACTTATTTTACATCGTAGTAGTAGCGCCACCAACTGGTAAAAGCTAATACAAGTTATTTTCTTGGATGTTTTTCTCCGTGCAACTCAACAAGGTCGCCCTCATATATGCTCGGATGACTGTTTCGGCCATGAGGATGTCACAATACGAAATTCGTGATTTTTCGTGAAAAGTTGTGGGAGTGGCATTGCACTGTTCGGCAATAAAACAAAGCTGATTATGAGGTTCTAAATATGAACGACAACTCGTAAAACTTTACACACACATCAGGCCGAGCAAATTTATCAATATTTTATAAGTTAGTTGTGCAGCTTTTTTGAAATGGCTCGCCATGGCCCTCGAGAAATGTTAAAAAAAAGCAGCTCTGGTTGAGTGTTTCACCTCGCTTTTTGTAAATTTTATGGAGTACAGTGAACCCTCGGTTATCGCGGTTAATGGGGACCGAGACCACCCGCGAAAACTGAAAATCCGCGAAGTAGCGGCGCACCTTCAAAAATGCTTAAAAAAAATATACAATATATATAATAAATAAATATATATATATATATATATATATATATATATACGGGGAGAGAGAGAGTGAAATTCATTTTATAACAAAAAAACCAAATTATTATTAAAACGTATTATTTTTTTATTCCCCAGCCATTCTTTTTGTATTTATTTAATTACTCCGACTTTTACCTGCTGGTACGCCGTCCGGTGTGCCCTGTGAAATGAAAGGTGGCATTCTTTATTTATTTATTCATTTATTCATTCATAACTGACAGCCTCGCGCTCCGCTCGTGCCCGGGCGGAAGAGGTGCTCCAATTCGGCTTAACTGTGACACACGCCCGCCCTCCTCCCCCGGAACTTCCATTCGGTTAAACTTAGGGGCCGCTTGGCACCGCCCGTGCCCGGGGAAGGTGCTCCTCTTCGGCTTACTGTGACGCGAGCATGCCCTCCTCCTCCGGAGCTTCCATTCAGTTAAACTTAGGGGCCGCTTGGAACCGCCCGTGCCCGGGGAAGTTGCTCCTCTTCGGCTTACTGTGACGCGAGCATGCCCTCCTCCTCCGGAGCTTCCATTCGGTTAAACTTAGGGGCCGCTTGGAACCGCCCGTGCCCGGGGAAGGTGCTCCTCTTCGGCTTACTGTGACGCGAGCATGCCCTCCTCCTCCGGAGCTTCCATTCGGTTAAACTTAGGGGCCGCTTGGCACCGCCCGTGCCCGGGGAAGGTGCTCCTCTACGGCTTAACTGCCACGCACGCCGGCCGGAGCTCTGGTACGGTCCGAACCGCGCGAAACGTCGCCACCGATCGTGTCCGGGAGAACGTGCTCTTCTTCGTCCACTCTCCTCTTCGCCCACGCTCTTCTTCGGCGCACGCCGGCCGTCTAACCGCTCCAGCGCCCCGTCGTGCCGCTCGGCGAAACTACAATGCCCCCGAATATTTTTTAGACCCGCGAAGCACTGAACCCGCGAAAGGTGAACCGCGAAGTAGCGAGGGTTCACTGTATGTATAAGACCAAGACCTACAAAAAAGTCTCTTGGAGCAATGAGCTAGGTTATACAGGAAGTCGGCCATTTTGAATTTACTTAAAAGGGGGCGGGTCACCACAATGGACTTTGTGTAGAAATTATTATTGGGGCCCGAGCAGCGACGGCGGCGAGGTCCCTATTGTTTTTGTAGAAATTATTATTAGGGCCTGAGCAGCGACCGCTACGAGGTCCCCATTGTTTTTGTGGAAATTATTATTATTTTTATTATTATTATTATTAGGGCCCGAGCAGTGACCGTTGCGAGGTCCCTATTGTTTTTCTAGAAATTGTTATTAGGGCCCGAGCTGCGACGGCTGCGAGGTCCCTATTGTTTTTGTAGAAAATATTATTACTTTTATTATTATTAATATTATTATTATTATTATTAGGGCCTGAGCAGCGACCGCTGCGAAGTCCCTATTGTTTTTGTAGAAATTATTATTATTATTATTTTTCCGATTGTTCGATCGCATTTTTGACCCCCGAAACATGCACAAAAACTCACCAAACTTGGCAGTCTCATCGGGCATGGCGAAAAATTTGATATTTTAACGTCTAATATGAACAGGAAGTGAGTTATGAATTTTTGAAAGTCCGACTTTTGCCCTTTTTTGCATGTTTACAGGGGTCATTCTTTTGCACCCTGATCCTAAAGGCTTCATCTGATTGCCTTAAAATTCTGTCTGTAGCATCTGAAGACCTGGGACAAACACTGGGGCTAAAATTTTTTGTTTCCGAAATACTATATGACGGGGGCGGGGCTTCAAAGTTTTCACTTAAGATTTCCTTCGCCGCAATGGACAAAATGCTTAATAACTCTCCTGCACATGCTGCTAAAAATCCAAAACTTCACATGTACATAAAAAGTCTGTACCTGAAGACATCTATATGTTTATATTCAGTTATACACCTTGCGCCAATCAATATCATTTTTTACATTTTGACGTACTGCACGGTGCCCTTTTAACGAATCTGATTGAAAATTGGCTAGAAAAGACTCAAGACATTGATCTTACTCTATCCCTATTTTTGTGACTTTCCTTCGAAGGGCGTGGCTATTACGGTGCCGCAGAGTCTGATTATTCTCCGTGGCAACAAAAGTTCCTGCAAAATGATTCAGATGATCCATCTTCTCGAAATTTTTCACATTTGAGGATATTCAGGCCCTGAAGACGGCTGCCAACTTATTTTTGATCGCAGTGGTAGCGCCACCAACTGGTTAAAACAAATACAAATTATTTTCGTTGATGTTTTTCTCCGGGCAGGTGAACAAAATCTACCTTATATTTGCTCGGATGAGTGTTTAGGCCTTGAGCATGTCACAATACGAAAGTCTTTCGCCTTCTTCAGAGTGTCACATGATGCTGTCTTGTGACCCGTCTTTATCAGCTGATGTTCCATGAGGGCGTGACTTACCTGTCACAAGAATGAAGGCAAGTCACGCCCCCCGCTGTCCGTTCACTCCGCCAAGATGCTGGTCCAGGTGGTAGAGAGGATGAAGGCTCCCTTGTCTCTGTTCATGGTTTTTATGCCTCGCTTGCAGATCTCAATGGCCTCTCTGATCCAGCGCTGTTGTTTGTTCTCTTCTGTGCGGATGACCCTGCCCTTCTCCCGGTCCATGATGTGGTTTTCCCTTTTGCAGTGGTCAGTGATTGCTGATTTGTAATGTTCATGTTGTGCTTGTTCTTTTACTGCTCTGATTTTTTTCATTTTTTTGACAGGTAAGTCACACCCTCATGGAACATCAGCTCAAGACACCATCATGCGACACTCTGAAGAAGGCGAAAGACTCGCCGAAACATGTCAGGTAAAAAATTAACCTAAAACATAATTGTCTGCTTTTAATGAATCAGTCAAATATCAATAATAAGAAGACAAAATGAACCTAATACAAATAAATGAATGCTTAATAACTCCCCTGCACATGCTCCTAAAAATCCAAACCTTCACCTGTAAATAAAACGTCCCGACCTGAAGACATCGTAATGTTATTATTTTGTTATACACACAGTGCCGCCAAGTGGAATCAAAAATTTGTTTTTATTTTAATTTTCACGTACTGCACGGTGCCCTTTTGACGAATCCGACTGAAAATTAGTCAGAAAAGACTCAAGACAATGATCTTACTCTCTGCCGAATTTTGTGACGTTTTGGCAAAAGGCGTGGCTATTAAGGTGCTGAAAAGTCCGATTGTACTCTGTGGCAACAAAAGCTCCGGCAACATGACTCAGATGATCTTATCTTCTCGAAGTTGTACACATTTGAGGATACTTCAGCCCTGAAGACATCTACCAACTTACTTTACATCGTAGTAGTAGCGCCACCAACTGGTAAAAGCTAATACAAGTTATTTTCTTGGATGTTTTTCTCCGTGCAACTCAACAAGGTCGCCCTCATATATGCTCGGATGACTGTTTCGGCCATGAGGATGTCACAATACGAAATTCGTCCTTTTTCGTGAAAAGTTGTGGGAGTGGCATTGCACTGTTCGGCAATAAAACAAAGCTGATTATGAGGTTCTAAATATGAACGACAACTCGTAAAACTTTACACACACATCAGGCCGAGCAAATTTATCAATATTTTATACGTTAGTTGTGCAGCTTTTTTGAAATGGCTCGCCATGGCCCTCGAGAAATGTTAAAAAAAGCAGCTCTGGTTGAGTGTTTCACCTCGCTTTTTGTAAATTTTATGGAGTACAGTGAACCCTCGGTTATCGCGGTTAATGGGGACCGAGACCACCCGCGAAAACTGAAAATCCGCGAAGTAGCGGCGCACCTTCAAAAATGCTTAAAAAAAATATACAATATATATAATAAATATATATATATATATATATATATATATATATATATATATATATATATATATATATATATATATATACGGGGAGAGAGAGAGTGAAATTCATGTTATAACAAAAAAACCAAATTATTATTAAAACGTATTATTTTTTTATTCCCCAGCCATTCTTTTAGTATTTATTTAATTACTCCGACTTTTACCTGCTGGTACGCCGTCCGGTGTGCCCTGTGAAATGAAAGGTGGCATTCTTTATTTATTTATTCATTTATTCATTCATAACTGACAGCCTCGCGCTCCGCTCGTGCCCGGGCAGAAGAGGTGCTCCAATTTGGCTTAACTGTGACACACGCCCGCCCTCCTCCCCCGGAGCTTCCATTCGGTTAAACTTAGGGGCCGCTTGGCACCGCCCGTGCCCGGGGAAGGTGCTCCTCTTCGGCTTACTGTGACGCGAGCATGCCCTCCTCCTCCGGAGCTTCCATTCGGTTAAACTTAGGGGCCGCTTGGAACCGCCCGTGCCCGGGGAAGGTGCTCCTCTACGGCTTAACTGCCACGCACGCCGGCCGGAGCTCTGGTACGGTCCGAACCGCGCGAAACGTCGCCACCGATCGTGTCCGGGGGAACGTGCTCTTCTTCGTCCACTCTCCTCTTCGCCCACGCTCTTCTTCGGCGCACGCCGGCCGTCTAACCGCTCCAGCGCCCCGTCGTGCCGCTCAGCGAAACTACAATGCCCCCGAATATTTTTTAGACCCGCGAAGCACTGAACCCGCGAAAGGTGAACCGCGAAGTAGCGAGGGTTCACTGTATGTATAAGACCAAGACCTACAAAAAAGTCTCTTGGAGCAATGAGCTAGGTTTTACAGGAAGTCGGCCATTTTGAATTTACTTAAAAGGGGGCGGGTCACCACAATGGACTTTGTGTAGAAATTATTATTGGGGCCCGAGCAGCGACCGCGGCGAGGTCCCTATTGTTTTTGTAGAAAACATTATTACTTTTATTATTATTATTATTATTATTATTAGGGCCTGAGCAGCGACCGCTGCGAAGTCCCTATTGTTTTTGTAGAAATTATTATTATTATTATTTTTCCGATTGTTCGATCGCATTTTTGACCCCCGAAACATGCACAAAAACTCACCAAACTTGGCAGTCTCATCGGGCATGGCGAAAAATTTGATATTTTAACGTCTAATATGAACAGGAAGTGAGTTATGAATTTTTGAAAGTCCGACTTTTGCCCTTTTTTGCATGTTTACAGGGGTCATTCTTTTGCACCCTGATCCTAAAGGCTTCATCTGATTGCCTTAAAATTCTGTCTGTAGCATCTGAAGACCTGGGACAAACACTGGGGCTAAAATTTTTTGTTTCCGAAATACTATATGACGGGGGCGGGGCTTCAAAGTTTTCACTTAAGATTTCCTTCGCCGCAATGGACAAAATGCTTAATAACATTCCTGCACATGCTGCTAAAAATCCAAAACTTCACATGTACATAAAGAGTCTGTACCTGAAGACATCTATATGTTTATATTCAGTTATACACCTTGCGCCAATCAATATCATTTTTTACATTTTGACGTACTGCACGGTGCCCTTTTAACGAATCCGATTGAAAATTGGCTAGAAAAGACTCAAGACATTGATCTTACTCTATCCCTATTTTTATGACTTTCCTTCAAAGGGCGTGGCTATTACGGTGCCGCACAGTCTGATTATTCTCCGTGGCAACAAAAGTTCCTGCAAAATGATTCAGATGATCCATCTTCTGGAAATCTTTCACATTTGAGGATATTCAGGCCCTGAAGACGGCTGCCAACTTATTTTTGATCGCAGTGGTAGCACCACCAACTGGTTAAAACAAATACAAATTATTTTCGTTGATGTTTTTCTCCGGGCAGGTGAACAAAATCTACCTTATATTTGCTCGGATGAGTGTTTAGGCCTTGAGCATGTCACAATACAAAAGTCTTTCGCCTTCTTCAGAGTGTCACATGATGCTGTCTTGTGACCCGTCTTTATCAGCTGATGTTCCATGAGGGCGTGACTTACCTGTCACAAGAATGAAGGCAAGTCACGCCCCCCGCTGTCCGTTCACTCCGCCAAGATGCTGGTCCAGGTGGTAGAGAGGATGAAGGCTCCCTTGTCTCTGTTCATGGTTTTTATGCCTCGCTTGCAGATCTCAATGGCCTCTCTGATCCAGCGCTGTTGTTTGTTCTCTTCTGTGCGGATGACCCTGCCCTTCTCCCGGTCCATGATGTGGTTTTCCCTTTTGCAGTGGTCAGTGATTGCTGATTTGTAATGTTCATGTTGTGCTTGTTCTTTTACTGCTCTGATTTTTTCATTTTTTTGACAGGTAAGTCACACCCTCATGGAACATCAGCTGATAAAGACGGGTCTCAAGACACCATCATGCGACACTCTGAAGAAGGCGAAAGACTCGCCGAAACATGTCAGGTAAAAAATTAACCTAAAACATAATTGTCTGCTTTTAATGAATCAGTCAAATATCAATAATAAGAAGACAAAATGAACCTAATACAAATAAATGAATGCTTAATAACTCCCCTGCACATGCTCCTAAAAATCCAAACCTTCACCTGTAAATAAAACGTCCCGACCTGAAGACATCTTAATGTTATTATTTTGTTATACACACAGTGCCGCCAAGTGGAATCAAAAATTTTTTTTAATTTTAATTTTCACGTACTGCACGGTGCCCTTTTGACGAATCCGACTGAAAATTAGTCAGAAAAGACTCAAGACAATGATCTTACTCTCTGCCGAATTTTGTGACGTTTTGGCAAAAGGCGTGGCTATTAAGGTGCTGAAAAGTCCGATTGTACTCTGTGGCAACAAAAGCTCCGGCAACATGACTCAGATGATCCTATCTTCTCGAAGTTGTACACATTTGAGGATACTTCAGCCCTGAAGACATCTACCAACTTATTTTACATCGTAGTAGTAGCGCCACCAACTGGTAAAAGCTAATACAAGTTATTTTCTTGGATGTTTTTCTCCGTGCAACTCAACAAGGTCGCCCCCATATATGCTCGGATGACTGTTTCGGCCATGAGGATGTCACAATACGAAATTCGTGATTTTTCGTGAAAAGTTGTGGGAGTGGCATTGCACTGTTCGGCAATAAAACAAGGCTGATTATGAGGTTCTAAATATGAACGACAACTCGTAAAACTTTACACACACATCAGGCCGAGCAAATTTATCAATATTTTATACGTTAGTTGTGCAGCTTTTTTGAAATGGCTCGCCATGGCCCTCGAGAAATGTTAAAAAAAAGCAGCTCTGGTTGAATGTTTCACCTCGCTTTTTGTAAATTTTATGGAGTACAGTGAACCCTCGGTTATCGCGGTTAATGGGGACCGAGACCATCCGCGAAAACTGAAAATCCGCGAAGTAGCGGCGCACCTTCAAAAATGCTTAAAAAAAATATACAATATATATAATAAATATATAAATATATATATATATATATATACGGTGAGAGAGAGAGTGAAATTCATGTTATAACAAAAAAAACTAATTATTATTAAAACGTATTATTTTTTTATTCCCCAGCCATTCTTTTTGTATTTATTTAATTACTCCGACTTTTACCTGCTGGTACGCCGTCCGGTGAGCCCTGTGAAATGAAAGGTGGCATTCTTTATTTATTTATTCATTTATTCATTCATAACTGACAGCCTCGCGCTCCGCTCGTGCCCGGGCAGAAGAGGTGCTCCAATTTGGCTTAACTGTGACACACGCCCGTCCTCCTCCCCCGGAGCTTCCATTCGGTTAAACTTAGGGGCCGCTTGGCACCGCCCGTGCCCGGGGAAGGTGCTCCTCTTCGGCTTACTGTGACGCGAGCATGCCCTCCTCCTCCGGAGCTTCCATTCGGTTAAACTTAGGGGCCGCTTGGAACCGCCCGTGCCCGGGGAAGGTGCTCCTCTTCGGCTTACTGTGACGCGAGCATGCCCTCCTCCTCCGGAGCTTCCATTCGGTTAAACTTAGGGGCCGCTTGGCACCGCCCGTGCCCGGGGAAGGTGCTCCTCTACGGCTTAACTGCCACGCACGCTGGCCGGAGCTCTGGTACGGTCCGAACCGCGCGAAACGTCGCCACCGATCGTGTCCGGGGGAACGTGCTCTTCTTCGTCCACTCTCCTCTTCGCCCACGCTCTTCTTCGGCGCACGCCGGCCGTCTAACCACTCCAGCGCCCCGTCGTGCCGCTCGGCGAAACTACAATGCCCCCGAATATTTTTTAGGCCCGCGAAGCACTGAACCCGCGAAAGGTGAACCGCGAAGTAGCGAGGGTTCACTGTATGTATAAGACCAAGACCTACAAAAAAGTCTCTTGGAGCAATGAGCTAGGTTTTACAGGAAGTCGGCCATTTTGAATTTACTTAAAAGGGGGCGGGTCACCACAATGGACTTTGTGTAGAAATTATTATTGGGGCCCGAGCAGCGACCGCGGCGAGGTCCCTATTGTTTTTGTAGAAAATATTATTACTTTTATTATTATTATTATTATTATTATTAGGGCCTGAGCAGCGACCGCTGCGAAGTCCCTATTGTTTTTGTAGAAATTATTATTATTATTATTTTTCCGATTGTTCGATCGCATTTTTGACCCCCGAAACATGCACAAAAACTCACCAAACTTGGCAGTCTCATCGGGCATGGCGAAAAATTTGATATTTTAACGTCTAATATGAACAGGAAGTGAGTTATGAATTTTTGAAAGTCCGACTTTTGCCCTTTTTTGCATGTTTACAGGGGTCATTCTTTTGCACCCTGATCCTAAAGGCTTCATCTGATTGCCTTAAAATTCTGTCTGTAGCATCTGAAGACCTGGCACAAACACTGGGGCTAAAATTTTTTGTTTCCGAAATACTATATGACGGGGGCGGGGCATCAAAGTTTTCACTTAAGATTTCCTTCGCCGCAATGGACAAAATGCTTAATAACTCTCCTGCACATGCTGCTAAAAATCCAAAACTTCACATGTACATAAAGAGTCTGTACCTGAAGACATCTATATGTTTATATTCAGTTATACACCTTGCGCCAATCAATATCATTTTTTACATTTTGACGTACTGCACGGTGCCCTTTTAACGAATCTGATTGAAAATTGGCTAGAAAAGACTCAAGACATTGATCTTACTCTATCCCTATTTTTGTGACTTTCCTTCGAAGGGCGTGGCTATTACGGTGCCGCAGAGTCTGATTATTCTCCGTGGCAACAAAAGTTCCTGCAAAATGATTCAGATGATCCATCTTCTCGAAATTTTTCACATTTGAGGATATTCAGGCCCTGAAGACGGCTGCCAACTTATTTTTGATCGCAGTGGTAGCGCCACCAACTGGTTAAAACAAATACAAATCATTTTCGTTGATTTTTTTCTCCGGGCAGGTTAACAAAATCTACCTTACATTTGCTCGGATGAGTGTTTAGGCCTTGAGGATGTCACAATACGAAAGTCTTTCGCCTTCTTCAGAGTGTCACATGATGGTGTCTTGTGGCCCGTCTTTATCAGCTGATGTTCCATGAGGGCGTGACTTACCTGTCACAAGAATGAAGGCAAGTCACGCCCCCCGCTGTCCGTTCACTCCGCCAAAATGCTGCTCCAGGTGGTAGAGAGGATGAAGGCTCCCTTGTCTCTGTTCATGGTTTTTATGCCTCGCTTGCAGATCTCAATGGCCTCTCTGATCCAGCGCTGTTGTTTGTTCTCTTCTGTGCGGATGACCCTGCCCTTCTCCCGGTCCATGATGTGGTTTTCCCTTTTGCAGTGGTCAGTGATTGCTGATTTGTAATGTTCATGTTGTGCTTGTTCTTTTACTGCTCTGATTTTTCATTTTTTTGACAGGTAAGTCACACCCTCATGGAACATCAGCTGATAAAGACGGGTCTCAAGACACCATCATGCGACACTCTGAAGAAGGCGAAAGACTCGCCGAAACATGTCAGGTAAAAAATTAACCTAAAACATAATTGTCTGCTTTTAATGAATCAGTCAAATATCAATAATAAGAAGACAAAATGAACCTAATACAAATAAATGAATGCTTAATAACTCCCCTGCACATGCTCCTAAAAATCCAAACCTTCACCTGTAAATAAAACGTCCCGACCTGAAGACATCGTAATGTTATTATTTTGTTATACACACAGTGCCGCCAAGTGGAATCAAAAATTTGTTTTTATTTTAATTTTCACGTACTGCACGGTGCCCTTTTGACGAATCCGACTGAAAATTAGTCAGAAAAGACTCAAGACAATGATCTTACTCTCTGCCGAATTTTGTGACGTTTTGGCAAAAGGCGTGGCTATTAAGGTGCTGAAAAGTCCGATTGTACTCTGTGGCAACAAAAGCTCCGGCAACATGACTCAGATGATCTTATCTTCTCGAAGTTGTACACATTTGAGGATACTTCAGCCCTGAAGACATCTACCAACTTATTTTACATCGTAGTAGTAGCGCCACCAACTGGTAAAAGCTAATACAAGTTATTTTCTTGGATGTTTTTCTCCGTGCAACTCAACAAGGTCGCCCTCATATATGCTCGGATGACTGTTTCGGCCATGAGGATGTCACAATACGAAATTCGTCCTTTTTCGTGAAAAGTTGTGGGAGTGGCATTGCACTGTTCGGCAATAAAACAAAGCTGATTATGAGGTTCTAAATATGAACGACAACTCGTAAAACTTTACACACACATCAGGCCGAGCAAATTTATCAATATTTTATACGTTAGTTGTGCAGCTTTTTTGAAATGGCTCGCCATGGCCCTCGAGAAATGTTAAAAAAAGCAGCTCTGGTTGAGTGTTTCACCTCGCTTTTTGTAAATTTTATGGAGTACAGTGAACCCTCGGTTATCGCGGTTAATGGGGACCGAGACCACCCGCGAAAACTGAAAATCCGCGAAGTAGCGGCGCACCTTCAAAAATGCTTAAAAAAAATATACAATATATATAATAAATATATATATATATATATATATATATATATATATATATATATATATATATATATATATATACGGGGAGAGAGAGAGTGAAATTCATGTTATAACAAAAAAACCAAATTATTATTAAAACGTATTATTTTTTTATTCCCCAGCCATTCTTTTAGTATTTATTTAATTACTCCGACTTTTACCTGCTGGTACGCCGTCCGGTGTGCCCTGTGAAATGAAAGGTGGCATTCTTTATTTATTTATTCATTTATTCATTCATAACTGACAGCCTCGCGCTCTGCTCGTGCCCGGGCAGAAGAGGTGCTCCAATTTGGCTTAACTGTGACACACGCCCGCCCTCCTCCCCCGGAGCTTCCATTCGGTTAAACTTAGGGGCCGCTTGGCACCGCCCGTGCCCGGGGAAGGTGCTCCTCTTCGGCTTACTGTGACGCGAGCATGCCCTCCTCCTCCGGAGCTTCCATTCGGTTAAACTTAGGGGCCGCTTGGAACCGCCCGTGCCCGGGGAAGGTGCTCCTCTACGGCTTAACTGCCACGCACGCCGGCCGGAGCTCTGGTACGGTCCGAACCGCGCGAAACGTCGCCACCGATCGTGTCCGGGGGAACGTGCTCTTCTTCGTCCACTCTCCTCTTCGCCCACGCTCTTCTTCGGCGCACGCCGGCCGTCTAACCGCTCCAGCGCCCCGTCGTGCCGCTCGGCGAAACTACAATGCCCCCGAATATTTTTTAGACCCGCGAAGCACTGAACCCGCGAAAGGTGAACCGCGAAGTAGCGAGGGTTCACTGTATGTATAAGACCAAGACCTACAAAAAAGTCTCTTGGAGCAATGAGCTAGGTTTTACAGGAAGTCGGCCATTTTGAATTTACTTAAAAGGGGGCGGGTCACCACAATGGACTTTGTGTAGAAATTATTATTGGGGCCCGAGCAGCGACCGCGGCGAGGTCCCTATTGTTTTTGTAGAAAACATTATTACTTTTATTATTATTATTATTATTATTATTAGGGCCTGAGCAGCGACCGCTGCGAAGTCCCTATTGTTTTTGTAGAAATTATTATTATTATTATTTTTCCGATTGTTCGATCGCATTTTTGACCCCCGAAACATGCACAAAAACTCACCAAACTTGGCAGTCTCATCGGGCATGGCGAAAAATTTGATATTTTAACGTCTAATATGAACAGGAAGTGAGTTATGAATTTTTGAAAGTCCGACTTTTGCCCTTTTTTGCATGTTTACAGGGGTCATTCTTTTGCACCCTGATCCTAAAGGCTTCATCTGATTGCCTTAAAATTCTGTCTGTAGCATCTGAAGACCTGGGACAAACACTGGGGCTAAAATTTTTTGTTTCCGAAATACTATATGACGGGGGCGGGGCTTCAAAGTTTTCACTTAAGATTTCCTTCGCCGCAATGGACAAAATGCTTAATAACATTCCTGCACATGCTGCTAAAAATCCAAAACTTCACATGTACATAAAGAGTCTGTACCTGAAGACATCTATATGTTTATATTCAGTTATACACCTTGCGCCAATCAATATCATTTTTTACATTTTGACGTACTGCACGGTGCCCTTTTAACGAATCCGATTGAAAATTGGCTAGAAAAGACTCAAGACATTGATCTTACTCTATCCCTATTTTTATGACTTTCCTTCAAAGGGCGTGGCTATTACGGTGCCGCACAGTCTGATTATTCTCCGTGGCAACAAAAGTTCCTGCAAAATGATTCAGATGATCCATCTTCTGGAAATCTTTCACATTTGAGGATATTCAGGCCCTGAAGACGGCTGCCAACTTATTTTTGATCGCAGTGGTAGCACCACCAACTGGTTAAAACAAATACAAATTATTTTCGTTGATGTTTTTCTCCGGGCAGGTGAACAAAATCTACCTTATATTTGCTCGGATGAGTGTTTAGGCCTTGAGCATGTCACAATACAAAAGTCTTTCGCCTTCTTCAGAGTGTCACATGATGCTGTCTTGTGACCCGTCTTTATCAGCTGATGTTCCATGAGGGCGTGACTTACCTGTCACAAGAATGAAGGCAAGTCACGCCCCCCGCTGTCCGTTCACTCCGCCAAGATGCTGGTCCAGGTGGTAGAGAGGATGAAGGCTCCCTTGTCTCTGTTCATGGTTTTTATGCCTCGCTTGCAGATCTCAATGGCCTCTCTGATCCAGCGCTGTTGTTTGTTCTCTTCTGTGCGGATGACCCTGCCCTTCTCCCGGTCCATGATGTGGTTTTCCCTTTTGCAGTGGTCAGTGATTGCTGATTTGTAATGTTCATGTTGTGCTTGTTCTTTTACTGCTCTGATTTTTTCATTTTTTTGACAGGTAAGTCACACCCTCATGGAACATCAGCTGATAAAGACGGGTCTCAAGACACCATCATGCGACACTCTGAAGAAGGCGAAAGACTCGCCGAAACATGTCAGGTAAAAAATTAACCTAAAACATAATTGTCTGCTTTTAATGAATCAGTCAAATATCAATAATAAGAAGACAAAATGAACCTAATACAAATAAATGAATGCTTAATAACTCCCCTGCACATGCTCCTAAAAATACAAACCTTCACCTGTAAATAAAACGTCCCGACCTGAAGACATCTTAATGTTATTATTTTGTTATACACACAGTGCCGCCAAGTGGAATCAAAAATTTTTTTTAATTTTAATTTTCACGTACTGCACGGTGCCCTTTTGACGAATCCGACTGAAAATTAGTCAGAAAAGACTCAAGACAATGATCTTACTCTCTGCCGAATTTTGTGACGTTTTGGCAAAAGGCGTGGCTATTAAGGTGCTGAAAAGTCCGATTGTACTCTGTGGCAACAAAAGCTCCGGCAACATGACTCAGATGATCCTATCTTCTCGAAGTTGTACACATTTGAGGATACTTCAGCCCTGAAGACATCTACCAACTTATTTTACATCGTAGTAGTAGCGCCACCAACTGGTAAAAGCTAATACAAGTTATTTTCTTGGATGTTTTTCTCCGTGCAACTCAACAAGGTCGCCCCCATATATGCTCGGATGACTGTTTCGGCCATGAGGATGTCACAATACGAAATTCGTGATTTTTCGTGAAAAGTTGTGGGAGTGGCATTGCACTGTTCGGCAATAAAACAAGGCTGATTATGAGGTTCTAAATATGAACGACAACTCGTAAAACTTTACACACACATCAGGCCGAGCAAATTTATCAATATTTTATACGTTAGTTGTGCAGCTTTTTTGAAATGGCTCGCCATGGCCCTCGAGAAATGTTAAAAAAAAGCAGCTCTGGTTGAATGTTTCACCTCGCTTTTTGTAAATTTTATGGAGTACAGTGAACCCTCGGTTATCGCGGTTAATGGGGACCGAGACCATCCGCGAAAACTGAAAATCCGCGAAGTAGCGGCGCACCTTCCAAAATGCTTAAAAAAAATATACAATATATATAATAAATATATAAATATATATATATATATATATACGGTGAGAGAGAGAGTGAAATTCATGTTATAACAAAAAAAACTAATTATTATTAAAACGTATTATTTTTTTATTCCCCAGCCATTCTTTTTGTATTTATTTAATTACTCCGACTTTTACCTGCTGGTACGCCGTCCGGTGAGCCCTGTGAAATGAAAGGTGGCATTCTTTATTTATTTATTCATTTATTCATTCATAACTGACAGCCTCGCGCTCCGCTCGTGCCCGGGCAGAAGAGGTGCTCCAATTTGGCTTAACTGTGACACACGCCCGTCCTCCTCCCCCGGAGCTTCCATTCGGTTAAACTTAGGGGCCGCTTGGCACCGCCCGTGCCCGGGGAAGGTGCTCCTCTTCGGCTTACTGTGACGCGAGCATGCCCTCCTCCTCCGGAGCTTCCATTCGGTTAAACTTAGGGGCCGCTTGGAACCGCCCGTGCCCGGGGAAGGTGCTCCTCTTCGGCTTACTGTGACGCGAGCATGCCCTCCTCCTCCGGAGCTTCCATTCGGTTAAACTTAGGGGCCGCTTGGCACCGCCCGTGCCCGGGGAAGGTGCTCCTCTACGGCTTAACTGCCACGCACGCTGGCCGGAGCTCTGGTACGGTCCGAACCGCGCGAAACGTCGCCACCGATCGTGTCCGGGGGAACGTGCTCTTCTTCGTCCACTCTCCTCTTCGCCCACGCTCTTCTTCGGCGCACGCCGGCCGTCTAACCACTCCAGCGCCCCGTCGTGCCGCTCGGCGAAACTACAATGCCCCCGAATATTTTTTAGGCCCGCGAAGCACTGAACCCGCGAAAGGTGAACCGCGAAGTAGCGAGGGTTCACTGTATGTATAAGACCAAGACCTACAAAAAAGTCTCTTGGAGCAATGAGCTAGGTTTTACAGGAAGTCGGCCATTTTGAATTTACTTAAAAGGGGGCGGGTCACCACAATGGACTTTGTGTAGAAATTATTATTGGGGCCCGAGCAGCGACCGCGGCGAGGTCCCTATTGTTTTTGTAGAAAATATTATTACTTTTATTATTATTATTATTATTATTATTAGGGCCTGAGCAGCGACCGCTGCGAAGTCCCTATTGTTTTTGTAGAAATTATTATTATTATTATTTTTCCGATTGTTCGATCGCATTTTTGACCCCCGAAACATGCACAAAAACTCACCAAACTTGGCAGTCTCATCGGGCATGGCGAAAAATTTGATATTTTAACGTCTAATATGAACAGGAAGTGAGTTATGAATTTTTGAAAGTCCGACTTTTGCCCTTTTTTGCATGTTTACAGGGGTCATTCTTTTGCACCCTGATCCTAAAGGCTTCATCTGATTGCCTTAAAATTCTGTCTGTAGCATCTGAAGACCTGGCACAAACACTGGGGCTAAAATTTTTTGTTTCCGAAATACTATATGACGGGGGCGGGGCATCAAAGTTTTCACTTAAGATTTCCTTCGCCGCAATGGACAAAATGCTTAATAACTCTCCTGCACATGCTGCTAAAAATCCAAAACTTCACATGTACATAAAGAGTCTGTACCTGAAGACATCTATATGTTTATATTCAGTTATACACCTTGCGCCAATCAATATCATTTTTTACATTTTGACGTACTGCACGGTGCCCTTTTAACGAATCTGATTGAAAATTGGCTAGAAAAGACTCAAGACATTGATCTTACTCTATCCCTATTTTTGTGACTTTCCTTCGAAGGGCGTGGCTATTACGGTGCCGCAGAGTCTGATTATTCTCCGTGGCAACAAAAGTTCCTGCAAAATGATTCAGATGATCCATCTTCTCGAAATTTTTCACATTTGAGGATATTCAGGCCCTGAAGACGGCTGCCAACTTATTTTTGATCGCAGTGGTAGCGCCACCAACTGGTTAAAACAAATACAAATCATTTTCGTTGATTTTTTTCTCCGGGCAGGTTAACAAAATCTACCTTACATTTGCTCGGATGAGTGTTTAGGCCTTGAGGATGTCACAATACGAAAGTCTTTCGCCTTCTTCAGAGTGTCACATGATGGTGTCTTGTGGCCCGTCTTTATCAGCTGATGTTCCATGAGGGCGTGACTTACCTGTCACAAGAATGAAGGCAAGTCACGCCCCCCGCTGTCTGTTCACTCCGCCAAAATGCTGCTCCAGGTGGTAGAGAGGATGAAGGCTCCCTTGTCTCTGTTCATGGTTTTTATGCCTCGCTTGCAGATCTCAATGGCCTCTCTGATCCAGCGCTGTTGTTTGTTCTCTTCGGTGCGGATGACCCTGCCCTTCTCCCGGTCCATGATGTGGTTTTCCCTTTTGCAGTGGTCAGCGATTGCTGATTTGTAATGTTCATGTTGTGCTTGTTCTTTTACTGCTCTGATTTTTCATTTTTTTGACAGGTAAGTCACACCCTCATGGAACATCAGCTGATAAAGACGGGTCTCAAGACACCATCATGCGACACTCTGAAGAAGGCGAAAGACTCGCCGAAACATGTCAGGTAAAAAATTAACCTAAAACATAATTGTCTGCTTTTAATGAATCAGTCAAATATCAATAATAAGAAGACAAAATGAACCTAATACAAATAAATGAATGCTTAATAACTCCCCTGCACATGCTCCTAAAAATCCAAACCTTCACCTGTAAATAAAACGTCCCGACCTGAAGACATCTTAATGTTATTATTTTGTTATACACACAGTGCCGCCAAGTGGAATCAAAAATTTGTTTTTATTTTAATTTTCACGTACTGCACGGTGCCCTTTTGACGAATCCGACTGAAAATTAGTCAGAAAAGACTCAAGACAATGATCTTACTCTCTGCCGAATTTTGTGACGTTTTGGCAAAAGGCGTGGCTATTAAGGTGCTGAAAAGTCCGATTGTACTCTGTGGCAACAAAAGCTCCGGCAACATGACTCAGATGATCCTATCTTCTCGAAGTTGTACACATTTGAGGATACTTCAGCCCTGAAGACATCTACCAACTTATTTTACATCGTAGTAGTAGCGCCACCAACTGGTAAAAGCTAATACAAGTTATTTTCTTGGATGTTTTTCTCCGTGCAACTCAACAAGGTCGCCCTCATATATGCTCGGATGACTGTTTCGGCCATGAGGATGTCACAATACGAAATTCGTGATTTTTCGTGAAAAGTTGTGGGAGTGGCATTGCACTGTTCGGCAATAAAACAAAGCTGATTATGAGGTTCTAAATATGAACGACAACTCGTAAAACTTTACACACACATCAGGCCGAGCAAATTTATCAATATTTTATACGTTAGTTGTGCAGCTTTTTTGAAATGGCTCGCCATGGCCCTCGAGAAATGTTAAAAAAAAGCAGCTCTGGTTGAGTGTTTCACCTCGCTTTTTGTAAATTTTATGGAGTACAGTGAACACTCGGTTATCGCGGTTAATGGGGACCGAGACCATCCGCGAAAACTGAAAATCCGCGAAGTAGCGGCGCACCTTCAAAAATGCTTTAAAAAAATATACAATATATATAATAAATAAATATATATATATATATATATATATATATATATAAATATATATATATATATATATATATATATACGGGGAGAGAGAGAGTGAAATTCATGTTATAACAAAAAAACCAAATTATTATTAAAACGTATTATTTTTTTATTCCCCAGCCATTCTTTTTGTATTTATTTAATTACTCCGACTTTTACCTGCTGGTACGCCGTCCGGTGAGCCCTGTGAAATGAAAGGTGGCATTCTTTATTTATTTATTCATTTATTCATTCATAACTGACAGCCTCGCGCTCCGCTCGTGCCCGGGCAGAAGAGGTGCTCCAATTTGGCTTAACTGTGACACACGCCCGTCCTCCTCCCCCGGAGCTTCCATTCGGTTAAACTTAGGGGCCGCTTGGCACCGCCCGTGCCCGGGGAAGGTGCTCCTCTTCGGCTTACTGTGACGCGAGCATGCCCTCCTCCTCCGGAGCTTCCATTCGGTTAAACTTAGGGGCCGCTTGGAACCGCCCGTGCCCGGGGAAGGTTCTCCTCTTCGGCTTACTGTGACGCGAGCATGCCCTCCTCCTCCGGAGCTTCCATTCGGTTAAACTTAGGGGCCGCTTGGCACCGCCCGTGCCCGGGGAAGGTGCTCCTCTACGGCTTAACTGCCACGCACGCTGGCCGGAGCTCTGGTACGGTCCGAACCGCGCGAAACGTCGCCACCGATCGTGTCCGGGGGAACGTGCTCTTCTTCGTCCACTCTCCTCTTCGCCCACGCTCTTCTTCGGCGCACGCCGGCCGTCTAACCACTCCAGCGCCCCGTCGTGCCGCTCGGCGAAACTACAATGCCCCCGAATATTTTTTAGACCCGCGAAGCACTGAACCCGCGAAAGGTGAACCGCGAAGTAGCGAGGGTTCACTGTATGTATAAGACCAAGACCTACAAAAAAGTCTCTTGGAGCAATGAGCTAGGTTTTACAGGAAGTCGGCCATTTTGAATTTACTTAAAAGGGGGCGGGTCACCACAATGGACTTTGTGTAGAAATTATTATTGGGGCCCGAGCAGCGACCGCGGCGAGGTCCCTATTGTTTTTGTAGAAAATATTATTACTTTTATTATTATTATTATTATTATTATTAGGGCCTGAGCAGCGACCGCTGCGAAGTCCCTATTGTTTTTGTAGAAATTATTATTATTATTATTTTTCCGATTGTTCGATCGCATTTTTGACCCCCGAAACATGCACAAAAACTCACCAAACTTGGCAGTCTCATCGGGCATGGCGAAAAATTAGATATTTTAACGTCTAATATGAACAGGAAGTGAGTTATGAATTTTTGAAAGTCCGACTTTTGCCCTTTTTTGCATGTTTACAGGGGTCATTCTTTTGCACCCTGATCCTAAAGGCTTCATCTGATTGCCTTAAAATTCTGTCTGTAGCATCTGAAGACCTGGCACAAACACTGGGGCTAAAATTTTTTGTTTCCGAAATACTATATGACGGGGGCGGGGCATCAAAGTTTTCACTTAAGATTTCCTTCGCCGCAATGGACAAAATGCTTAATAACTCTCCTGCACATGCTGCTAAAAATCCAAAACTTCACATGTACATAAAGAGTCTGTACCTGAAGACATCTATATGTTTATATTCAGTTATACACCTTGCGCCAATCAATATCATTTTTTACATTTTGACGTACTGCACGGTGCCCTTTTAACGAATCTGATTGAAAATTGGCTAGAAAAGACTCAAGACATTGATCTTACTCTATCCCTATTTTTGTGACTTTCCTTCGAAGGGCGTGGCTATTACGGTGCCGCAGAGTCTGATTATTCTCCGTGGCAACAAAAGTTCCTGCAAAATGATCCAGATGATCCATCTTCTCGAAATTTTTCACATTTGAGGATATTCAGGCCCTGAAGACGGCTGCCAACTTATTTTTGATCGCAGTGGTAGCGCCACCAACTGGTTAAAACAAATATAAATCATTTTCGTTGATGTTTTTCTCCGGGCATGTTAACAAAATCTACCTTATATTTGCTCGGATGAGTGTTTAGGCCTTGAGGATGTCACAATACGAAAGTCTTTCGCCTTCTTCAGAGTGTCACATGATGGTGTCTTGTGGCCCGTCTTTATCAGCTGATGTTCCATGAGGGCGTGACTTACCTGTCACAAGAATGAAGGCAAGTCACGCCCCCCGCTGTCCGTTCACTCCGCCAAGATGCTGGTCCAGGTGGTAGAGAGGATGAAGGCTCCCTTGTCTCTGTTCATGGTTTTTATGCCTCGCTTGCAGATCTCAATGGCCTCTCTGATCCAGCGCTGTTGTTTGTTCTCTTCGGTGCGGATGACCCTGCCCTTCTCCCGGTCCATGATGTGGTTTTCCCTTTTGCAGTGGTCAGTGATTGCTGATTTGTAATGTTCATGTTGTGCTTGTTCTTTTACTGCTCTGATTTTTTTCATTTTTTTGACAGGTAAGTCACACCCTCATGGAACATCAGCTCAAGACACCATCATGCGACACTCTGAAGTAGGCGAAAGACTCGCCGAAACATGTCAGGTAAAAAATTAACCTAAAACATAATTGTCTGCTTTTAATGAATCAGTCAAATATCAATAATAAGAAGACAAAATGAACCTAATACAAATAAATGAATGCTTAATAACTCCCCTGCACATGCTCCTAAAAATCCAAACCTTCACCTGTAAATAAAACGTCCCGACCTGAAGACATCTTAATGTTATTATTTTGTTATACACACAGTGCCGCCAAGTGGAATCAAAAATTTGTTTTTATTTTAATTTTCACGTACTGCACGGTGCCCTTTTGACGAATCCGACTGAAAATTAGTCAGAAAAGACTCAAGACAATGATCTTACTCTCTGCCGAATTTTGTGACGTTTTGGCAAAAGGCGTGGCTATTAAGGTGCTGAAAAGTCCGATTGTACTCTGTGGCAACAAAAGCTCCGGCAACATGACTCAGATGATCCTATCTTCTCGAAGTTGTACACATTTGAGGATACTTCAGCCCTGAAGACATCTACCAACTTATTTTACATCGTAGTAGTAGCGCCACCAACTGGTAAAAGCTAATACAAGTTATTTTCTTGGATGTTTTTCTCCGTGCAACTCAACAAGGTCGCCCCCATATATGCTCGGATGACTGTTTCGGCCATGAGGATGTCACAATACGAAATTCGTGATTTTTCGTGAAAAGTTGTGGGAGTGGCATTGCACTGTTCGGCAATAAAACAAGGCTGATTATGAGGTTCTAAATATGAACGACAACTCGTAAAACTTTACACACACATCAGGCCGAGCAAATTTATCAATATTTTATACGTTAGTTGTGCAGCTTTTTTGAAATGGCTCGCCATGGCCCTCGAGAAATGTTAAAAAAAAGCAGCTCTGGTTGAATGTTTCACCTCGCTTTTTGTAAATTTTATGGAGTACAGTGAACCCTCGGTTATCGCGGTTAATGGGGACCGAGACCATCCGCGAAAACTGAAAATCCGCGAAGTAGCGGCGCACCTTCCAAAATGCTTAAAAAAAATATACAATATATATAATAAATATATAAATATATATATATATATATATACGGTGAGAGAGAGAGTGAAATTCATGTTATAACAAAAAAAACTAATTATTATTAAAACGTATTATTTTTTTATTCCCCAGCCATTCTTTTTGTATTTATTTAATTACTCCGACTTTTACCTGCTGGTACGCCGTCCGGTGAGCCCTGTGAAATGAAAGGTGGCATTCTTTATTTATTTATTCATTTATTCATTCATAACTGACAGCCTCGCGCTCCGCTCGTGCCCGGGCAGAAGAGGTGCTCCAATTTGGCTTAACTGTGACACACGCCCGTCCTCCTCCCCCGGAGCTTCCATTCGGTTAAACTTAGGGGCCGCTTGGCACCGCCCGTGCCCGGGGAAGGTGCTCCTCTTCGGCTTACTGTGACGCGAGCATGCCCTCCTCCTCCGGAGCTTCCATTCGGTTAAACTTAGGGGCCGCTTGGAACCGCCCGTGCCCGGGGAAGGTGCTCCTCTTCGGCTTACTGTGACGCGAGCATGCCCTCCTCCTCCGGAGCTTCCATTCGGTTAAACTTAGGGGCCGCTTGGCACCGCCCGTGCCCGGGGAAGGTGCTCCTCTACGGCTTAACTGCCACGCACGCTGGCCGGAGCTCTGGTACGGTCCGAACCGCGCGAAACGTCGCCACCGATCGTGTCCGGGGGAACGTGCTCTTCTTCGTCCACTCTCCTCTTCGCCCACGCTCTTCTTCGGCGCACGCCGGCCGTCTAACCACTCCAGCGCCCCGTCGTGCCGCTCGGCGAAACTACAATGCCCCCGAATATTTTTTAGGCCCGCGAAGCACTGAACCCGCGAAAGGTGAACCGCGAAGTAGCGAGGGTTCACTGTATGTATAAGACCAAGACCTACAAAAAAGTCTCTTGGAGCAATGAGCTAGGTTTTACAGGAAGTCGGCCATTTTGAATTTACTTAAAAGGGGGCGGGTCACCACAATGGACTTTGTGTAGAAATTATTATTGGGGCCCGAGCAGCGACCGCGGCGAGGTCCCTATTGTTTTTGTAGAAAATATTATTACTTTTATTATTATTATTATTATTATTATTAGGGCCTGAGCAGCGACCGCTGCGAAGTCCCTATTGTTTTTGTAGAAATTATTATTATTATTATTTTTCCGATTGTTCGATCGCATTTTTGACCCCCGAAACATGCACAAAAATTCACCAAACTTGGCAGTCTCATCGGGCATGGCGAAAAATTTGATATTTTAACGTCTAATATGAACAGGAAGTGAGTTATGAATTTTTGAAAGTCCGACTTTTGCCCTTTTTTACATGTTTACAGGGGTCATTCTTTTGCACCCTGATCCTAAAGGCTTCATCTGATTGCCTTAAAATTCTGTCTGTAGCATCTGAAGACCTGGCACAAACACTGGGGCTAAAATTTTTTGTTTCCGAAATACTATATGACGGGGGCGGGGCATCAAAGTTTTCACTTAAGATTTCCTTCGCCGCAATGGACAAAATGCTTAATAACTCTCCTGCACATGCTGCTAAAAATCCAAAACTTCACATGTACATAAAGAGTCTGTACCTGAAGACATCTATATGTTTATATTCAGTTATACACCTTGCGCCAATCAATATAATTTTTTACATTTTGACGTACTGCACGTGCCCTTTTAACGAATCTGATTGAAAATTGGCTAGAAAAGACTCAAGACATTGATCTTACTCTATCCCTATTTTTGTGACTTTCCTTCGAAGGGCGTGGCTATTACGGTGCCGCAGAGTCTGATTATTCTCCGTGGCAACAAAAGTTCCTGCAAAATGATCCAGATGATCCATCTTCTCGAAATTTTTCACATTTGAGGATATTCAGGCCCTGAAGACGGCTGCCAACTTATTTTTGATCGCAGTGGTAGCGCCACCAACTGGTTAAAACAAATATAAATCATTTTCGTTGATGTTTTTCTCCGGGCATGTTAACAAAATCTACCTTATATTTGCTCGGATGAGTGTTTAGGCCTTGAGGATGTCACAATACGAAAGTCTTTCGCCTTCTTCAGAGTGTCACATGATGGTGTCTTGTGGCCCGTCTTTATCAGCTGATGTTCCATGAGGGCGTGACTTACCTGTCACAAGAATGAAGGCAAGTCACGCCCCCCGCTGTCCGTTCACTCCGCCAAGATGCTGGTCCAGGTGGTAGAGAGGATGAAGGCTCCCTTGTCTCTGTTCATGGTTTTTATGCCTCGCTTGCAGATCTCAATGGCCTCTCTGATCCAGCGCTGTTGTTTGTTCTCTTCGGTGCGGATGACCCTGCCCTTCTCCCGGTCCATGATGTGGTTTTCCCTTTTGCAGTGGTCAGTGATTGCTGATTTGTAATGTTCATGTTGTGCTTGTTCTTTTACTGCTCTGATTTTTTTCATTTTTTTGACAGGTAAGTCACACCCTCATGGAACATCAGCTCAAGACACCATCATGCGACACTCTGAAGTAGGCGAAAGACTCGCCGAAACATGTCAGGTAAAAAATTAACCTAAAACATAATTGTCTGCTTTTAATGAATCAGTCAAATATCAATAATAAGAAGACAAAATGAACCTAATACAAATAAATGAATGCTTAATAACTCCCCTGCACATGCTCCTAAAAATCCAAACCTTCACCTGTAAATAAAACGTCCCGACCTGAAGACATCTTAATGTTATTATTTTGTTATACACACAGTGCCGCCAAGTGGAATCAAAAATTTGTTTTTATTTTAATTTTCACGTACTGCACGGTGCCCTTTTGACGAATCCGACTGAAAATTAGTCAGAAAAGACTCAAGACAATGATCTTACTCTCTGCCGAATTTTGTGACGTTTTGGCAAAAGGCGTGGCTATTAAGGTGCTGAAAAGTCCGATTGTACTCTGTGGCAACAAAAGCTCCGGCAACATGACTCAGATGATCCTATCTTCTCGAAGTTGTACACATTTGAGGATACTTCAGCCCTGAAGACATCTACCAACTTATTTTACATCGTAGTAGTAGCGCCACCAACTGGTAAAAGCTAATACAAGTTATTTTCTTGGATGTTTTTCTCCGTGCAACTCAACAAGGTCGCCCCCATATATGCTCGGATGACTGTTTCGGCCATGAGGATGTCACAATACGAAATTCGTGATTTTTCGTGAAAAGTTGTGGGAGTGGCATTGCACTGTTCGGCAATAAAACAAGGCTGATTATGAGGTTCTAAATATGAACGACAACTCGTAAAACTTTACACACACATCAGGCCGAGCAAATTTATCAATATTTTATACGTTAGTTGTGCAGCTTTTTTGAAATGGCTCGCCATGGCCCTCGAGAAATGTTAAAAAAAAGCAGCTCTGGTTGAATGTTTCACCTCGCTTTTTGTAAATTTTATGGAGTACAGTGAACCCTCGGTTATCGCGGTTAATGGGGACCGAGACCATCCGCGAAAACTGAAAATCCGCGAAGTAGCGGCGCACCTTCCAAAATGCTTAAAAAAAATATACAATATATATAATAAATATATAAATATATATATATATATATATACGGTGAGAGAGAGAGTGAAATTCATGTTATAACAAAAAAAACTAATTATTATTAAAACGTATTATTTTTTTATTCCCCAGCCATTCTTTTTGTATTTATTTAATTACTCCGACTTTTACCTGCTGGTACGCCGTCCGGTGAGCCCTGTGAAATGAAAGGTGGCATTCTTTATTTATTTATTCATTTATTCATTCATAACTGACAGCCTCGCGCTCCGCTCGTGCCCGGGCAGAAGAGGTGCTCCAATTTGGCTTAACTGTGACACACGCCCGTCCTCCTCCCCCGGAGCTTCCATTCGGTTAAACTTAGGGGCCGCTTGGCACCGCCCGTGCCCGGGGAAGGTGCTCCTCTTCGGCTTACTGTGACGCGAGCATGCCCTCCTCCTCCGGAGCTTCCATTCGGTTAAACTTAGGGGCCGCTTGGAACCGCCCGTGCCCGGGGAAGGTGCTCCTCTTCGGCTTACTGTGACGCGAGCATGCCCTCCTCCTCCGGAGCTTCCATTCGGTTAAACTTAGGGGCCGCTTGGCACCGCCCGTGCCCGGGGAAGGTGCTCCTCTACGGCTTAACTGCCACGCACGCTGGCCGGAGCTCTGGTACGGTCCGAACCGCGCGAAACGTCGCCACCGATCGTGTCCGGGGGAACGTGCTCTTCTTCGTCCACTCTCCTCTTCGCCCACGCTCTTCTTCGGCGCACGCCGGCCGTCTAACCACTCCAGCGCCCCGTCGTGCCGCTCGGCGAAACTACAATGCCCCCGAATATTTTTTAGACCCGCGAAGCACTGAACCCGCGAAAGGTGAACCGCGAAGTAGCGAGGGTTCACTGTATGTATAAGACCAAGACCTACAAAAAAGTCTCTTGGAGCAATGAGCTAGGTTTTACAGGAAGTCGGCCATTTTGAATTTACTTAAAAGGGGGCGGGTCACCACAATGGACTTTGTGTAGAAATTATTATTGGGGCCCGAGCAGCGACCGCGGCGAGGTCCCTATTGTTTTTGTAGAAAATATTATTACTTTTATTATTATTATTATTATTATTATTAGGGCCTGAGCAGCGACCGCTGCGAAGTCCCTATTGTTTTTGTAGAAATTATTATTATTATTATTTTTCCGATTGTTCGATCGCATTTTTGACCCCCGAAACATGCACAAAAACTCACCAAACTTGGCAGTCTCATCGGGCATGGCGAAAAATTAGATATTTTAACGTCTAATATGAACAGGAAGTGAGTTATGAATTTTTGAAAGTCCGACTTTTGCCCTTTTTTGCATGTTTACAGGGGTCATTCTTTTGCACCCTGATCCTAAAGGCTTCATCTGATTGCCTTAAAATTCTGTCTGTAGCATCTGAAGACCTGGCACAAACACTGGGGCTAAAATTTTTTGTTTCCGAAATACTATATGACGGGGGCGGGGCATCAAAGTTTTCACTTAAGATTTCCTTCGCCGCAATGGACAAAATGCTTAATAACTCTCCTGCACATGCTGCTAAAAATCCAAAACTTCACATGTACATAAAGAGTCTGTACCTGAAGACATCTATATGTTTATATTCAGTTATACACCTTGCGCCAATCAATATCATTTTTTACATTTTGACGTACTGCACGGTGCCCTTTTAACGAATCTGATTGAAAATTGGCTAGAAAAGACTCAAGACATTGATCTTACTCTATCCCTATTTTTGTGACTTTCCTTCGAAGGGCGTGGCTATTACGGTGCCGCAGAGTCTGATTATTCTCCGTGGCAACAAAAGTTCCTGCAAAATGATCCAGATGATCCATCTTCTCGAAATTTTTCACATTTGAGGATATTCAGGCCCTGAAGACGGCTGCCAACTTATTTTTGATCGCAGTGGTAGCGCCACCAACTGGTTAAAACAAATATAAATCATTTTCGTTGATGTTTTTCTCCGGGCATGTTAACAAAATCTACCTTATATTTGCTCGGATGAGTGTTTAGGCCTTGAGGATGTCACAATACGAAAGTCTTTCGCCTTCTTCAGAGTGTCACATGATGGTGTCTTGTGGCCCGTCTTTATCAGCTGATGTTCCATGAGGGCGTGACTTACCTGTCACAAGAATGAAGGCAAGTCACGCCCCCCGCTGTCCGTTCACTCCGCCAAAATGCTGCTCCAGGTGGTAGAGAGGATGAAGGCTCCCTTGTCTCTGTTCATGGTTTTTATGCCTCGCTTGCAGATCTCAATGGCCTCTCTGATCCAGCGCTGTTGTTTGTTCTCTTCTGTGCGGATGACCCTGCCCTTCTCCCGGTCCATGATGTGGTTTTCCCTTTTGCAGTGGTCAGTGATTGCTGATTTGTAATGTTCATGTTGTGCTTGTTCTTTTACTGCTCTGATTTTTCATTTTTTTGACAGGTAAGTCACACCCTCATGGAACATCAGCTGATAAAGACGGGTCTCAAGACACCATCATGCGACACTCTGAAGAAGGCGAAAGACTCGCCGAAACATGTCAGGTAAAAAATTAACCTAAAACATAATTGTCTGCTTTTAATGAATCAGTCAAATATCAATAATAAGAAGACAAAATGAACCTAATACAAATAAATGAATGCTTAATAACTCCCCTGCACATGCTCCTAAAAATCCAAACCTTCACCTGTAAATAAAACGTCCCGACCTGAAGACATCTTAATGTTATTATTTTGTTATACACACAGTGCCGCCAAGTGGAATCAAAAATTTGTTTTTATTTTAATTTTCACGTACTGCACGGTGCCCTTTTGACGAATCCGACTGAAAATTAGTCAGAAAAGACTCAAGACAATGATCTTACTCTCTGCCGAATTTTGTGACGTTTTGGCAAAAGGCGTGGCTATTAAGGTGCTGAAAAGTCCGATTGTACTCTGTGGCAACAAAAGCTCCGGCAACATGACTCAGATGATCCTATCTTCTCGAAGTTGTACACATTTGAGGATACTTCAGCCCTGAAGACATCTACCAACTTATTTTACATCGTAGTAGTAGCGCCACCAACTGGTAAAAGCTAATACAAGTTATTTTCTTGGATGTTTTTCTCCGTGCAACTCAACAAGGTCGCCCTCATATATGCTCGGATGACTGTTTCGGCCATGAGGATGTCACAATACGAAATTCGTGATTTTTCGTGAAAAGTTGTGGGAGTGGCATTGCACTGTTCGGCAATAAAACAAAGCTGATTATGAGGTTCTAAATATGAACGACAACTCGTAAAACTTTACACACACATCAGGCCGAGCAAATTTATCAATATTTTATACGTTAGTTGTGCAGCTTTTTTGAAATGGCTCGCCATGGCCCTCGAGAAATGTTAAAAAAAAGCAGCTCTGGTTGAGTGTTTCACCTCGCTTTTTGTAAATTTTATGGAGTACAGTGAACACTCGGTTATCGCGGTTAATGGGGACCGAGACCATCCGCGAAAACTGAAAATCCGCGAAGTAGCGGCGCACCTTCAAAAATGCTTAAAAAAAATATACAATATATATAATAAATATATATATATATATATATATATATATATATATATATATATACGGGGAGAGAGAGAGTGAAATTCATGTTATAACAAAAAAAACAAATTATTATTAAAACGTATTATTTTTTTATTCCCCAGCCATTCTTTTTGTATTTATTTAATTACTCCGACTTTTACCTGCTGGTACGCCGTCCGGTGTGCCCTGTGAAATGAAAGGTGGCATTCTTTATTTATTTATTCATTTATTCATTCATAACTGACAGCCTCGCGCTCCGCTCGTGCCCGGGCAGAAGAGGTGCTCCAATTTGGCTTAACTGTGACACACGCCCGTCCTCCTCCCCCGGAGCTTCTATTCGGTTAAACTTAGGGGCCGCTTGGCACCGCCCGTGCCCGGGGAAGGTGCTCCTCTTCGGCTTACTGTGACGCGAGCATGCCCTCCTCCTCCGGAGCTTCCATTCGGTTAAACTTAGGGGCCGCTTGGAACCGCCCGTGCCCGGGGAAGGTGCTCCTCTTCGGCTTACTGTGACGCGAGCATGCCCTCCTCCTCCGGAGCTTCCATTCGGTTAAACTTAGGGGCCGCTTGGCACCGCCCGTGCCCGGGGAAGGTGCTCCTCTACGGCTTAACTGCCACGCACGCTGGCCGGAGCTCTGGTACGGTCCGAACCGCGCGAAACGTCGCCACCGATCGTGTCCGGGGGAACGTGCTCTTCTTCGTCCACTCTCCTCTTCGCCCACGCTCTTCTTCGGCGCACGCCGGCCGTCTAACCGCTCCAGCGCCCCGTCGTGCCGCTCGGCGAAACTACAATGCCCCCGAATATTTTTTAGACCCGCGAAGCACTGAACCCGCGAAAGGTGAACCGCGAAGTAGCGAGGGTTCACTGTATGTATAAGACCAAGACCTACAAAAAAGTCTCTTGGAGCAATGAGCTAGGTTTTACAGGAAGTCGGCCATTTTGAATTTACTTAAAAGGGGGCGGGTCACCACAATGGACTTTGTGTAGAAATTATTATTGGGGCCCGAGCCGCGACCGCGGCGAGGTCCCTATTGTTTTTGTAGAAAATATTATTACTTTTATTATTATTATTATTATTATTATTAGGGCCTGAGCAGCGACCGCTGCGAAGTCCCTATTGTTTTTGTAGAAATTATTATTATTATTATTTTTCCGATTGTTCGATCGCATTTTTGACCCCCGAAACATGCACAAAAACTCACCAAACTTGGCAGTCTCATCGGGCATGGCGAAAAATTTGATATTTTAACGTCTAATATGAACAGGAAGTGAGTTATGAATTTTTGAAAGTCCGACTTTTGCCCTTTTTTGCATGTTTACAGGGGTCATTCTTTTGCACCCTGATCCTAAAGGCTTCATCTGATTGCCTTAAAATTCTGTCTGTAGCATCTGAAGACCTGGCACAAACACTGGGGCTAAAATTTTTTGTTTCCGAAATACTATATGACGGGGGCGGGGCATCAAAGTTTTCACTTAAGATTTCCTTCGCCGCAATGGACAAAATGCTTAATAACTCTCCTGCACATGCTGCTAAAAATCCAAAACTTCACATGTACATAAAGAGTCTGTACCTGAAGACATCTATATGTTTATATTCAGTTATACACCTTGCGCCAATCAATATCATTTTTTACATTTTGACGTACTGCACGGTGCCCTTTTAACGAATCTGATTGAAAATTGGCTAGAAAAGACTCAAGACATTGATCTTACTCTATCCCTATTTTTGTGACTTTCCTTCGAAGGGCGTGGCTATTACGGTGCCGCAGAGTCTGATTATTCTCCGTGGCAACAAAAGTTCCTGCAAAATGATCCAGATGATCCATCTTCTCGAAATTTTTCACATTTGAGGATATTCAGGCCCTGAAGACGGCTGCCAACTTATTTTTGATCGCAGTGGTAGCGCCACCAACTGGTTAAAACAAATATAAATCATTTTCGTTGATGTTTTTCTCCGGGCATGTTAACAAAATCTACCTTATATTTGCTCGGATGAGTGTTTAGGCCTTGAGGATGTCACAATACGAAAGTCTTTCGCCTTCTTCAGAGTGTCACATGATGGTGTCTTGTGGCCCGTCTTTATCAGCTGATGTTCCATGAGGGCGTGACTTACCTGTCACAAGAATGAAGGCAAGTCACGCCCCCCGCTGTCCGTTCACTCCGCCAAGATGCTGGTCCAGGTGGTAGAGAGGATGAAGGCTCCCTTGTCTCTGTTCATGGTTTTTATGCCTCGCTTGCAGATCTCAATGGCCTCTCTGATCCAGCGCTGTTGTTTGTTCTCTTCGGTGCGGATGACCCTGCCCTTCTCCCGGTCCATGATGTGGTTTTCCCTTTTGCAGTGGTCAGTGATTGCTGATTTGTAATGTTCATGTTGTGCTTGTTCTTTTACTGCTCTGATTTTTTTCATTTTTTTGACAGGTAAGTCACACCCTCATGGAACATCAGCTCAAGACACCATCATGCGACACTCTGAAGTAGGCGAAAGACTCGCCGAAACATGTCAGGTAAAAAATTAACCTAAAACATAATTGTCTGCTTTTAATGAATCAGTCAAATATCAATAATAAGAAGACAAAATGAACCTAATACAAATAAATGAATGCTTAATAACTCCCCTGCACATGCTCCTAAAAATCCAAACCTTCACCTGTAAATAAAACGTCCCGACCTGAAGACATCTTAATGTTATTATTTTGTTATACACACAGTGCCGCCAAGTGGAATCAAAAATTTGTTTTTATTTTAATTTTCACGTACTGCACGGTGCCCTTTTGACGAATCCGACTGAAAATTAGTCAGAAAAGACTCAAGACAATGATCTTACTCTCTGCCGAATTTTGTGACGTTTTGGCAAAAGGCGTGGCTATTAAGGTGCTGAAAAGTCCGATTGTACTCTGTGGCAACAAAAGCTCCGGCAACATGACTCAGATGATCCTATCTTCTCGAAGTTGTACACATTTGAGGATACTTCAGCCCTGAAGACATCTACCAACTTATTTTACATCGTAGTAGTAGCGCCACCAACTGGTAAAAGCTAATACAAGTTATTTTCTTGGATGTTTTTCTCCGTGCAACTCAACAAGGTCGCCCCCATATATGCTCGGATGACTGTTTCGGCCATGAGGATGTCACAATACGAAATTCGTGATTTTTCGTGAAAAGTTGTGGGAGTGGCATTGCACTGTTCGGCAATAAAACAAGGCTGATTATGAGGTTCTAAATATGAACGACAACTCGTAAAACTTTACACACACATCAGGCCGAGCAAATTTATCAATATTTTATACGTTAGTTGTGCAGCTTTTTTGAAATGGCTCGCCATGGCCCTCGAGAAATGTTAAAAAAAAGCAGCTCTGGTTGAATGTTTCACCTCGCTTTTTGTAAATTTTATGGAGTACAGTGAACCCTCGGTTATCGCGGTTAATGGGGACCGAGACCATCCGCGAAAACTGAAAATCCGCGAAGTAGCGGCGCACCTTCAAAAATGCTTAAAAAATATATACAATATATATAATAAATATATAAATATATATATATATATATATATACGGTGAGAGAGAGAGTGAAATTCATGTTATAACAAAAAAAACTAATTATTATTAAAACGTATTATTTTTTTATTCCCCAGCCATTCTTTTTGTATTTATTTAATTACTCCGACTTTTACCTGCTGGTACGCCGTCCGGTGAGCCCTGTGAAATGAAAGGTGGCATTCTTTATTTATTTATTCATTTATTCATTCATAACTGACAGCCTCGCGCTCCGCTCGTGCCCGGGCAGAAGAGGTGCTCCAATTTGGCTTAACTGTGACACACGCCCGTCCTCCTCCCCCGGAGCTTCCATTCGGTTAAACTTAGGGGCCGCTTGGCACCGCCCGTGCCCGGGGAAGGTGCTCCTCTTCGGCTTACTGTGACGCGAGCATGCCCTCCTCCTCCGGAGCTTCCATTCGGTTAAACTTAGGGGCCGCTTGGAACCGCCCGTGCCCGGGGAAGGTGCTCCTCTTCGGCTTACTGTGACGCGAGCATGCCCTCCTCCTCCGGAGCTTCCATTCGGTTAAACTTAGGGGCCGCTTGGCACCGCCCGTGCCCGGGGAAGGTGCTCCTCTACGGCTTAACTGCCACGCACGCTGGCCGGAGCTCTGGTACGGTCCGAACCGCGCGAAACGTCGCCACCGATCGTGTCCGGGGGAACGTGCTCTTCTTCGTCCACTCTCCTCTTCGCCCACGCTCTTCTTCGGCGCACGCCGGCCGTCTAACCACTCCAGCGCCCCGTCGTGCCGCTCGGCGAAACTACAATGCCCCCGAATATTTTTTAGACCCGCGAAGCACTGAACCCGCGAAAGGTGAACCGCGAAGTAGCGAGGGTTCACTGTATGTATAAGACCAAGACCTACAAAAAAGTCTCTTGGAGCAATGAGCTAGGTTTTACAGGAAGTCGGCCATTTTGAATTTACTTAAAAGGGGGCGGGTCACCACAATGGACTTTGTGTAGAAATTATTATTGGGGCCCGAGCAGCGACCGCGGCGAGGTCCCTATTGTTTTTGTAGAAAATATTATTACTTTTATTATTATTATTATTATTATTATTAGGGCCTGAGCAGCGACCGCTGCGAAGTCCCTATTGTTTTTGTAGAAATTATTATTATTATTATTTTTCCGATTGTTCGATCGCATTTTTGACCCCCGAAACATGCACAAAAACTCACCAAACTTGGCAGTCTCATCGGGCATGGCGAAAAATTAGATATTTTAACGTCTAATATGAACAGGAAGTGAGTTATGAATTTTTGAAAGTCCGACTTTTGCCCTTTTTTGCATGTTTACAGGGGTCATTCTTTTGCACCCTGATCCTAAAGGCTTCATCTGATTGCCTTAAAATTCTGTCTGTAGCATCTGAAGACCTGGCACAAACACTGGGGCTAAAATTTTTTGTTTCCGAAATACTATATGACGGGGGCGGGGCATCAAAGTTTTCACTTAAGATTTCCTTCGCCGCAATGGACAAAATGCTTAATAACTCTCCTGCACATGCTGCTAAAAATCCAAAACTTCACATGTACATAAAGAGTCTGTACCTGAAGACATCTATATGTTTATATTCAGTTATACACCTTGCGCCAATCAATATCATTTTTTACATTTTGACGTACTGCACGGTGCCCTTTTAACGAATCTGATTGAAAATTGGCTAGAAAAGACTCAAGACATTGATCTTACTCTATCCCTATTTTTGTGACTTTCCTTCGAAGGGCGTGGCTATTACGGTGCCGCAGAGTCTGATTATTCTCCGTGGCAACAAAAGTTCCTGCAAAATGATCCAGATGATCCATCTTCTCGAAATTTTTCACATTTGAGGATATTCAGGCCCTGAAGACGGCTGCCAACTTATTTTTGATCGCAGTGGTAGCGCCACCAACTGGTTAAAACAAATATAAATCATTTTCGTTGATGTTTTTCTCCGGGCATGTTAACAAAATCTACCTTATATTTGCTCGGATGAGTGTTTAGGCCTTGAGGATGTCACAATACGAAAGTCTTTCGCCTTCTTCAGAGTGTCACATGATGGTGTCTTGTGGCCCGTCTTTATCAGCTGATGTTCCATGAGGGCGTGACTTACCTGTCACAAGAATGAAGGCAAGTCACGCCCCCCGCTGTCCGTTCACTCCGCCAAAATGCTGCTCCAGGTGGTAGAGAGGATGAAGGCTCCCTTGTCTCTGTTCATGGTTTTTATGCCTCGCTTGCAGATCTCAATGGCCTCTCTGATCCAGCGCTGTTGTTTGTTCTCTTCTGTGCGGATGACCCTGCCCTTCTCCCGGTCCATGATGTGGTTTTCCCTTTTGCAGTGGTCAGTGATTGCTGATTTGTAATGTTCATGTTGTGCTTGTTCTTTTACTGCTCTGATTTTTCATTTTTTTGACAGGTAAGTCACACCCTCATGGAACATCAGCTGATAAAGACGGGTCTCAAGACACCATCATGCGACACTCTGAAGAAGGCGAAAGACTCGCCGAAACATGTCAGGTAAAAAATTAACCTAAAACATAATTGTCTGCTTTTAATGAATCAGTCAAATATCAATAATAAGAAGACAAAATGAACCTAATACAAATAAATGAATGCTTAATAACTCCCCTGCACATGCTCCTAAAAATCCAAACCTTCACCTGTAAATAAAACGTCCCGACCTGAAGACATCTTAATGTTATTATTTTGTTATACACACAGTGCCGCCAAGTGGAATCAAAAATTTGTTTTTATTTTAATTTTCACGTACTGCACGGTGCCCTTTTGACGAATCCGACTGAAAATTAGTCAGAAAAGACTCAAGACAATGATCTTACTCTCTGCCGAATTTTGTGACGTTTTGGCAAAAGGCGTGGCTATTAAGGTGCTGAAAAGTCCGATTGTACTCTGTGGCAACAAAAGCTCCGGCAACATGACTCAGATGATCCTATCTTCTCGAAGTTGTACACATTTGAGGATACTTCAGCCCTGAAGACATCTACCAACTTATTTTACATCGTAGTAGTAGCGCCACCAACTGGTAAAAGCTAATACAAGTTATTTTCTTGGATGTTTTTCTCCGTGCAACTCAACAAGGTCGCCCTCATATATGCTCGGATGACTGTTTCGGCCATGAGGATGTCACAATACGAAATTCGTGATTTTTCGTGAAAAGTTGTGGGAGTGGCATTGCACTGTTCGGCAATAAAACAAAGCTGATTATGAGGTTCTAAATATGAACGACAACTCGTAAAACTTTACACACACATCAGGCCGAGCAAATTTATCAATATTTTATACGTTAGTTGTGCAGCTTTTTTGAAATGGCTCGCCATGGCCCTCGAGAAATGTTAAAAAAAAGCAGCTCTGGTTGAGTGTTTCACCTCGCTTTTTGTAAATTTTATGGAGTACAGTGAACACTCGGTTATCGCGGTTAATGGGGACCGAGACCATCCGCGAAAACTGAAAATCCGCGAAGTAGCGGCGCACCTTCAAAAATGCTTAAAAAAAATATACAATATATATAATAAATAAATATATATATATATATATATATATATATATATATATATATATATATACGGGGAGAGAGAGAGTGAAATTCATGTTATAACAAAAAAAACAAATTATTATTAAAACGTATTATTTTTTTATTCCCCAGCCATTCTTTTTGTATTTATTTAATTACTCCGACTTTTACCTGCTGGTACGCCGTCCGGTGTGCCCTGTGAAATGAAAGGTGGCATTCTTTATTTATTTATTCATTTATTCATTCATAACTGACAGCCTCGCGCTCCGCTCGTGCCCGGGCAGAAGAGGTGCTCCAATTTGGCTTAACTGTGACACACGCCCGTCCTCCTCCCCCGGAGCTTCTATTCGGTTAAACTTAGGGGCCGCTTGGCACCGCCCGTGCCCGGGGAAGGTGCTCCTCTTCGGCTTACTGTGACGCGAGCATGCCCTCCTCCTCCGGAGCTTCCATTCGGTTAAACTTAGGGGCCGCTTGGAACCGCCCGTGCCCGGGGAAGGTGCTCCTCTTCGGCTTACTGTGACGCGAGCATGCCCTCCTCCTCCGGAGCTTCCATTCGGTTAAACTTAGGGGCCGCTTGGCACCGCCCGTGCCCGGGGAAGGTGCTCCTCTACGGCTTAACTGCCACGCACGCTGGCCGGAGCTCTGGTACGGTCCGAACCGCGCGAAACGTCGCCACCGATCGTGTCCGGGGGAACGTGCTCTTCTTCGTCCACTCTCCTCTTCGCCCACGCTCTTCTTCGGCGCACGCCGGCCGTCTAACCGCTCCAGCGCCCCGTCGTGCCGCTCGCCGAAACTACAATGCCCCCGAATATTTTTTAGACCCGCGAAGCACTGAACCCGCGAAAGGTGAACCGCGAAGTAGCGAGGGTTCACTGTATGTATAAGACCAAGACCTACAAAAAAGTCTCTTGGAGCAATGAGCTAGGTTTTACAGGAAGTCGGCCATTTTGAATTTACTTAAAAGGGGGCGGGTCACCACAATGGACTTTGTGTAGAAATTATTATTGGGGCCCGAGCAGCGACCGCGGCGAGGTCCCTATTGTTTTTGTAGAAAATATTATTACTTTTATTATTATTATTATTATTATTATTAGGGCCTGAGCAGCGACCGCTGCGAAGTCCCTATTGTTTTTGTAGAAATTATTATTATTATTATTTTTCCGATTGTTCGATCGCATTTTTGACCCCCGAAACATGCACAAAAACTCACCAAACTTGGCAGTCTCATCGGGCATGGCGAAAAATTTGATATTTTAACGTCTAATATGAACAGGAAGTGAGTTATGAATTTTTGAAAGTCCGACTTTTGCCCTTTTTTGCATGTTTACAGGGGTCATTCTTTTGCACCCTGATCCTAAAGGCTTCATCTGATTGCCTTAAAATTCTGTCTGTAGCATCTGAAGACCTGGCACAAACACTGGGGCTAAAATTTTTTGTTTCCGAAATACTATATGACGGGGGCGGGGCATCAAAGTTTTCACTTAAGATTTCCTTCGCCGCAATGGACAAAATGCTTAATAACTCTCCTGCACATGCTGCTAAAAATCCAAAACTTCACATGTACATAAAGAGTCTGTACCTGAAGACATCTATATGTTTATATTCAGTTATACACCTTGCGCCAATCAATATAATTTTTTACATTTTGACGTACTGCACGGTGCCCTTTTAACGAATCTGATTGAAAATTGGCTAGAAAAGACTCAAGACATTGATCTTACTCTATCCCTATTTTTGTGACTTTCCTTCGAAGGGCGTGGCTATTACGGTGCCGCAGAGTCTGATTATTCTCCGTGGCAACAAAAGTTCCTGCAAAATGATCCAGATGATCCATCTTCTCGAAATTTTTCACATTTGAGGATATTCAGGCCCTGAAGACGGCTGCCAACTTATTTTTGATCGCAGTGGTAGCGCCACCAACTGGTTAAAACAAATATAAATCATTTTCGTTGATGTTTTTCTCCGGGCATGTTAACAAAATCTACCTTATATTTGCTCGGATGAGTGTTTAGGCCTTGAGGATGTCACAATACGAAAGTCTTTCGCCTTCTTCAGAGTGTCACATGATGGTGTCTTGTGGCCCGTCTTTATCAGCTGATGTTCCATGAGGGCGTGACTTACCTGTCACAAGAATGAAGGCAAGTCACGCCCCCCGCTGTCCGTTCACTCCGCCAAGATGCTGGTCCAGGTGGTAGAGAGGATGAAGGCTCCCTTGTCTCTGTTCATGGTTTTTATGCCTCGCTTGCAGATCTCAATGGCCTCTCTGATCCAGCGCTGTTGTTTGTTCTCTTCGGTGCGGATGACCCTGCCCTTCTCCCGGTCCATGATGTGGTTTTCCCTTTTGCAGTGGTCAGTGATTGCTGATTTGTAATGTTCATGTTGTGCTTGTTCTTTTACTGCTCTGATTTTTTTCATTTTTTTGACAGGTAAGTCACACCCTCATGGAACATCAGCTCAAGACACCATCATGCGACACTCTGAAGTAGGCGAAAGACTCGCCGAAACATGTCAGGTAAAAAATTAACCTAAAACATAATTGTCTGCTTTTAATGAATCAGTCAAATATCAATAATAAGAAGACAAAATGAACCTAATACAAATAAATGAATGCTTAATAACTCCCCTGCACATGCTCCTAAAAATCCAAACCTTCACCTGTAAATAAAACGTCCCGACCTGAAGACATGTTAATGTTATTATTTTGTTATACACACAGTGCCGCCAAGTGGAATCAAAAATTTGTTTTTATTTTAATTTTCACGTACTGCATGGTGCCCTTTCGACGAATCTGACTGAAAATTAGTCAGAAAAGACTCAAGACAATGATCTTACTCTCTGCCGAATTTTGTGACGTTTTGGCAAAAGGCGTGGCTATTACGGTGCTGAAAAGTCCGATTGTACTCTGTGGCAACAAAAGCTCCGGCAACATGACTCAGATGATCCTATCTTCTCGAAGTTGTACACATTTGAGGATACTTCAGCCCTGAAGACATTTACCAACTTATTTTACATCGTAGTAGTAGCGCCACCAACTGGTAAAAGCTAATACAAGTTATTTTCTTGGATGTTTTTCTCCGTGCAACTCAACAAGGTCGCCCTCATATATGCTCGGATGACTGTTTCGGCCATGAGGATGTCACAATACAAAATTCGTGATTTTTCGTGAAAAGTTGTGGGAGTGGCATTGCACTGTTCAGCAATAAAACAAAGCTGATTATGAGGTTCTAAATATGAACGACAACTCGTAAAACTTTACACACACATCAGGCCGAGCAAATTTATCAATATTTTATACGTTAGTTGTGCAGCTTTTTTGAAATGGCTCGCCATGGCCCTCGAGAAATGTTAAAAAAAAGCAGCTCTGGTTGAGTGTTTCACCTCGCTTTTTGTAAATTTTATGGAGTACAGTGAACCCTCGGTTATCGCGGTTAATGGGGACCGAGACCACCCGCGAAAACTGAAAATCCGCGAAGTAGCGGCGCACCTTCAAAAATGCTTAAAAAAAATATACAATATATATAATAAATATATAAATATATATATATATATATATATATATACATATATATATATATATATATATATATATACGGGGAGAGAGAGAGTGAAATTCATGTTATAACAAAAAAACCAAATTATTATTAAAACGTATTATTTTTTTATTCCCCAGCCATTCTTTTTGTATTTATTTAATTACTCCGACTTTTACCTGCTGGTACGCCGTCCGGTGTGCCCTGTGAAATGAAAGGTGGCATTCTTTATTTATTTATTCATTTATTCATTCATAACTGACAGCCTCGCGCTCCGCTCGTGCCCGGGCAGAAGAGGTGCTCCAATTTGGCTTAACTGTGACACACGCCCGTCCTCCTCCCCCGGAGCTTCCATTCGGTTAAACTTAGGGGCCGCTTGGCACCGCCCGTGCCCGGGGAAGGTGCTCCTCTTCGGCTTACTGTGACGCGAGCATGCCCTCCTCCTCCGGAGCTTCCATTCGGTTAAACTTAGGGGCCGCTTGGCACCGCCCGTGCCCGGGGAAGGTGCTCCTCTACGGCTTAACTGCCACGCACGCTGGCCGGAGCTCTGGTACGGTCCGAACCGCGCGAAACGTCGCCACCGATCGTGTCCGGGGGAACGTGCTCTTCTTCGTCCACTCTCCTCTTCGCCCACGCTCTTCTTCGGCGCACGCCGGCCGTCTAACCGCTCCAGCGCCCCGTCGTGCCGCTCGGCGAAACTACAATGCCCCCGAATATTTTTTAGACCCGCGAAGCACTGAACCCGCGAAAGGTGAACCGCGAAGTAGCGAGGGTTCACTGTATGTATAAGACCAAGACCTACAAAAAAGTCTCTTGGAGCAATGAGCTAGGTTTTACAGGAAGTCGGCCATTTTGAATTTACTTAAAAAGGGGCGGGTCACCACAATGGACTTTGTGTAGAAATTATTATTGGGGCCCGAGCAGCGACCGCGGCGAGGTCCCTATTGTTTTTGTAGAAAATATTATTACTTTTATTATTATTATTATTATTATTATTAGGGCCTGAGCAGCGACCGCTGCGAAGTCCCTATTGTTTTTGTAGAAATTATTATTATTATTATTTTTCCGATTGTTCGATCGCATTTTTGACCCCTGAAACATGCACAAAAACTCACCAAACTTGGCAGTCTCATCGGGCATGGCGAAAAATTTGATATTTTAACGTCTAATATGAACAGGAAGTGAGTTATGAATTTTTGAAAGTCCGACTTTTGCCCTTTTTTGCATGTTTACAGGGGTCATTCTTTTGCACCCTGATCCTAAAGGCTTCATCTGATTGCCTTAAAATTCTGTCTGTAGCATCTGAAGACCTGGCACAAACACTGGGGCTAAAATTTTTTGTTTCCGAAATACTATATGACGGGGGCGGGGCATCAAAGTTTTCACTTAAGATTTCCTTCGCCGCAATGGACAAAATGCTTAATAACTCTCCTGCACATGCTGCTAAAAATCCAAAACTTCACATGTACATAAAGAGTCTGTACCTGAAGACATCTATATGTTTATATTCAGTTATACACCTTGCGCCAATCAATATCATTTTTTACATTTTGACGTACTGCACGGTGCCCTTTTAACGAATCTGATTGAAAATTGGCTAGAAAAGACTCAAGACATTGATCTTACTCTATCCCTATTTTTGTGACTTTCCTTCGAAGGGCGTGGCTATTACGGTGCCGCAGAGTCTGATTATTCTCCGTGGCAACAAAAGTTCCTGCAAAATGATTCAGATGATCCATCTTCTCGAAATTTTTCACATTTGAGGATATTCAGGCCCTGAAGACGGCTGCCAACTTATTTTTGATCGCAGTGGTAGCGCCACCAACTGGTTAAAACAAATACAAATCATTTTCATTGATTTTTTTCTCCGGGCAGGTTAACAAAATCTACCTTACATTTGCTCGGATGAGTGTTTAGGCCTTGAGGATGTCACAATACGAAAGTCTTTCGCCTTCTTCAGAGTGTCACATGATGGTGTCTTGTGGCCCGTCTTTATCAGCTGATGTTCCATGAGGGCGTGACTTGCCTGTCACAAGAATGAAGGCAAGTCACGCCCCCCGCTGTCCGTTCACTCCGCCAAAATGCTGCTCCAGGTGGTAGAGAGGATGAAGGCTCCCTTGTCTCTGTTCATGGTTTTTATGCCTCGCTTGCCGATCTCAATGGCCTCTCTGATCCAGCGCTGTTGTTTGTTCTCTTCGGTGCGGATGACCCTGCCCTTCTCCCGGTCCATGATGTGGTTTTCCCTTTTGCAGTGGTCAGCGATTGCTGATTTGTAATGTTCATGTTGTGCTTGTTCTTTTACTGCTCTGATTTTTCATTTTTTTGACAGGTAAGTCACACCCTCATGGAACATCAGCTGATAAAGACGGGTCTCAAGACACCATCATGCGACACTCTGAAGAAGGCGAAAGACTCGCCGAAACATGTCAGGTAAAAAATTAACCTAAAACATAATTGTCTGCTTTTAATGAATCAGTCAAATATCAATAATAAGAAGACAAAATGAACCTAATACAAATAAATGAATGCTTAATAACTCCCCTGCACATGCTCCTAAAAATCCAAACCTTCACCTGTAAATAAAACGTCCCGACCTGAAGACATCTTAATGTTATTATTTTGTTATACACACAGTGCCGCCAAGTGGAATCAAAAATTTGTTTTTATTTTAATTTTCACGTACTGCACGGTGCCCTTTTGACGAATCCGACTGAAAATTAGTCAGAAAAGACTCAAGACAATAATCTTACTCTCTGCCGAATTTTGTGACGTTTTGGCAAAAGGCGTGGCTATTAAGGTGCTGAAAAGTCCGATTGTACTCTGTGGCAACAAAAGCTCCGGCAACATGACTCAGATGATCCTATCTTCTCGAAGTTGTACACATTTGAGGATACTTCAGCCCTGAAGACATCTACCAACTTATTTTACATCGTAGTAGTAGCGCCACCAACTGGTAAAAGCTAATACAAGTTATTTTCTTGGATGTTTTTCTCCGTGCAACTCAACAAGGTCGCCCTCATATATGCTCGGATGACTGTTTCGGCCATGAGGATGTCACAATACGAAATTCGTGATTTTTCGTGAAAAGTTGTGGGAGTGGCATTGCACTGTTCGGCAATAAAATAAAGCTGATTATGAGGTTCTAAATATGAACGACAACTCGTAAAACTTTACACACACATCAGGCCGAGCAAATTTATCAATATTTTATACGTTAGTTGTGCAGCTTTTTTGAAATGGCTCGCCATGGCCCTCGAGAAATGTTAAAAAAAAGCAGCTCTGGTTGAATGTTTCACCTCGCTTTTTGTAAATTTTATGGAGTACAGTGAACCCTCGGTTATCGCGGTTAATGGGGACCGAGACCACCCGCGAAAACTGAAAATCCGCGAAGTAGCGGCGCACCTTCAAAAATGCTTAAAAAAATATACAATATATATAATAAATATATAAATATATATATATATATATATATATATATATATATATATATATATATATATATATACGGGGAGAGAGAGAGTGAAATTCATGTTATAACAAAAAAACCAAATTATTATTAAAACGTATTATTTTTTTATTCCCCAGCCATTCTTTTTGTATTTATTTAATTACTCCGACTTTTACCTGCTGGTACGCCGTCCGGTGTGCCCTGTGAAATGAAAGGTGGCATTCTTTATTTATTTATTCATTTATTCATTCATAACTGACAGCCTCGCGCTCCGCTCGTGCCCGGGCAGAAGAGGTGCTCCAATTTGGCTTTACTGTGACACACGCCCGTCCTCCTCCGTCCGGAGCTTCCATTCGGTTAAACTTAGGGGCCGCTTGGCACCGCCCGTGCCCGGGGAAGGTGCTCCTCTTCGGCTTACTGTGACGCGAGCATGCCCTCCTCCTCCGGAGCTTCCATTCGGTTAAACTTAGGGGCCGCTTGGCACCGCCCGTGCCCGGGGAAGGTGCTCCTCTACGGCTTAACTGCCACGCACGCCGGCCGGAGCTCTGGTACGGTCCGAACCGCGCGAAACGTCGCCACCGATCGTGTCCGGGGGAACGTGCTCTTCTTCGTCCACTCTCCTCTTCGCCCACGCTCTTCTTCGGCGCACGCCGGCCGTCTAACCGCTCCAGCGCCCCGTCGTGCCGCTCGGCGAAACTACAATGCCCCCGAATATTTTTTAGACCCGCGAAGCGCTGAACCTGCGAAAGGTGAACCGCGAAGTAGCGAGGGTTCACTGTATGTATAAGACCAAGACCTACAAAAAAGTCTCTTGGAGCAATGAGCTAGGTTTTACAGGAAGTCGGCCATTTTGAATTTACTTAAAAGGGGGCGGGTCACCACAATGGACTTTGTGTAGAAATTATTATTGGGGCCCGAGCAGCGACCGCGGCGAGGTCCCTATTGTTTTTGTAGAAAATATTATTACTTTTATTATTATTATTATTATTATTATTAGGGCCTGAGCAGCGACCGCTGCGAAGTCCCTATTGTTTTTGTAGAAATTATTATTATTATTTTTCCGATTGTTCGATCGCATTTTTGACCCCCGAAACATGCACAAAAACTCACCAAACTTGGCAGTCTCATCGGGCATGGCGAAAAATTTGATATTTTAACGTCTAATATGAACAGGAAGTGAGTTATGAATTTTTGAAAGTCCGACTTTTGCCCTTTTTTGCATGTTTACAGGGGTCATTCTTTTGCACCCTGATCCTAAAGGCTTCATCTGATTGCCTTAAAATTCTGTCTGTAGCATCTGAAGACCTGGCACAAACACTGGGGCTAAAATTTTTTGTTTCCGAAATACTATATGACGGGGGCGGGGCATCAAAGTTTTCACTTAAGATTTCCTTCGCCGCAATGGACAAAATGCTTAATAACTCTCCTGCACATGCTGCTAAAAATCCAAAACTTCACATGTACATAAAGAGTCTGTACCTGAAGACATCTATATGTTTATATTCAGTTATACACCTTGCGCCAATCAATATCATTTTTTACATTTTGACGTACTGCACGGTGCCCTTTTAACGAATCCGATTGAAAATTGGCTAGAAAAGACTCAAGACATTGATCTTACTCTATCCCTATTTTTGTGACTTTCCTTCGAAGGGCGTGGCTATTACGGTGCCGCAGAGTCTGATTATTCTCCGTGGCAACAAAAGTTCCTGCAAAATGATTCAGATGATCCATCTTCTCGAAATTTTTCACATTTGAGGATATTCAGGCCCTGAAGACGGCTGCCAACTTATTTTTGATCGCAGTGGTAGCGCCACCAACTGGTTAAAACAAATACAAATTATTTTCGTTGATTTTTTTCTCCGGGCAGGTTAACAAAATCTACCTTACATTTGCTCGGATGAGTGTTTAGGCCTTGAGGATGTCACAATACGAAAGTCTTTCGCCTTCTTCAGAGTGTCACATGATGGTGTCTTGTGGCCCGTCTTTATCAGCTGATGTTCCATGAGGGCGTGACTTACCTGTCACAAGAATGAAGGCAAGTCACGCCCCCCGCTGTCCGTTCACTCCGCCAAAATGCTGCTCCAGGTGGTAGAGAGGATGAAGGCTCCCTTGTCTCTGTTCATGGTTTTTATGCCTCGCTTGCAGATCTCAATGGCCTCTCTGATCCAGCGCTGTTGTTTGTTCTCTTCGGTGCGGATGACCCTGCCCTTCTCCCGGTCCATGATGTGGTTTTCCCTTTTGCAGTGGTCAGTGATTGCTGATTTGTAATGTTCATGTTGTGCTTGTTCTTTTACTGCTCTGATTTTTCATTTTTTTGACAGGTAAGTCACACCCTCATGGAACATCAGCTGATAAAGACGGGTCTCAAGACACCATCATGCGACACTCTGAAGAAGGCGAAAGACTCGCCGAAACATGTCAGGTAAAAAATTAACCAAAAACATAATTGTCTGCTTTTAATGAATCAGTCAAATATCAATAATAAGAAGACAAAATGAACCTAATACAAATAAATGAATGCTTAATAACTCCCCTGCACATGCTCCTAAAAATCCAAACCTTCACCTGTAAATAAAACGTCCCGACCTGAAGACATCTTAATGTTATTATTTTGTTATACACACAGTGCCGCCAAGTGGAATCAAAAATTTGTTTTTATTTTAATTTTCACGTACTGCACGGTGCCCTTTCGACGAATCCGACTGAAAATTAGTCAGAAAAGACTCAAGACAATGATCTTACTCTCTGCCGAATTTTGTGACGTTTTGGCAAAAGGCGTGGCTATTACGGTGCTGAAAAGTCCGATTGTACTCTGTGGCAACAAAAGCTCCAGCAACATGACTCAGGTGATCCTATCTTCTCGAAGTTGCACACATTTGAGGATACTTAAGCCCTGAAGACATCTACCAACTTATTTTTCATCGTAGTAGTAGCGCCACCAACTGGTAAAAGCTAATACAAGTTATTTTCTTGGATGTTTTTCTCCGTGCAACTCAACAAGGTCGCCCTCATATATGCTCGGATGACTGTTTCGGCCATGAGGATGTCACAATACGAAATTCGTCCTTTTTCATGAAAAGTTGTGGGAGTGGCATTGCACTGTTCGGCAATAAAACAAAGCTGATTATGAGGTTCTAAATATGAACGACAACTCGTGAAACTTTACACACACATCAGGCCGAGCAAATTTCTCAATATTTTATACGTTAGTTGTGCAGCTTTTTTGAAATGGCTCTCCATGGCCCTCGAGAAATGTTCAAAAAAGCAGCCCTGGTTGAGTGTTTCACCTCGCTTTTTGTAAATTTTATGGAGTACAGTGAACCCTCGGTTATCGCGGTTAATGGGGACCGAGACCACCCGCAAAAACTGAAAATCCGCGAAGTAGCGGCGCACCTTCAAAAATGCTTAAAAAAAATATACAATATATATAATAAATATATAAATATATATATATATATATATATATATATATATATATATATATATATATATATATATATATATATATATATATATATATATATACGGGGGGAGAGAGAGAGACAGAGAGTGAAATTCATGTTATAACAAAAAAAACAAATTATTATTAAAACTTATTATTTTTTTATTCCCCAACCATTCTTTTTGTATTTATTTAATTACTCCGACTTTTACCTGCTGGTACGCCGTCCGGTGTGCCCTGTGAAATGAAAGGTGGCATTCTTTATTTATTTATTCATTTATTCATTCATAACTGACAGCCTCGCGCTCCGCTCGTGCCCGGGCAGAAGAGGTGCTCCAATTCGGCTTAACTGTGACACACGCCCGCCCTCCTCCCCCGGAGCTTCCATTCGGTTAAACTTAGGGGCCGCTTGGCACCGCCCGTGCCCGGGGAAGGTGCTCCTCTTCGGTTTACTGTGACGCGAGCATGCCCTCCTCCTGCGGAGCTTCCATTCGGTTAAACTTAGGGGCCGCTTGGAACCGCCCGTGCCCGGGGAAGGTGCTCCTCTTCGGCTTACTGTGACGCGAGCATGCCCTCCTCCTCCGGAGCTTCCATTCGGTTAAACTTAGGGGCCGCTTGGCACCGCCCGTGCCCGGGGAAGGTGCTCCTCTACGGCTTAACTGCCACGCACGCCGACCGGAGCTCTGGTACGGTCCGAACCGCGCGAAACGTCGCCACCGATCGTGTCCGGGGGAACGTGCTCTTCTTCGTCCACTCTCCTCTTCGCCCACGCTCTTCTTCGGCGCACGCCGGCCGTCTAACTGCTCCAGCGCCCCGTCGTGCCGCTCGGCGAAACTACAATGCCCCCGAATATTTTTTAGACCCGCGAAGCACTGAACCCGCGAAAGGTGAACCGCGAAGTAGCGAGGGTTCACTGTATGTATAAGACCAAGACCTACAAAAAAGTCTCTTGGAGCAATGAGCTAGGTTTTACAGGAAGTCGGCCATTTTGAATTTACTTAAAAGGGGGCGGGTCACCACAATGGACTTTGTGTAGAAATTATTATTGGGGCCCGAGCAGCGACCGCGGCGAGGTCCCTATTGTTTTTGTAGAAAATATTATTACTTTTATTATTATTATTATTATTATTATTAGGGCCTGAGCAGCGACCGCTGCGAAGTCCCTATTGTTTTTGTAGAAATTATTATTATTATTATTTTTCCGATTGTTCGATCGCATTTTTGACCCCCGAAACATGCACAAAAACTCACCAAACTTGGCAGTCTCATCGGGCATGGCAAAAAATTTGATATTTTAACGTCTAATATGAACAGGAAGTGAGTTATGAATTTTTGAAAGTCCGACTTTTGCCCTTTTTTGCATGTTTACAGGGGTCATTCTTTTGCACCCTGATCCTAAAGGCTTCATCTGATTGCCTTAAAATTCTGTCTGTAGCATCTGAAGACCTGGGACAAACACTGGGGCTAAAAATTTTTGTTTCCGAAATACTATATGACGGGGGCGGGGCTTCAAAGTTTTCACTTAAGATTTCCTTCGCCGCAATGGACAAAATGCTTAATAACTCTCCTGCACATGCTGCTAAAAATCCAAAACTTCACATGTACATAAAGAGTCTGTACCTGAAGACATCTATATGTTTATATTCAGTTATACACCTTGCGCCAATCAATATCATTTTTTACATTTTGACGTATTGCACGGTGCCCTTTTAACGAATCTGATTGAAAATTGGCTAGAAAAGACTCAAGACATTGATCTTACTCTATCCCTATTTTTGTGACTTTCCTTCGAAGGGCGTGGCTATTACGGTGCCGCAGAGTCTGATTATTCTCCGTGGCAACAAAAGTTCCTGCAAAATGATTCAGATGATCCATCTTCTCGAAATTTTTCACATTTGAGGATATTCAGGCCCTGAAGACGGCTGCCAACTTATTTTTGATCGCAGTGGTAGCGCCACCAACTGGTTAAAACAAATACAAATTATTTTCGTTGATGTTTTTCTCCGGGCAGGTTAACAAAATCTACCTTATATTTGCTCGGATGAGTGTTTAGGCCTTGAGCATGTCACAATACGAAAGTCTTTCGCCTTCTTCAGAGTGTCACATGATGGTGCCTTGTGACCCGTCTTTATCAGCTGATGTTCCATGAGGGCGTGACTTACCTGTCACAAGAATGAAGGCAAGTCACGCCCCCCGCTGTCCGTTCACTCCGCCAAGATGCTGGTCCAGGTGGTAGAGAGGATGAAGGCTCCCTTGTCTCTGTTCATGGTTTTTATGCCTCGCTTGCAGATCTCAATGGCCTCTCTGATCCAGCGCTGTTGTTTGTTCTCTTCTGTGCGGATGACCCTGCCCTTCTCCCGGTCCATGATGTGGTTTTCCCTTTTGCAGTGGTCAGTGATTGCTGATTTGTAATGTTCATGTTGTGCTTGTTCTTTTACTGCTCTGATTTTTTTCATTTTTTTGACAGGTAAGTCACACCCTCATGGAACATCAGCTCAAGACACCATCATGCGACACTCTGAAGAAGGCGAAAGACTCGCCGAAACATGTCAGTGAAAAAATTAACCTAAAACATAATTGTCTGCTTTTAATGAATCAGTCAAATATCAATAATAAGAAGACAAAATGAACCTAATACAAATAAATGAATGCTTAATAACTCCCCTGCACATGCTCCTAAAAATCCAAACCTTCACCTGTAAATAAAACGTCCCGACCTGAAGACATCTTAATGTTATTATTTTGTTATACACACAGCGCCGCCAAGTGGAATCAAAAATTTGTTTTTATTTTAATTTTCACGTACTGCACGGTGCCCTTTTGACGAATCCGACTGAAAATGAGTCAGAAAAGATTCAAGACAATGATCTTACTCTGCCGAATTTTGTGACGTTTTGGCAAAAGGCGTGGCTATTACGGTGCTGAAAAGTCCGATTGTACTCTGTGGCAACAAAAGCTCCAGCAACATGACTCAGATGATCCTATCTTCTCGAAGTTGCACACATTTGAGGATACTTAAGCCCTGAAGACATCTACCAACTTATTTTTCATCGTAGTAGTAGCGCCACCAACTGGTAAAAGCTAATACAAGTTATTTTCTTGGATGTTTTTCTCCGTGCAACTCAACAAGGTCGCCCTCATATATGCTCGGATGACTGTTTCGGCCATGAGGATGTCATAATACGAAATTTGTCCTTTTTCATGAAAAGTTGTGGGAGTGGCATTGCACTGTTCGGCAATAAAACAACGCTGATTATGAGGTTCTAAATATGAACGACAACTCGTGAAACTTTACACACACATCAGGCCGAGCAAATTTATCAATATTTTATACGTTAGTTGTGCAGCTTTTTTGAAATGGCTCGCCATGGCCCTCGAGAAATGTTAAAAAAAGCAGCTCTGGTTGAGTGTTTCACCTCGCTTTTTGTAAATTTTATGGAGTACAGTGAACCCTCGGTTATCGCGGTTAACGGGGACCGAGACCACCCGCGAAAACTGAAAATCCGCGAAGTAGCGGCGCACCTTCAAAAATGCTTAAAAAAAATAAACAGGTCACTGCTCGGGCCCTAATAATAATAATAATAATAATTTCCACAAAAACAATGGGGACCTCGTAGCGGTCGCTGCTCGGGCCCTAATAATAATTTCTACAAAAACAATAGGGACCTCGCCGCGGTCGCTGCTCGGGCCCCAATAATAATTTCTACACAAAGTCCATTGTGGTGACCCGCCCCCTTTTAAGTAAATTCAAAATGGCCGACTTCCTGTAAAACCTAGCTCATTGCTCCAAGAGTCTTTTTTGTAGGTCTTGGTCTTATACATACAGTGAACCCTCGCTACTTGGCGGTTCACCTTTCGCGGGTTCAGTGCTTCGCGGGTCTAAAAAATATTCGGGGGCATTGTAGTTTCGCCGAGCGGCACGACGGGGCGCTGGAGCGGTTAGACGGCCGGCGTGCGCCAAAGAAGAGCGTGGGCGAAGAGGAGAGTGGACGAAGAAGAGCACGTTCCCCCGGACACGATCGGTGGCGACGTTTCGCGCGGTTCGGACAGTACCAGAGCTCCGGCCGGCGTGCGTGGCAGTTAAGCCGTAGAGGAGCACCTTCCCCGGGCACGGGCGGTGCCAAGCGGCCCCTAAGTTTAACCGAATGGAAGCTCCGGAGGAGGAGGGCATGCTCGCGTCACAGTAAGCCGAAGAGGAGCACCTTCCCCGGGCACGGGCGGTTCCAAGCGGCCCCTAAGTTTAACCGAATGGAAGCTCCGGAGGAGGAGGGCATGCTCGCGTCACAGTAAGCCGAAGAGGAGCACCTTCCCCGGCCACGGGCGGTTCCAAGCGGCCCCTAAGTTTAACCGAATGGAAGCTCCGGAGGAGGAGGGCATGCTCGCGTCACAGTAAGCCGAAGAGGAGCACCTTCCCCGGGCACGGGCGGTGCCAAGCGGCCCCTAAGTTTAACCGAATGGAAGCTCCGGGGGAGGAGGGTGGGCGTGTGTCACAGTTAAGCCGAATTGGAGCACCTCTTCCGCCCGGGCACGAGCGGAGCGCGAAGCTGTCAGTTATGAATGAATAAATGAATAAATAAATAAATAAATAAAGAATGGCACCTTTCATTTCACAGGGCACACCAGACGGCGTACCAGCAGGTAAAAGTCTGAGTAATTAAATAAATACAAAAAGAATGGCTGGGGAATAAAAAAATAATACGTTTTAATAATAATTTGGTTTTTTTGTTATAACATGAATTTCACTCTCTCTCTCTCTCCCCGTATATATATATATACATATATTTATATATTTATTATATATATTGTATTTTTTTTTAAGCATTTTTGAAGGTGCGCCGCTACTTCGCGGATTTTCAGTTTTCGCGGGTGGTCTCGGTCCCCATTAACCGCGATAACCGAGGGTTCACTGTACTCCATAAAATTTACAAAAAGCGAGGTGAAACACTCAACCAGGGCTGCTTTTTTTAACATTTCTCGAGGGCCATGGCGAGCCATTTCAAAATAGCTGCACAACTAACGTATAAAATATTGATAAATTTGCTCTGCCTGATGTGTGTGTAAAGTTTCACGAGTTGTCGTTCATATTTAGAACCTCATAATCAGCGTTGTTTTATTGCCGAACAGTGCAATGCCACTCCCACAACTTTTCACGAAAAAGGATGAATTTCGTATTGTGACATCCTCATGGCCGAAACAGTCATCCGAGCATATATGAGGGCGACCTTGTTGAGTTGCACGGAGAAAAACATCCAAAAAAATAACTTGTATTAGCTTTTACCAGTTGGTGGCGCTACTACTACGATGAAAAAGATAAGATAAGATAAGATAAGATAAGATGTCCTTTATTAGTCCCACAATGGGGAAATTTGAGGTGTTACAGCAGCAAAGATATAGATCACACAGAGTCGGCGGCGTAATGTAGCCGTTAATGTATAACATTAGCAGCAGACATTCAGAAAAAGCATGCAAATATACACAGTATAAACGTATCTAAAATAAGTTGGTGGATGTCTTCAGGGCTGAAGTATCCTCAAATGTGTACAACTTCGAGAAGATAGTATCATCTGAGTAATGTTGCCGGAGCTTTTGTTGCCACAGAGTACAATCGGACTTTTCAGCACCGTAATAGCCACGCCTTTTGCCAAAACGTCACAAAATTCGACAGAGAGTAAGTGAGTCTTTTCTGACTAATTTTCAGTCGGATTCGTCAAAAGGGCACCGTGCAGTACGTGAAAATTAAAATAAAAACACATTTTTGATTCCACTTGGCGGCGCTGTGTGTATAACAAAATAATAACATTAAGATGTCTTCAGGTCGGGACGTTTTATTTACAGGTGAAGGTTTGGATTTTTAGGAGCATGTCCAGGGGAGTTATTAAGCATTCATTTATTTGTATTAGGTTCATTTTGTCTTCTTATTATTGATATTTGACTGATTCATTAAAAGCAGACAATTATGTTTTAGGTTAATTTTTTACCTGACATGTTTCGGCGAGTCTTTCGCCTTCTTCAGAGTGTCGCATGATGGTGTCTTGAGACCCGTCTTTATCAGCTGATGTTCCATGAGGGTGTGACTTACCTGTCAAAAAAATTAAAAAATCAGAGCAGTAAAAGAACAAGCACAACATGAACATTACAAATCAGCAATCACTGACCACTGCAAAAGGGAAAACCACATCATGGACTGGGAGAAGGGCAGGGTCATCCGCACCGGAGAGAACAAACTACAGCGCTGGATCAAAGAAGCAATTGAGATCTGCAAGCGAGGCATAAAAACCATGAACAGAGACAAGGGAGCCTTCATCCTCTCTACCACCTGGAGCAGCATCTTGGCGGAGTGAACGGACAGCGGGGGGGCGTGACTTGCCTTCATTCTTGTGACAGGTAAGGCACACCTTCATGGAACATCAGCTGATTAAGACTGGTCACAAGACACCATCACAGGGTTCGAAGTTAACTTTAAAAACTGCTTCCCCATAGGGCAAGTGCCACTAAAATTTGCCTTGCCCGAGTGGCCAAATTACTTGCCCAACTTGGGCAAGTGACAATTTTTTTTCTCTTGCCCTGAGTGACTTTTTGTATGACAAAGTGTCTAATTACAAATTGCATGAATTTTTTGTTCGGACAGTTCCCGCCTAGAAAGAATTAAAAATACGTTACAATCATAAGGGTTGCTTATAGAAAAATGTATCATGTATTAACACATTAATTAGGTGTCTGCTGACCCAGGATTATGTTATTGTTATGTTATGTTAAATATCAAAGAGAATGTGGAATGACACTGAACGATGGAAGGTGGAAGGATGTGGAAAGATCGTGAATGACATTGAATGATTTGGAATGACACTGAAAGATTTTGAATAATACTGAATGACACTGAATGAAGTAAAACTCTCTGGGAACGGGCCAATTCAAGATAGCTGCCGCACTGTGGGGGAGGCTTTGGTACCAAATTTGGAAAGAGACCCAAACGGTTGGGTCCATTTTATATCAGTGTGGGGGTGAAACGTTGGTCTCGGCGGAGCTGTCTGAATATTGGAGAAGTGAGAAGACAAAGTAAAACAGAACAATTAAAATCACTCTTCAAATACATATTGTTTGGTGGGCAGAGCATGATTTACAGCTCACCATTTTATTGCATGCACCAAGCATGTTATACATTTTTCTGTCCACGGGATGGCGTAGTCAAGAAAAATGAAGCATCTCGAAGCCCATTCGTGTGTGAAGTATTTCCCTGCAGGGCTTGGCTGCTTTATGGGGCTTCATTTTGCCATCACTAGTTTTAGATAGTTTTAATTTTTGAAAGAGCATTTTCATTTTACAGTGAACCCTCGCTACTTCGCGGTTCACCTTTCGCGGGTTCAGTGCTTCGCGGGTCTAAAAAATATTCGGGGGCATTGTAGTTTCGCCGAGCGGCACGACGGGGCGCTGGAGCTGTTAGACGGCCGGCATGCGCCGAAGAAGAGCGTGGGCGAAGAGGAGAGTGGACGAAGAAGAGCACGTTCCCCCGGGCACGATTTGGGGCGACGTTTCGCGCGGTTCGGACCGTACCAGAGCTCCGGCCAGCGTGCGTGGCAGTTAAGCCGAAGAGGAACAACTTCCGCCCGGGCACTAGCGGGGCGACATTTCGCTCTGTTCGGGAGCGTACGAGAGCTCCGGAGGAGGCCGGCCGGCGTGCTTGGCAGTTAAGCCGAAGAGGAGCACCTTCCCCGGGCACGGGCGGTGTCAAGCGGCCCCTAAGTTTAACCGAATGGAAGCTCCGGAGGAGGAGGGCATGCTCGCGTCACAGTTAAGCCGAAGAGAAGCACCTTCCCCGGGCACGGGCGGGGCGAAATGAAACCGAGTTCAACCGAACGGAGACACGCTTCGGGGGAGCAGGTCCGGCGTGCATGACAATTAAGCCGAAGAGGAGCACCTCTTCCGCCCGAGCACGAGCGGAGCGCGAGGCTGTCAGTTATGAATGAATAAATGAATAAAAAAAATAAATGAAGAATGCCACCTTTCATTTCACAGGTCACACCGGACGGCGTACCAGCAGGTAAAGGTCGAAGTAATTAAAAAAATACAAAAAGAAGTAATTGAATAAATACAAAAATAATGGCTGGGGAATAAAAAAATAATAAGTTTTAATAATAATTTTTTTTTTTTTGTTATAGCATGAATTTCACTCTCTCTCTCTCTACCCGTGTATATATATATATATATACATATATATATATATATATATACATATTTATTAATTTTTTTTTTTAAGCATTTTTGAAGGTGCACCACTACTTCGCACTTTTTTTTTTAAGCATTTTTGAAGGTGCGCCGCTACTTCGCGGATTTTCAGTTTTCGCGGGTGGTCTCGGTCCCCATTAACCGCGATAACCGAGGGTTCACTGTATTTTTTTCATTATCGAATTTTATTTTTTTCTATTCAAGTTTTGAGTTCATTTTCGTTTACTAAAATAACCTTGGGCTGCAACTACTATCACAGCAACGGCTCATTATATTTTGGCTGCTAAATATGCCAATTTGTCAGAGAGAAGACCGTGACAAAGAATGGCCCAATCGCAATAAACACTCTACACCATACGTTCCTCGTTGACGTGTACATGGGGTGTTGCAGAGCACAGGTTCCAAGCGTACCGATATTGCAAAATTGGGACAATGCGTGTGACGACACCAACTTCCGCCTCCTATGTCATCGAGCTTGGCGGCACGTTATCATTATGTATTTATTTGTAACAATTTTGACGTTGAGAGTGATATTAAAACTTAAGTAATGTGGTAGTTAAGAAAAAACCCTGGCTTGGGACCCACCGGAACAAGCTATAGCTTCATTTGTACTATTTGAGGCGCTCTCACAATCTGCGGCGCATGCACACAAGGTCGCTAAGTACGCTAGCTGCACTCGGACAAAACACGTAGGTGACTTTAAAAGAGTGACCGAAATTGCACACATGCAACTGTTTATCATAATGTCATAATTTGATATGTACATTTGAAGAGAATTTTTTTCAGCATGGGCACAAGAATTCCACCGAACATCGCCAGTTCAATGGGATTTTGGTTAAGTCCGCAAATAATTGTGGACAATATACTTTGGCTGCGCGCTCGAATAATTTTACTCGTATATACTTCAATGAGGGTGTAGTGTGGGTATCGGGATCTTTAACACGCCCTAACACGAAGCTGACTCTCCAACCGCCACAGCCTTTTAATGACGAAATTATAAAATAAACAAAAACACTGTTCAACAACATAAAATAAAATAAAAAATCACATCATACTTACATTTATAAACTTTAATCCTCAAGAACATTATTCTCAGGTTGACCGAAAGACGAGGACACGGGAGCGCCTCGGGCATGTTCTTCTTCCTTGTGTAGGCGAATGACGTTTTAAGGTGCTTGTCCGCCACCTGCTGTGCTGAACTATGTATTAAATAAGAAAAGCAAATTGTTGAATGTTTTTTTCCCCAATGAAGACTGAATTGTAAAATACCCGGAAATGGCTTTTCTGTTTTATTGTGCATTTAAAAAAAATTCAGATTGTCCTTTTTTGTTGAGATAATTGTTGAATATTGAAATTGCACATGTAACTGGTAATTTAGTTTTAGATATTATTTGAACCAGTGGAGGGCCATGCATTTCACACCTGGGCCTTCAATGAAGTCCTACTTAGTCCTACTTGAATAAATCCCCCTCATAATACCATAATTTATGACACCACGGGTGGACAAACAATATACAGAAAAGCACTTAGACAGCACTGACCGAGTGTTGGACGATATAGCTTCTCTTGAAAGGTCCGTGTTGAAAATGGCCTCGCAAGTGAATCTTCAATTTCTAAAGATAAAGATGTCTTTTAATTGTCCCATAACGGGGACATTTGCAGTGTTACAGCAGCAAAGATATACATCACACAGTGGCACCGACGTAATGTAGCCGTTAATGTATAACATTGGCAGCAGGCATTCATAAAAAGCATGCAAATATACACAGTATATACGTATATACACAGATCCCCATGTATATACACACTTACAGCCCACAACATATACAAGTGTAAGGAAACACTCCTAATGCCTGTCTATGGTTCAGAGGGGAAATAAATAAAAACGCTGCAATGATAAAAAAAAATACTGAATGATTGAAAATACTGCAATGATAAAAATACTGCAAGAATAAAAGTACTGTACCCAGCCAACATGTCCAACTGGGCCCCAAATGGGGTAAATGCGGGATTCCTGGGTACCAAGTGGGAATGGGCTAGAAGTGGGCAATGGTACAGGGTTCCATGTGGGCGCCATCTGGGATTGGTGGGCATGGGCTTAAACTGGGCAAATGTTGTGGGTGCAATACGGGTTGTGTATGGGCTAAGTGGGCATGGGTTAGAACTGGTAAAGATAAAGATAAAGATGTCCTTTATTAGTCCCACAATGGGGAAATTTGAGGTGTTACAGCAGCAAAGATATAGCTCACACAGAGTCGGCGGCGTAATGTAGCCGTTAATGTATAACATTAGCAGCAGACATTCATAAAAAGCATGCAAATATACACAGTATAAACGTATCTAAGTGTAAGGAAACACTCCTAATGTCTGTCCATTATACAGAGGGGAAAATGCTGTAATGATAAAAACTACTGAATCTACTACTGAAACCATTTATAGGTCCTATTTGGGTTATGTGTGGGCTAAGTGGGCATGGGTTAGAACTGGTCAACCATGTGAGGGTCTCATATGGGCTGTATATGGGCCAAGTGGGCATGGGTTAGAGCTGGTCAACCATGTCTGGGTCCTATTTGGGTTATGTGTGGGCTAAGTGGGCATGGGTTAGAAGTGGTCACCATTTATCGGTCCTGTTTGGGTTATGTGTGGGATAAGTGGGCATAGGTTAGAGCTGGTCAACCATGTCTGGGTCCTGTATGGGTTATAGATGAGCTAAGCGGGCATGGGTTTGAAAATTTGTTCTGGAGCCTTTTTGATATTTAATGCATGCTATGCTAATAGTAACCACCCGAAGACTATTCTCAGTAGAACTATTCAATGGATGCCAAAACGATAGAGACATGGCCATGGAGCCTATGCTGCGAGATTGTGAAAGGACTAAAATAAGTGTAGGATTTTTGAGGACCAGAAGTCAGCTTTTATTAGGTTTGACATTGATTTAACTTATGGAACAATGCAAATTATGGTCGGGTTGTTGTTGGACTTTTTCCGCTTTTGACTAAGGGACGGGTGTTTTTATTTTCTGGGACTCTTTAGAACAAGCGGCACGGTGGCGGACTGGTTAGCAAGTCCGCATCACAGTACAGAAGTGCAAGGTTCTCCCTGTGCCTGCTAGGGTTTTCGCCGGTTTCCTCCCACTTTCCAAAAACATTCATGATAGGTTGATTGGTCACTGGTCCAAGGTCTGAGTGTGAGAGCGGATGGTTGCTTGTCTCTGTGTGCCCTGCGATTGACTGGCAACCAGTTCAGGGTGTACCCTGTCGACTGCCCGAAGACAGCTGGGATAGGCTCCAGCACTCCCGGGGACCCTTGTGAGGACAAGAAGCAGTACAGAGGATTGATTGATTTATTAAAATTAAAATTAAATTCATGTATTTATCTATGCTAAATTTAACAAGGCTGGACGTTATATTTTGTGAATTTACATGTACCCCCAACTGTGACTTAATAACCCTTAAGGGACAAGATAACATTTTATAATATACCAGACAGCTAAGATTGTCATCTATGAACTATTTGACAAGGCAGGTCCAGCATTGTCAGCCACATCCAACAGTCAACACAGTTACTTTTTTTTAAATAAACAAAATCAACATTATTAATTAATGTTATTTTATTAATTCTGTATGCTGTGAAAGATCTTTATTCAAAGTATATTTGAAGTTATTTCTACCTTATTGCTTGATTTTTGTAGATTCAAGTTGGAGTTGTCAAAATTACAGATTCTTTTGAAGGCAGCATATTCAAACTGTGAGAAAAGGAGCGAATGCAAGCTACGCGGTCTTTGAGGTGCGGCAGAAGAGCTGAAAGCACGGTGAGTCCCGAACGATAATTGAATTAATTAATTAATCTTGGGTAAATGTCTGGCTCTCATTTTTTAGACTTACTTTACAATGTGTTTTGTAATTTTTCAAGGTTGCCTGTGTTGGAAAACTGCTTGGTGCGTTAGCTAAAACACAGTATGCTAAAATGATAAGTGACGAGAACACAGAGGGTATATCAACAACGTACGTACTCGAATTATTTTGGGGAAAACTTAAGTACATTATAATCACCCTTTTAATAATACTGATAAGCGTTGTGTGTTTTATTTATTTTTATGAGGACCTTTACAACGAGCTACATATTGTTAGCATTGGGCCTACGACGCTAAACACAGTGTCCCTCGATCGCTCTCCAAAATTCTCCAAAAGACTTAAGCTTTCACTCAAATTAATACAATCTACTCCACTAGCTCATTTAAGGCTTTTTTGTGATGTGTTTGATTTGGGTAAGTAAAGCAAAACATATTAACTGTTGAATGTTGCCTGTTATTTAAATAATAGAAATTCAAGATGAAAGTTGAACAGATATTGAAATGCTAGATTGGCTCATTCAGAATCATGCCACAATGTGCTTTGTATGTTTTGTGTGTGGGTTTATCAAGCTCTAATTCAATGCAGTGTCCAAAACGAGCGCGCATAATTGTTGGATGAATGTTGGTTAATAGAGTCAGATAATAGTTAAAATTCCAACAGTTGAACAGATGTTGAAATGCTAGATTGGCTCATTCAGAATCATGCCACAATGTGCTTTGTATGTTTTGTGTTTAGGCTTATCAAGCTCTAATTCAATGCAGTGTTGAGCTGCATTTGAGAGGAACTACGTAAGTAACTAATGTGGAAAAATTGTGACTTCTTTGTGTACTTTTATTTTGAATATTCAAATTTTGTGGGTAAAGGTTAGAGAAAATAAGTTAAAAATGAGAGCTGTACAGGTATTTAAGTTTTTGGTTTGTAAAATACCCGAATGTGGGTTTCAGCCGGTGAGGCAATGATTGGACAGAGCAAAAGCTATGCTCCAAAATAGAAGTGATTACACCTTCACTAGACTAACCTGCAGCTAATTACATAATTATAAAATTAACACTTTAACCTGGCTTCCCCATCACAGATGTATTCTTTTAAATGCAAAGCTTTTTGTTCTAGCTTTTGTTGTTAAATGACATTCATGCCCAAGTGTCTATGCATCCATTGCAGGGATGTTTTCTCAAGTGACGAGTCTGAAGCCTGTGATGACGAAGTACCATCTACACCTCCCCATGGATTGTCACAGAGAAAAAGCTTCCTAACCAAGAGAGGCGCTGCAGAAGGTCCTTGAGTACGTCCAACGTGTTGAGTCTGTGAGTCTACTGCAGGATCTAATGCAGGTATGAAAATGATGAAATTTTAATGTATTATCTTCAAAATTATAAATAATTATTTAATTTCTTGAAATATAAAATTAGGTACCCTAAACCCAAGTAGGAACCCCAGTCCCAGTACATTCCTGATTCTGGAGCTACAGAGATCAAACCATCCTACTGTATCACTAAATAGCCCCACCTCTAAAACCCTGATTCGGAAGGCCGAGTTGAAAGACTTCAGAGTTCAAGATGGTCAACTGCAACTATGATAAGCCGAATGTGTTCACCCCAAGTCGGAAACTGAGAAAAAGACTCAATTTTCACATGATTTCAGTCCCTTCTATATTTAAAAGAATGTATTGGGGCTCTAAAAATGTGAAATATTTTTACAAGTATTTCTTTTACTACTCATAGGCAGTTTCATAATAATAGTACAATTTGGCATCGTGTATTGTTTTTTGGTTCCATTCAAAATGCACAAGACGTATAGACATATTTTGTTTGTGGATCGCTGCAGCATCACACGAGCGCACAGAGACAAACGTGGCAGCAACTTAAAACAATTAAAATATCGAATCGAAATCGGGAACTGAAAATCAAAAATCGAATCGGGGCTTGAGTGAATCGTTACCTCCCTAATCATAATCATTTTGGTAGAATGTTGGGCTCTTGCCCTTTGAGTGTATATGGCGTTACCGAAGCTGTTCACTTAATCGACAATTCCTTTCCTGTGACGTTTATCATACCCAGTTTAACTGCCAAAATATTTTTAAGTGTGTGATGATTATCTGGATCGAGTGACACCCATGTTATAATGGTTGCAGGTATTGGTGGATTGGACGATAGTGTCAGAACAATGATGGCGTTCATCATGACAAATCCTCTGTCTCTGAAGTACAATCTCTTTGGACATCGTAGCAAGAACAAGCGCCGAGACCTGCCTTTTTCTGATGTTCTATACGGTAATATATTTTTTTTTTAATTTTTTTTTTAAGGGATTGTGGTGTGAAGACATTTCAGCATGTCCCATAAGGTTTCACAATCATTAAATAGCTTTACTAAGTTGGCTTCTTGTCTTTTTTGTTTTAGGAGCACTGAAAAGGAATGGAGCCACAAAGGACATCAACGAGAAGGACACAGGCAACCCTGTCCAAGTGGTTCATGGGAGCTTGTGATCAAGGTGGGAATAGGGCAGTTCGAGCTCAGAGATCTCAAGGCAACTGTCAGGTTTAAAACGTCCTGACGCCATTTTTAGACTGAAGGTGGCATAAATCCAGACCAAACCAGTTAGAGTTTTGTTTTTGACCATTCGCGAATGGGAGAGGAAGTCAGGAGGTGAAGCAGGCGTCTTGCCAGTTCAATCTCGCGCACTCTCTCTCACTCTCTACCACCCGTTCGGTCTTTTATCAGCAACCTAAGCAGACAATGGAGGTCTGTCTGAAATTCTAGCAGGCAGGCAGGAAGCAATCAACCACAGTAGTCAGTCAGGAATTCGAAACTAAAGTGTGTGCGTGTGTTCCAGTTGTGCGCGTGTGTGCTAAAGCAATAATGTGAGTGTCTGTGTGTGTGTGCGCAATTATAACTGATACAAATAGTGTATAAAAACATGATTAGAAATACACAAACTATTTACATATCCTCATCCCATCTCACATTCCCCCGTTTGTGGGTTTAAATCATGTCCTTACGGCTTTAAGACAGATCATCATAATGAAATCATACAACAGTGTGGTCATCCGTGGAGGGGCGAAAACCCTCAGTAGGGACAAAATTCCCCTCCTCCCTTCCGGCATGGAACGAGATTCTCATGGTATGTTGGTCACTTGGGAATAAAACATAAAAAAACTTCAATATACCTAGTGAAAAATAACAAAACTGTCTCCACGCAGAGTTTGTCTCCACGCAGAGCTTGTCTCTGCGGCGACTTGATGGAGGCCCTTGCCTCGTTGTAGGAGGGGACAGCCGTCTTTACCTCCCGGATCTTCGTGTGTGGTGTATGTGTGTGCATGTGTGGGGGCAGGGGCAAAAGGGTCCATGTGTTATTTAGGTTTCAGTGTCCAGTTCGAGTTTGTCATTGTCCAGTTCGAATTCGTCATTCTCAACATCAATCAGGTTGTAATGGTACATTTGGGCAACAAACATGCAGTTAATAATCATCTTTGTCATAAGAATAATGCAACATGAACAGACTACACATAACAAAAATGAAAACCATAATTATCCCGATATATTGTCTTTCAAATTCTTCGTAGTGGTCATAACATCAATAATTGTTTCATTTTATTAAAAATGTAAATGCAGTAATGTTCTCCAATCAAGGCTAAAATTCTTTATGTACGTCATTAATTTCCAAACAATATCTAATCTTTTTGTTCTGTGGCTTCAACATTCGTATCTGTGGCTGGTTGTGCGGTTCCGATGTGCGTGTGGTCCGATATTGTGACTCAGGTGGGCTCCTGTTCGAGGGATTCGCGTTGCTCGGCCTTTAGCTGGAAACCGGAGAAGCTTGTACTGCAACTGGTGGATCCAGCTGCCACGCCCCGCGACCTTTGCTGCCGTCGGGGTCACTGCAATCATCTGGCGAGGGCCATCTCAGCATTCACTTGTCCCAACGAAGTCGTTTCAGCACCTTGAAGAAGAGTTGGTCTCCCACACGGACGTGATTTCTCTGTGGATCAGAACACACTGACCAGTAATTGCGTCTTTTTTTTTTCTTTTTGGTCAAAACATGTTTCCCATGTGGACTGGGACTGATGTGCCAGTCGCTGGTGGTTCTGATGAACCTGAGAGTCGATAGGGGATAGTGTCCTAACTTCGGCTGGCACTATCCTCATTGTTGTGATTGAAACACAGTCTGGTCATTGTCTCCTTTTTTTCCCTCATTGTCTTGATAAGTCTGCCCTTAACAGTCCCATTAGTGCGTTCCACAGGTCCTGCAGACTGTATGCACAATGACGCTTTGAGTCAATTTTGCAACAACTGTCCCACTTGTTACAACATCATTCACAAAATGCATAATTTTCACTTCAAATCACTTCTTGAAATTCCAAATGTCAGGATAATTTGTGTTAGGTTGAAGATGTATTTTATCCCATATTTTACTCTATTAGTATTGCAAAAGAATTGTTCCACAGCGTGACCCATGTTTGACCATATGGATGAGAAGACTTCACAGAGAAGCGGATGCCTGAAGACTGGATCAACGTCTGCAACATCAAAGGAGGTGTGCTGAGACACACCTCTGAAACAAAAGGACTGAGACTTCAGTACCAGAGCACTAAAAGGGCATATCTGCCTTTTCAATCAGTGGATGACTGCCATTGATGTCTGTCTTTCCTCTTGTGTCTGAGATGTTTACATGTTCCTGCTGGTGCTCCCCCCTTCATCCCTTAGTGCAAATACATTGTATTGTTAGGGACTTCCCTAATAAAATAGAGGGCTCGGCGGAGTGTGCTCCAGAACGAATTTGGAGATGTAACTGAGCACACCTCCGTTCGTTCTCCTCGCGAGTAAAAGATCAACTCTTGTCTTCCTTCCATTCATTTAGCCTATGTTCAGTGAATGCTTAGGTGATTGAACCTGACAATTTGATTACACAACACTTTTTCCAACTGTTTTAGCATCAACATATGTTGTCGGAAACAACTTAATCCATTTTGAAAACATATGAATTACAACCAAACAATATTGCATCTCAAACAAATAACACTGTCTAAAAAAAAGTTTTTTGTTGAAAAGTCTGTATGTGGGAACAATTTCATATCATACTACCCCTCTCTTGACACATGGTTATGCTCGTGTGTCACTCTTATTACTTTTCCAATCAATGAATTAGGCAGCCAGGATTTGCCATCTGCCAATTTGCTGATCCTGTCCTCAGCAATGTTTGCACCTTTGTTCTCCCAATGTGTGCGTTCAATTACTGGTACCTTTTTCCCTGGCGTGGGATCAAATTGTCAAGTTGATTTTCTGCGTGTGGGGGTGTGTTCATTTTCCCTTTTAGCTGCGCTGTGTCGATATAAAGGCGAGGCAGTTTCCAATTGTAATTGTGTCATTTTCTGTTAAGTGAATTTTGCGTTCACAAATAACTATTTTAGACGTGCTTTATGCACAACTTTTCTTTTCCTGTTGTGGTTTTTAAAGCCCAATGTCGACAGAACGCATGAACATTTATCTTGACTGTCAGTCCACATTGTAACCATACAACTCATACAAGATGGGAAACCCCAAATTTAATTAGCTCACACCCGCCTACGCTCTTCCTGCTTATCCTAACAATCTCTTATCCGTTGGTATCACAATGTTAGTACTCCCATCGCATAAAAGTCAGTTTGATTTCAGGCTGCGACCTTGGTTCTCAAACACTTTTACTTCTTATCAGTCTGGAATGCGCACCTGGTCTGTGTTACAAGTCTGAGTTCCTCCAGTCGGGAGGAAGGTCAAGTCGCGGTTTGGTGATAATTTGGACTGCTCCACAGTCGTGTGGCGCCTCCTAGATGATGCGGGGAAAAAATGACGCTGGGCTGAAATGCACCGCAACTTATCAGTATAATGTGTCCCTGTGACAATTAGGCCGGCGTGCAATGTGAATGTGGTGGGAAAAGAATGTAATTTTTTGATTCCTTAAAGCAGCAGTGAAAGCTCTTAATCACACTCTAAGTGGTTCTCTGCCACGAAATCCAAATTGTTGTGACTAAATATGCAAATGAATTCATTTTGCCCTGGTTCCTGCAGTAACCCAGGCTAATGAAGTCATTTTTTGCAGTCACTGTTTTGCTCAAATGGCTTATAATAATTTGGTAGTGCGTTAAGATGCTTTGTCAATACAATCTTGTAGTGTATCTTCACAAGTTCCAACATACACAACCCATTCCATGGCCATGACGATACTGTTTTAAAGATTACCAAGGCTTGTTGGACCTTTCTCTGCCACATAAATTACAGCCCTGAGAGGCACTGGGCCTCAACTTTATCTATGAAGGGTCAGGGATTTAATGGGGGTCACCGAGGCGTCCCAAGGAAAGTTTTTACAGAAAAGTGGTCTGGCAATATCTTTTCTCTTTCTTATCACTGACAATGCGCCCCTTTAAAGTTTTGACGTTTGTTTGAATTCGCCCGTGCTTATTAATTCTATTGAAGTCCAATTTTGCCAGTGTATCACGGCCTAATGAGTAAAACGCATGTTGATGTAGAACTCCTTCTACACACACTTTTATGTTTGACTTTTTACGTCACGTGATCCTCCATTGCTACCACAACTCGTCCTGAAAAGTTAATGTTTTGTAACAAGACTTACTGCTTCCTCCTTTCTTTCTTTTCTTTTTCCTTCCTTCTGCCCAACACGTTCATGCTTTCTGTGCATAATTTAGAATTTTCTTTTCCATTTTACAAGTTGGCCAATTTAAATTAGGTTGTTTTATTTGAAAAGCCTGTAATTCTCTTTTTTTTCCCCTTTTCACCTAATCACAAATTTCTTATCACAAAAATGAACATGTTAATTCTATTTTATTTCCTATTTTTCCAATCTTGTGACTCATTTCACTTCAACCAGTTCTACCTTAAAGTGGACAAGTACACATCAATGTTTTTTGTAGTTTCTATTTTCTTCTCTGCTTTAATGAAAATTATAGCCCTTCTAGCCAAATTTTTCCTGTGTCATTTCTATCTCTGCATTTCATTCCATTTCTGGCCTACCTTAATACTAAAACAAAAATGCTCTTTCAAAAATTAAAACTATCTAAAACTAGTGATGGCAAAATGAAGCCCCATAAAGCAGCCAAGCCCTGCAGGGAAATACTTCACACACGAATGGGCTTCGAGATGCTTCATTTTTCTTGACTACGCCATCCCATGGACAGAAAAATGTATAACATGCTTGGTGCATGCAATAAAATGGTGAGCTGTAAATCATGCTCTGCCCACCAAACAATATGTATTTGAAGAGTGATTTTAATTGTTCTGTTTTACTTTGTCTTCTAACTTCTCCAATATTCAGACAGCTCCGCCGAGACCAACGTTTCACCCCCACACTGATATAAAATGGACCCAACCGTTTGGGTCTCTTTCCAAATTTGGTACTAAAGCCTCCCCCACAGTGCGGCAGCTATCTTGAATTGGCCCGTTCCCAGAAAGTTTTA